>NC_134363.1:126097127-126446711 GCF_048569485.1 Anomaloglossus baeobatrachus | reverse complement strand
TCTGCTTGCATCTGATTAACTGGTTGCTGCCATTAGAATAGTGCAGAGAGAGCTTGACTGCACAATGGCAAAACGTTCATCTGAATTTTAGATGAAGCGCGGCAGTTTTGGAATGTGTGTGTGTGTGTGTGTAGAATGGCACAATAGAGGACCAGGATGGGACATTGCTAAAAGAAGAGGATCAGTAAAGGAGACATTACTACAGGATGGGCACATTAGTAAAAGAGGACAGGGATGGGAACATTACTTCAGAACGGGGACAAAGATGGGGCACAGTACTACAGGATGGGGACAAGGAATGGGGCACGTTAGTAAATGGGGATGTAGAGGGGGCACATTATTACAGGATGGGGTACATTACTACAGGATGGGGGTCAAGGAGGGGGCACATTACAACAGGATGAGTACATTGCTAAAGGAAGGGGGGGAAGGTGGGGCACATTAATTAAAGGGGACAAGACTGGGGCACGTTACTACAGGATGGGCACATTACTAGAGGATGGGAACAAGGAGGGGGCACATTAGTAAAAGGGGACAATGTTGAGCACATTACTACAGGAGGGGGCACATTACTACAGGCCCATAGTGATGCCTGTGCCCCCCATAGTGTTGTCCTCTGCCCTGCTACTGATGCCTATGGCTGCCCAGTCCTGTTTGTGCCACCCCTAATGATGCCTGTGCCCCCCCCTTCCCTAATGATGCCTGTGCCTCACCTAGTGATGCCTGTGCCCAGCGCCGACTCTCCGGCGCTGTGTGCCCGCTCTCCGACACTGTGTGCCTCCTCCAGTGCTGTTTGCAGCTCTGAGTACTGTGTGTCACCCCTAGTGTTGTGTTCCCTGCAATGCTGTGCTCCACAAGTGCTGTCCATGCCCCCAGTCTCCTCTCAGTGATGTCCTGTGCCCCCTAGTGATGCCTGTTCCCTGTACCCGCTCTCTGGTGCTGTGTGCCCGCTCTCCGACACTGTGTGCAGTTTTAAGTGCTGTGTGTCACCCCCAGTGTTGTGTTCCCTCCAATGCTCCCTAGTGATATCTGTGTTCTGCAAGTGCTGTCCATGCCCCCAGTCTCCTCCCAGTGATGCCTGTGCCCCTTCCCCCGGTGATGCCTGTGCCCCTTCCCCCGGTGATGCCTGTGCCCCTTCCCCCGGTGATGCCTGTGCCCCTTCACCTGGTGATGCCTGTGCCCCTTCCCCCGGTAATGCCTGTGCCCCTTCCCCCGGTGATGCCTGTGCCCCTTCCCCCGGTGATGCCTGTGTCCCCCCTCCCCACGGTGATGCCTGTGTCCCCCCCCCACGGTGATGCCTGTGTCCCCCCCCCACGGTGATGCCTTGTCCCTCCTAGTGATGCCTGTGCCCCTCCCAGTGATGTTTGTGCCCCACAGCCAAGTTTATGTCTCCCAGTGATGCATGTGCCTCTTCCCCCAGTGATGCCTGTGCCTCTTCCCCCGGTGATGCCTGTGCCTCTTCCCCCGGTGATGCCTGTGCCCCTTCCCACGGTGATGCATGTGTCCCGTCCCCCCCCCCCACGGTGATGCATTGTCCCTCCTAGTGATGTCTGTGCCCCACAGCCAAGTTTATGTCTCCCAGTGATGTCTGTGCCCCCGCCCCTCTTATTGAATGTTCTCAGTGAGAGGAACAAAATTATAATCTTGTGATACCCCTCTTGTGATGTATATGCCCCCAGCCTTTCCTGTCAGGTATATGCCCAAACCCCCTCCGGTCATGTATATGCCCCCAGAATCTCTTGTGAGGTGTATGTCCCAGCCCCTCCTGTGATAAATCACATTGAAGATGTAAGTGGCATATACATCACAAGAGGTGATGGACCATGTACATCACATTTGAGATGCTGGGGCATATACATTACATTTGAGATGCTGGGGGCTTATACATCACATTTCAGACACTCTGGGCATATATGTCACATTTAAGATGCTGGGAGCATATACATCACATTTGAGATGCTGGGAGCATATACAATACATTTGAGATGCTGGGGGCATATACATCACAGGAGGGGCTGGGGGCATACACCTCACAGGAGGGGCTGAGGGCATATATCTCACAGGAGGGGCTGGGAGCATATATCTCACAGGAGGGGCTGGGGGCATATACCTCACAGGAGGGGATGGGGGCATATACATGTGTGATGTATGTGCCCCCAGTGTTTCCTGTGAGGTTTATACAGCAGTCCCAGCGTCACCTATGTGATATATATAGAGCAGTCCCTGCGTCACCTATGTGATATATATACAGCAATCCCAGCGTCACCTATGTGATATATATACAGCAGTCCCAACGTCACCTATGTGATATACAGTGCCTACAAGTAGTATTCAACCCCCTGCAGATTTAGCAGGTTTACACATTCGGAATTAACTTGGCATTGTGACATTTGGACTGTAGATCAGCCTGGAAGTGTGAAATGCACTGCAGCAAAAAAGAATGTTATTTTTTTTTTTTTTAAATTGTGAAAAGTTTATTCAGAGGGTCATTTATTATTCAACCCCTCAAACCAGCAGAATTCTGTTTGGTTCCCCTAAAGTATTAAGAAGTATTTCAGGCACAAAGAACAATGAGCTTCACATATTTGGATTAATTATCTCTTTTTCCAGCCTTTTCTGACTAATTAAGACCCTCCCCAAACTTGTGAACAGCACTCCTACATGGTCAACATGGGAAAGACAAAGGAGCATTCCAAGGCCATCAGAGACAAGATCGTGGAGGGTTACAAGGCTGGCAAGGGGTACAAAACGCTTTCCAAGGAGTTGGGCCTACCTGTCTCCACTGTTGGGAGCATCATCCGGAAGTGGAAGGCTTATGGAACTACTGTTAGCCTTCCACGGCCTGGACAGCCTTTGAAAGTTTCCACCCGTGCCGAGGCCAGGCTTGTCCGACGAGTCAAGGCTAAACCAAGGACAACAAGGAAGGAGCTCTGGGAAGATCTCATGGCAGTGGGGACATTGGTTTCAGTCAATACCATAACTAACGTACTCCACCGCAATGGTCTCCGTTCCAGACGAGCCCGTAAGGTACCTTTACTTTCAAAGCGTCATGTCAAGGCTCGTCTACAGTTTGCTCATGATCACTTGGAGGACTCTGAGACAGACTGGTTCAAGGTTCTCTGGTCTGATGAGACGAAGATCGAGATCTTTGGTGCCAACCACACACGTGACGTTTGGAGACTGGATGGCACTGCATACGACCCCAAGAATACCATCCCTACAGTCAAGCATGGTGGTGGCAGCATCATGCTGTGGGGCTGTTTCTCAGCCAAGGGGCCTGGCCATCTGGTCCGCATCCATGGGAAGATGGATAACACGGCCTACCTGGAGATTTTGGCCAAGAACCTCCGCTCCTCCATCAAGGATCTTAAGATGGGTCGTCATTTCATCTTCCAACAAGACAACGACCCAAAGCACACAGCCAAGAAAACCAAGGCCTGGTTCAAGAGGGAAAAAATCAAGGTGTTGCAGTGGCCTAGTCAGTCTCCTGACCTTAACCCAATTTAAAACTTGTGGAAGGAGCTCAAGATTAAAGTCCACATGAGACACCCAAAGAACGTAGATAACTTGGAGAATATCTGCATGGAGGAGTGGGCCAAGATAACTCCAGAGACCTGTGCCGGCCTGATCAGGTCTTATAAAAGACGATTATTAGCTGTTATTGCAAACAAGGGTTATTCCACAAAATATTAAACCTAGGGGTTGAATAATAATTGACCCACACTTTTATGTTGAAAATTTATTAAAATTTAATTGAGCAACATAACTTGTTGGTTTGTAAGATTTATGCATCTGTTAATGAATCCTGCTCTTGTTTGAAGTTTGAAGGCTCTAACTTATTTGCATCTTATCAAACCTGCTAAATCTGCAGGGGGTTGAATACTACTTGTAGGCACTGTATATACAGCAGTCCCAGTGTTTCCTATGTGATGCATATGCCCCCAGCCCCTCCAGTGATGTGTCTACTGTGATTTATATACAGCAGTTCCTGTGTGATGTATATGGTTTACCAATCTTATTATCACAAAGAGTTGACTGCTCCAGACAGAGACAAACTTGGAAAAGCAGTTGTGAGAAGTAGCATAAGTATTGCCGAACATCACAGCCGCACCAAAGAGAAGCAGCTGCAGCTACCACGGTACGGGTGAGTTAATTGTTTGACCAAATATAGCCGGTTCATTTTCACATTGATAATTTTGTGCGGCCCCCGAAGGTTGGCAGAAATTTCCAAATGGCCCCCGGCAGTAAAAAGGTTCCCCACCCTTGGTGTAGAGAAAAACAAAATGGTACCAATTAAAATGTCACTTTGTCCCCCAAATTATTTTTTCCTATGTGCGGCCCATACACCCAGCCGAGCTTGAGACCCCGATCTAGATATTTCTTGTTGCATGATCGGCTTACCTGTAATCAGATGGCTGTTTAGCTCCCGCTGACTCCCTTTAGGGTCAGGGATTTTGGTATTTATATTTTGCCCACGTCTGGAGTCACCTTTTGCTGTTACCTGAAAATTATAATACATATAGTTAATATGTGGAACCTTTACCTTAATAATCATATACATAAATCAGGAAGGACTACATTTGGAGTTATTTATTTATTTTCAGTATTGGGTGAAATTACTTTACACTGCAGCTCCTCTCCAGTGAATCCAGAATAATATACAGATGTAGCCAAGTTTAACTTGACAAATAACACCTAAGATTATTAACCCCTTAACGACCCATGACGTACTGGGTACGTCATGGATCGTGTGCCGGTAAGCCCCGCCCCCTGCCGCCGTCAGGCGGCGGCGATCCGCGCACATATCAGCTGTTATCAACAGCTGACATGTGTGCCTGCTAGCCGCGGGTGGAAGCGATTCCACCCGCGGCCATTAACCCCTTACATTTCGCTGCCAAAATCTGGCAGCGATATGTATATGGGCGCCGCCATGACAGTCAACTTACCCCGCCCCCACCGGAAGTCACGTGACATGATGACATGACTTTCGGTGGTTGCCATGGTAGCACAGGGTCATGTGATGACGCCTGTAGCTAACATGACTCACTTCCTCTCAATGCCGGAATATAGCCGGCATTGAAAGTAAAGCAGCAAATCTGCAGTTCTCAGCTCTGTAGAAAATACACACATATATGGTATCGCCGCGTTCAGAAATGCCCGATCTATCAAAATATAAAATCAATGAATCTGATCAGTAAACGGCGTAGCGTCAAAAAATTCCAAACGCCAAAATTACGTTTTTTGGTCGCCGCAAATTTTGCACAAAATGCAATAACAGGCGATCAAAACGTAGCATCTGAGCAAAAATGGTACCGTTAAAAACGTCAGGTCGAGACGCAAAAACTAAGCCATCCCTGAGCCTCAGATCCCGAAAAATGAGAACGCTACGGGTTTTGGAAAACGGTGCAAAACGTGCGCCACTTTTTTTGGACAAGCTTGTGAATTTTTTTTTAACCCCTTAGATACAAGTAAACCTATACATGTTTGGTGTCTACAAACTCGCACTGACCTGAGGCATCACATAGATACCTCAGTTTTACCATATAGTGAACACGGTGAATAAAATATCCCAAAAACTATTGTACGATCACACTTTTTTTGCAATTTTTCCGCACTTGGAATTTTTTTGCCGTTTTCAGTACACTATATGGTAAAACATATGGTTTTATTTAAAAGTACAACTCTTCCCGCAAAAAAACAAGCCCTTATATGGCAAGATTGATGGTAAAATAAAAAAGTTACGCCTCTTGGAAGAAGGGGAGCAAAAAATAAAAACTCAAAAACGGAAAGTGCCCGGGGGCTGAAGGGGTTAAGATAATGTGCGATTGCACAAGCCATTGACCGATGTCGGTAGGGGTCACATTACAGTATTTTGCCCCTGATATCTCCGCACTGTGTTATCTGTGTTAAGGTAACCTTGGCTACATCTGTATAAGGGACTTGTTACACAATGTTTCTGTCATCACCTCTATTATCTCTTCTGCAGCATTTACAAGCAGGAAGACTCTGATAATAGAGTGAGACAGGCAGAATACAGACTGCCCACCACTGAGCTGTGACCACATCAGCAGAATACAGACTGTGATCACAGAGGATGGAGCCGCACAGACAGGCGGCCATAACATATCCTGCCAGGAGCTGACAGGGAGGCCTGTAAGACCTAACACCAGATCTGCTGATGTCTGACCGGTGATCTGGAGAAGATCAGAAAACAAGGCCATGAAGGAGAAGATGAGGCTCCTTACCTGGTGTCTCGGTGGGCGGGCTGGACCTTCTAGTACAGACAGGACGTCTTGGGCCAGTTCATTAATAAAACCCAAATCTCCATTTTGAGATCTAATTTGAGCCTAAAGATAAACACAAACAGGAAGGAAAATGGTGAGATGAGAAAGGGCAGAATGGAGGACGCCATTTATGTGACCATTTACTCCTCTTTCTGCAGATACAATTACTATATATCTGGGGATCAGTCATGTAATATATTGGATTCCGCCTAAAGAAGAAACAAGGGGGAGGAATCAATTATGGAGACATTTTGTGCGGAGCGTCCCCCACTTACCTGCTGTAGTAAGGTCCTGATGTTCTTACATACATCCTTCAGATGCTTGGAGGTGAGGTCACCTCGCTGGTATTTGGTCAGGCAGTCCTTTACTAGCTCCAACACTAGCTGGTAAGTGAAGCTGAGGACGCCATCGGGGGGTAGAAGCTCAGAGTCACGGGAATAGGTGCCAAGAATCCCGGATAGTGATACCGGACGTTTGCGTTTAAAACATCGATCCATAGCGAACAACTAACTGCAAGTTTAGTCACCAACTATAGAACCAAAAAATGGCACCGGTGACTGTGTGTACAGCCTATACATAGGGAATGTCAATTGTGATGTAATTATAGCCGACATTCCGCCATCCATGATATCATCATTGCTGACATCATCAGTGATGTCATGATGCAATCTTAAAGGGGCAGCTCTACACAAATTATTTAAAGTGGAAACACCATAGAATGAATTATGTCTTCATGTTAGGACAACTGTTCTGTTTTATTTTCCATTAGAACGCTATCAGGATGAAGATCCGTACCCAAGTGTAATGCTGCACCTTGTGTTCCCGAAAAGAGCACGGATATTAGTATTGCACTTTATTGCATCTTTTTATTCTTTGATATACCTATTCATTTCCTTTGTTGTGTTATCAGGTGGACTGTATAGATTGTTGGTCATTATTGTGGGTATATCCCCATTTTTAAATATTACTATTATAGATTGGCGAACCCGCAGATATTTGAGTTTGGCGAGTTCAGCCGTATTTAAAAAAAAAAAAAAAATCCGGTTTGGAATCAGACCTGCCACCGGATGCTGAACCCCATATAAGTCTACGGGGATCAAAACATTGTGCTGTAAAATGGGGGTGAAAGGTAGAAATGGCTGGGTGGCTAGGGGAATTAGAGTAGCAGCGTTGTACGTACCAAGTCTCCTGTGTGGCTGTAACACTACTTCTGGGTCCGCTCATTAACCCTCATACATATTCATTGCTTTCTCTGCCCACTGGCAGTCCCGGCATCAGTGATTGGCTGCAGTCAGACCGCACCCCCACTCTGTGTGACAGTGTCTGGGATTGCTTGGCATCACACATGTTGTCTGCGTACCCGTAGTGTAAAAATAAATAAATGAATGAATTGGCATAGGGTCACACCATATTATGACACCCAGCACAGATAAAGCATACGGCTTTAGGCTGCAGCCCCCAGCCGTGTGCTTATCTTGGCTCTGTATCAGAATAAGTGGGACCCTATGTGGCTTTTGTTTTAAATATTTAAATAAATCATTTTAAAAAATGAACTTGTAAGGACAGATAATGAATGGGGTCACTAACAATTATCTCAAGAAAAACTATATTTACCCCAAGTATAAAATGTCATCTTTATTAATCTCTTAAACGAATTCAGCCATAGAAAAATACAAAAACGTATATCAGAAATAGGTACAGATATATATCCAGACCCTATGGTGGTCCACCCCATATATTAGGTTCCAAAACTGTATGATTTCAATAACAATATCAAAATACAGTAATGATACAATAACGATCTTAAATATAGCCAATACTTATCATTCTATATTAGGCCATATGGTGTTCCACCCATATATTCAGTTCCAAAGCAATATAATTGCAATATTGATCTTAAATATAGCAAATACAGTGTAGATACAATAATGATCTTAAATATAGCAAATACTTATCATTCAGCAAAACCTCAAAACAGTATAGATACCTCAACGGTCCCAAATATAGCAAATATTGTTCTATTGACAAAATAACTCAAACCCAATTCTCTGTTTTTCTCTTTCCTTATCCCCAATAACCTCATTCAATGTTATTACAATAGAGAAAAGGAAAGATCTGAAAAAGGGGATAGTAGAGAGAATATAAGTCAGTCAATGTTTTGAGACCCCATTGTAAATCTACAAATATATAAAGGCCCTGCATAAATTAATTACATGTATACATGTACATTAGTAATACCTAATGCCATAAAGCTTCCATAGTCTAGATATGTACATATTAGTGATATCAGATACACAAACTTTTTTTTTTTATAAAAAACAAGAGAGTCCACCTTCCCAAATTTTTATATCTTGGTATTAGTAACCATTAGCCAATATTCACATTGGTGTGGCCATCACACAATGCAGGAACTTATAGCAAAGATATCTGGATCCAGCCTCTTTCAGATGTTCTACCTCCATAATATCATTTATAGGGGTCCATTGAAGGTCATTAGCAGGTTTATATACAAACTGCCCTTTTCCTGACCCTCAAAAGATAGAGCAATTGACAAAAAACACCAGTAAAAAGGAGCCTACTTAGATAACCAATTAGGAGTACCAGTAATTAGTGTCCAAATTCATAATGAATGGATTAAATGTTCATCCACTTCACAATCCTTCACCGTCTCAATGGGGGCTCCATGGGTCTTCAAGGAATTTGGTTGGATAAAGATTAAAAACGTCCAACTCCAATCACCCTCATTTTGACCATATATATATATACTGTGTTCAGTTGGCAATGTGCAAACATCAAGACAACCTTCACCTCGACGCATTCCTCCCACCTTGTAAAATCAAAACAAGGGGTTCATCAGGAGGATTTATTAATTTGATCCATGGGCATGCCAAATTTCACTATGAATCCCAAATGCCTTTGATACACCCATGCAGTTAAAAAAGCTCAATGAGCGATTGTTCAGATAGATAATAAAGGTTCCACATGCTGGGCAGGCCTGTTAGCCATTTTTCCACACGTTTGATAGTCCAGAAAGAAGCAGCATGCAGCACATTCTCAGGCTTAGTGGGCCCATTGTTATTGGCTCCCCAGCTTAAAAATAGCAGCCTGCAGCTGCCTAGAAGTGTCGCATCCATTAGATGCAACAATGTAAAACTTAGCCTGGCTCATCCTGATTGCCTTAGTGTGATTGCAATTAGGGTAATATAAGGGATTAATAACAGCTCACAGTTGCCACTAAGCCCTAGATTAGTAAGGGGAGGCATCTATAAGATCCCCCATTACTAATATGTGGCGCCCCTGACCTGGTCAGGCACCACTGAGTACTGCACCCATGCTGGGGACAGTACAATACAGGTAATCCAGAAGGCTGACAGGGGTGTGGAACACAGGCGCATAGTGATCAGGTCTCACACATGTACCCATGAGAGGACCCCTGGGGATCCCAGGAGGGGGCAAGCCTTCACCTTCACTGGAATAGTGGAGGGGGTAGAGCCTCCATCTCCTCTCAAGGGGTGTGGTGGAGAGTCTGGTTGCTAGGTGGCGTAGGCAAGAACAGGAGAGGAGGAGCAGTGAGTCAGGTAGAGCAGAACTCCATAGGGCTCAGTGAGGAGCAGACCTGTGGGGCTGTTGCTGTCTAACAGCGCCCGCGCAGTGGCTACAGACGGGGGAGAACGGTCAACTAGGAGTGCTACCTGAAAGCCAGCTTCAGCTAGGGAGTGCACGGAGTGGGAAGTAAGGAGACTGCTAGAGAGCACCAGGCCCAACCGGGCGGCAGATCCCGAAGCGGGGATAGATTCAACTTTCTTCTGCTAAACCTGCCGGTGTGGGGCTCTTAAAGCCCACACCACAACACTACAAAAGCCGCAGCCACGTAACCACAAGTTAGGGCCCATAGGTCATAGGAGGCAAGAGGCTGGAGTGGCCTGGTCCGGGGAACAAGCATACGGCGAACGAAGGGGAGAGAGGCTGCAGCATCTTCCCTGGGTGACCCCCATAGGGACTCAAAGTCGGGGTCACCCCAAACCACCAAGGGCTAAGGAAGGCGAGTCAGTAGTCACCCTCATAAAGTCAGCCTGAAGGATACCTGGTTCCCACCTGGTTCATCTCAGCTACGCCCGGGCTACTCACCCTGCCATCAAATGTGAGTAAAGCCCTTGAAAGACATTCCTGCCTGTGTGGTCATTCTGCGACTTGTGGTACTACAAACCTACACCGGGCCCTGGGGCTTGCCTCACTCTCAGGAGGCTATTCCAACTAACTGCACACACCATCAGCCCCAGGCGTCCCCTAACCTGCAGTGGCGGTCCCCACTGACCGCAATACTGAGAGTGGCGTCACGATCAAAACAGAAGATTTCCTACCAGTGACGGAGATCCAGCAACGTGGAGTCCCTGAAGGTAACGCACCGACACCGACACAGCACCGGCGGGGCTTCACATCTGGCGTCACGAACAGGATAAGGACTAGACCTGTTCAGACAGGTGACCATGTGCCTGAGCGGTCCGCTTGAAAAATTGGAAGCGCCGCCATATTGCCACCATGAAAAGCGCGCTGAAAAACAACAGCAGCCCGCGCTGGGAGAAGTTACCGCCCACGAAGAGGTGTGGCTACCCAGAGATCCTCTGCAGAGTCCTGACCTCGCTGATGAAGAGAGCGGAAGCGTCCAGAAACGGCGAGAGAGAAGGGAAGCCACAAACCTGCTGCTGCGGAGAGCAGAAATGGAGTCCAGACACGGATACCCCGAGCCAGGCTCTGCTGCCTGGTGGTGCCGGGAGCTTGCCCTCTTCTGTGACCGGCTGGAGGCCGGGATTGTGCGACAGCTTAGGGAAGAACGCACGGAGCTCCTGGAGATGGCTGCAGCGGTCCGGACCTATGAGGAGAGAGCCGCGCGGAGCCTGCCGGATCGAGCGGCGACGACGATTCAGACCCCGATGGGTGAGTCCGGTGTTGCCCCGGCTAGAACAAGAGCCCCGACCCTGGCTGCTGCGACCGCGGTCCCAGAGGAGGCGCCCGGTGCGGCGACGCTGAGTGAGGCCGCAGCCACGCTAGGTGCGGCCCGCCAAGCCCAGGCCGCTGCAGCGATGCCCCGCCTGTCCCGCAGGGCTCCGACCACCACGGCAGTGCTCATCCGTGCTGCAGGTGTGACGCTGACCCAGGCTGCCACCCTGCTGAACCCGGTCCGCCAAGACCCCAACGCAGCAGTGACGCTCGTCCGCGCCGCAAGTGATATGCTGAACCAGGCCGCAGCCCCGCCGGGTGCGGCCCGCCAAGCTCCGATCGCTGCAGCGACGTCCAGCCCAGCCTGCACAGAGCCCCCTGCAACAGCGACACTGATCCAGGCCGCCGCCATGCCGGGCGCGGCCCGCCAAGACCAGGCCGCCGCCATGCCAGGCGCGGCCCGCCAAGACCAGGCCGCCGCCATGCCAGGCGCGGCCCGCCAAGACCAGGCCGCCGCCATGCCAGGCGCGGCCCGCCAAGACCAGGCCGCCGCCATACAGGGCGCGGCCCGCCAAGAGATTGCATCACTATTTTCCCCGGCCTGCAAGGCCAGAGCAGACACCGCTCCCCAGTCCAGAGAGGTCCCTGCTAGGAAGACCCTGATAGGAGAGGACCCTGAATACTGGAAGCTGAAGGCTGATCTAGAGGCCCAGTTCCCACAGGAGATGGTGGATCGGTATCTGCTCCCTCCGCATACCCCCAAGGAGATTCAGGTAACCCCTGCAGCCGCGCCAGAGAGTCCACCGCCCAGACCAGCTGAAGAGAGCCCATCCCCAGCACTGCCACCAAAGGAGTGCCAAGAAGAACTAAGGGGGAGAGGAGGCCAGGAAGCAGAAGGGCTGACTCCGACGCCAACCGCAGCAGACCCCTACCCAGAGCCGGAGATGCTGCCCTATTCCCGCTGGGAGGAGGAAGACTTGACACCGTCAGCAGATGAAGATCAACCCAAAGACCTCACCTGGAAGCCCACAGGCATGAATCCAGCCCGCAAGACACGGCGCAGCAGAGCACAGGTTGCTCCAGCACCACAATCCCCAGAGCAGAGAGAAGTCACGGTCAGAGACCTGGAGGAGAAAAGGTGCCTAAGAAGGTCCAAAGCCCAGGCCAGAGGACCCCTGTGTCATGGCGTAGTGGAAGATTTCAATCTGAGAAGTGGTTATGGATTCATTGTAGCCCCTGGCATCAAGGAGGGGATATTTGTTAACAGGAGAGATGTAAGCGCTCATCTGCCTAGAGGACACCCTGGCAGAAATCTAAAGACGGGAGACTCAGTTCAGTTCACCATGCATCAGGGCGAAAGGGGATTGTATGCCCTGGACGTAGCGCTATGTCCCAGCAAACCTTACAGCCATCCCATGCTACAAGAAAGACAAGAAAGACAAGAAAGACAAGAAAGACAAGAAAGACAAGAAAGAAAAGACAGAGATAAAGAACCTACAGATGAAACAACCACAGACAAAGATCCTACAGATGAAACAACCACGGACGACGACGGAGAGCAAGAAAGTCACAGGTGCCGGTGCCCTACATGCCCACGCCCTGGTGAAACGGAGGAGTAGAGTAGAGAGAAGTAAAGAAATACAGCAAGTTACCAGTTGAAGTTTTGACAAGTTTTGTTTGCAACGTTTAAGAAATGCGCCCACAAAAACTATTGTGAGAAATAAACTTTAAGGCTATGAACTTGCTATAGCCACAAACTCTCGCAGTGTAAATAGTTACACCAGTGGCACCACCACCAGGGCCAGCCTGTTTAGGGGCTTGGCTCGTCTGCAACCAGGGGGGCCCGTCCGTAGAAAAGGGCCTTGGCTCACCTGCGACCAGAGAGCACGCCTGTTTATGGGGCCTTGGCTCACCACCACAAAGAGGGTACCTGGTCAGCACCAACTGTGGAGGCCGCCTCTGCATCCTGCCAGAAGAGGCTGACGGCGCGGATCCACCAGGCCAGGTATACCCTGAAACCACCAGCCCATGTAAGCCGCCTCTACATCCTGCCAGAAGTGGCTGAAGTCGCGGCCAACGGGAGAGGAAGATTGGAGGAAAGGTCTGGGGAAGTAGATGGCCCAGACCTGGTTACCAAAAGAACCGGTGACCTGCCTCCTGAGAGGGTTTTGGGTGGGTTAACGGACTTGTGGGTGGAGGGTGGTGATGTCTGATACCTGGTGCTTTTAAAAATGTTTTACATGTTTTAATGTTTTATGCATTTTAAAATGTTGTCTTGCAGCCCGAGGACGTGCTGGTGATAACTAAGGGGGAATGTGGCGCCCCTGACCTGGTCAGGCACCACTGAGTACTGCACCCATGCTGGGGACAGTACAATACAGGTAATCCAGAAGGCTGACAGGGGTGTGGAACACAGGCGCATAGTGATCAGGTCTCACACATGTACCCATGAGAGGACCCCTGGGGATCCCAGGAGGGGGCAAGCCTTCACCTTCACTGGAATAGTGGAGGGGGTAGAGCCTCCATCTCCTCTCAAGGGGTGTGGTGGAGAGTCTGGTTGCTAGGTGGCGTAGGCAAGAACAGGAGAGG
Source organism: Anomaloglossus baeobatrachus (assembly GCF_048569485.1). NCBI lineage: Eukaryota > Metazoa > Chordata > Amphibia > Anura > Aromobatidae > Anomaloglossus > Anomaloglossus baeobatrachus. The sequence goes on along the minus strand of NC_134363.1, from coordinate 126,432,900 downwards.
AGGAGCAGTGAGTCAGGTAGAGCAGAACTCCATAGGGCTCAGTGAGGAGCAGACCTGTGGGGCTGTTGCTGTCTAACAGCGCCCGCGCAGTGGCTACAGACGGGGGAGAACGGTCAACTAGGAGTGCTACCTGAAAGCCAGCTTCAGCTAGGGAGTGCACGGAGTGGGAAGTAAGGAGACTGCTAGAGAGCACCAGGCCCAACCGGGCGGCAGATCCCGAAGCGGGGATAGATTCAACTTTCTTCTGCTAAACCTGCCGGTGTGGGGCTCTTAAAGCCCACACCACAACACTACAAAAGCCGCAGCCACGTAACCACAAGTTAGGGCCCATAGGTCATAGGAGGCAAGAGGCTGGAGTGGCCTGGTCCGGGGAACAAGCATACGGCGAACGAAGGGGAGAGAGGCTGCAGCATCTTCCCTGGGTGACCCCCATAGGGACTCAAAGTCGGGGTCACCCCAAACCACCAAGGGCTAAGGAAGGCGAGTCAGTAGTCACCCTCATAAAGTCAGCCTGAAGGATACCTGGTTCCCACCTGGTTCATCTCAGCTACGCCCGGGCTACTCACCCTGCCATCAAATGTGAGTAAAGCCCTTGAAAGACATTCCTGCCTGTGTGGTCATTCTGCGACTTGTGGTACTACAAACCTACACCGGGCCCTGGGGCTTGCCTCACTCTCAGGAGGCTATTCCAACTAACTGCACACACCATCAGCCCCAGGCGTCCCCTAACCTGCAGTGGCGGTCCCCACTGACCGCAATACTGAGAGTGGCGTCACGATCAAAACAGAAGATTTCCTACCAGTGACGGAGATCCAGCAACGTGGAGTCCCTGAAGGTAACGCACCGACACCGACACAGCACCGGCGGGGCTTCACAAATACTGTAAGTGAAAAGAAATACCAAAAACACCAAAAAATCCTTTATTTGAAATAGAATACAAAAACCCTCATCCTCAAATTTATTAACCCCCAACACCCAGCTCCAATGTAATCTGCATGAGGTCCAGCGACGATCTCGGCTCTGCTACATACTGAAGTCACAACGCGTGGGCACAGACAATGACCTGACTTGTGAAGTTCCTACGGTATTTCCCCTTTGACTGCAGCTAAACTGACCTCAAGTGACCTAATTGAACTCAGAGACCTCACCATGAGTGAACGGAGTTCAAACAGTTAGTCCCAAAAGGAGAGGAAAGTCCAGTACAATTGACTCAACACACCCAGCTCATCCATGGAGCCGGCAGTTATATGTCTCCTTTGTGCACAACATTTTGCATGTGTAATGCTTTGCGGTGTTTCTTCAGTATTTGCTGACAGGTTGTTTTCCTGCACAAGCTTCCCTTGCTGGTTATGGGAGGTGCTTGCTCAGATGCTCCTTGTTCCTGGTAATTGCTCTGTTTCATTACTGAGCATGCTCTCCCAGAATTTTGCCAGTCATACTTACTGGTTCTTCAGTTGTGCTTTTTGCTCCTGTTTGTGTTAATGTTTTGATTTTGACATCTGACCCTGGACTATTTATTAACCCCTTTAGGCCCACTCCCTGTTCTTGTCGTGTTCTCCAATTTCTAATTCAGTATGAGGCTTAGCCTGTTCGGCTCTGGGTCGGTAACACAAGCACTTTCCCCAAAATTTGGCAATGTTCAGTTTTGTTCGATAACTGATTATTAGTGATGAGCGAGTATGCTTGTTACTACTCGGTACTCGCACGAGTATCACTGTACTCGGGCTACTCGGCGGGGACCGATTAATCTCGCGATACTCGTGCTGTACTCGTGGTCTTCATCCCTGCATGTTGGCGCTCTTTTGAGAGCCAGCCCTCATGCAGGGATTGGCTGGCAGACCACTGCAATGCCACAGCCCTGTTAGTTGTGGAATTGCAGTGATTGGCCGGCCCGCACAGCGTGACTGAACCTTTATACCGGCGGGCGCGCTGTGCTCTGCTCACAGCCATCCAGACAGTCAGTGCAGGGAGAGGGTTGCTGCTTCAGGGAAAGGTTTGCGGCCCTTTATTGTTAGTTCCGGAGCAGGGCTGCAAACAGTGTGACCAGAAGTCCTTCTCAGGACATACAATAAGTTGTATACAGGCAGGCAGGGAATAGCCAGGTCGGAGTACAGTAGCAGAGTCCTTCTCAGGACTATTGTTGCTATATACAGGCAGGGTATAGCCAGGTCGGAATACAGGCTAGTGACCAGAAGAGTCCTTGTCAGGACTATTGTAGCAGTATACAGGCAGGCAGGCAGGCAGGGTATATAGCCATTCCTAGTGGTGACCGTATACCAGCCTTCATCATATCTGGGGCTGGTGTACACAGTCTAAAACAGTCCAGATAGTGTCAGACTTCTCAGTAATTGTCGCTCCTAAAAACCTGTTAGGTTCTTATTGCGTCCGTGCTTGCATTTAAAAACCGCACGTGTGTGCTTGTCGGTGGCAGCGTACAGGTGCACGTTTTGCACAAACTATTATATAACGCACAAGTGTAGTGTATAATACACGTCAGTAAGCAGTGGCTGATAGTGTCAGACTTCTCAGTAATTGTCGCTCCTAAAAACCTGTTAGGTTCTTAGTGCGTCCGTGCTTGCATTTAAAAACCGCACGTGTGTGCCTGTCGGTGGCAGCGTACAGGTGCACTTGTGTGCGTTTTTCACAAACTATTATATAACGCACAAGTGTAGTGTATAATACACGTCAGTCAGCAGTGGCTGATAGTGTCAGACTTCTCAGTAATTGTCGCTCCTAAAAACCTGTTAGGTTCTTAGTTCGTCCGTGCTTGCATTTAAAAACCGCACGTGTGTGCCTGTCGGTGGCAGCGTACAGGTGCACGATTTGCACAAACTATTATATAACGCACAAGTGTAGTGTATAATACACGTCAGTCAGCAGTGGCTGATAGTGTCAGACTTCTCAGTAATTGTCGCTCCTAAAAACCTGTTAGGTTCTTAGTGCGTCCGTGCTTGCATTTAAAAACCGCACGTGTGTGCCTGTCGGTGGCAGTGTACAGGTGCACTTGTGTGCGTTTTTCACAAACTATTATATAACGCACAAGTGTAGTGTATAATACACGTCAGTCAGCAGTGGCTGATAGTGTCAGACTTCTCAGTAATTGTCGCTCCTAAAAACCTGTTAGGTTCTTAGTGCGTCCGTGCTTGCATTTAAAAACCGCACGTGTGTGCCTGTCGGTGGCAGCGTACAGGTGCACGATTTGCACAAACTTGGATATAACGCACAAGTCTAGTGAATACACGTCAGCACAGCATTGCAAAATGCGCAAGGGCATTGGCAAGGAACAAGGAAGTGGACGTGATGGTGGTGCAGGCAGAGGCCGAGGTCGTGGGCAAGCTCTAATTTCGCCACAACAAAGGGCCACATCTAGTCGCTCGCACGTCCTGTCCCAAATTCTTGGGAACCGCAGCAGTACACCGCTCTTGAACCAAGACCAGTGTCAACAGGTTGTTAGTTGGATAGCGGATAATGCTTCCAGTCAGATTGGCACCACCACAAACACTCTGTCTTCCACACGGTCAAGTGTCAGTAGCCGTGATACTGCACCGCACATTTCAGAACCTGATCCTCCTTCCTACCACAAGGCTGAGTACACGTCCTCGGACATTAATGATCCCACACTTGGACACTCGGAAGAGCTGTTCACGTTTCAATTCGCACATTCTGGCCTCTCGCCAGCTCATATTGAAGTGGGCCATGACGAGATTGTATGTACAGATGCCCAAATATTTGAGCAGCCACGTTCTCACGAAGTTGGCAACGTGTCTCAACAAGGGGTGGACGATGATGAGACACAATTGTCAGGAAGTCAGGAGGAGGAGCAGGGTGCGGAAGAGGAAGACGACGTGGTGGATGATCCAGTAACTGACCCAACCTGGCAGGAGGATATGCAGAGCGAGGACAGCAGTGCACAGGGGGAGGGAGGCGTAGCATCCCAACAGGCAGTAAGAAGCAGGGTGGTGGCTCCAGGCAGAAGTCAGGCAACCGTTCCCCGGAACAACAACACGACACAAGGTGCCTGTACAAATGTTAGGTCTTCCCGAGTCTGGCAGTTTTTTAAGTTGGCTCCAGATGATTCTAAAAAGGCCATTTGCAACACCTGCCGTGCCAGCATCAGCAGGGGTACCAAAACTAGCAGCCTGACCACCACCAGCATGATCAGGCACATGTCAGCCAAGCACCCGACTTTGTGGGAAGTAAAACAGAGTCGAGGAGCAGTGCTTGCTGATGTCACTGCTACGTCTTCGCTGGTTGTGCATGCGAGCCAATCCCTGTCCATGCTGCCTGCGAACAAGCCTCCTCTGGTCCTGCACCTGCAGTTGCCTACGCAGAAATAACACCATCATCAAGCACGTCCTTGTCCCAGCGCAGCGTTCAGTTATCCATTCAGCAAACCTTTGAACGCAGGCGCAAATACACTGCCAACGCCCCACATGCCACAGTTCTAAATGCTAACATTTCGCGACTGCTTGCGCTGGAAATGTTGCCTTTTAGGCTGGTGGAGACAGAAGCATTCCGCGACCTGATGCCGGCAGCTGTCCCATGTTACTCGGTCCCCAGCCGCCACTATTTCTCCCGGTGTGCCGTCCCCGCGTTGCTTAACCACGTGTCACAAAACATCACACGTGCCCTGAACAACGCTGTTTCACCCAAAGTCCACCTCACCACAGACACGTGGACAAGTGCTTGTGGGCAAGGCCGCTACATCTCGTTGACGGCACACTGGGTTAATATTGTGGAAGCTGGGACCCAGTCTGAGCGAGGGACGGAACACGTCCTTCCCACACCAAGGTTTGCAGGCCCTACCTCAGTCAGGGTTTCACCCACACTCTACAGCTCCGGAATGTCATGCTCTTCAGCCTCCTCCTCCTCCTGCGCATCCTCATCCACTTTACCCTCCACACCAGTCCCAAGCTGGAAGCACTGCAGCACTGCCTCGGCGAAGCGGCAACAGGCTGTGCTGAAGCTAATCTGCATAGGTGACAAACCCCACAATGCAGAAGAGGTGTGGACAGCTCTGAAACAGCAGGCAGCTCACTGGCTCACACCTCTGAACCTAAAGCCAGGAAAGGTCGTGTGTGACAATGGCCGGAACCTGGTGGCGGCTTTGAGGCGAGGCCAGCTGACACATGTTCCATGCGTGGCCCATGTGCTCAACCTCGTGGTTCAGCGGTTTATAAAGTCATACCCAGAGCTGTCTGATCTGCTGGTAAAAGTTCGCCGCCTGTCTGCACATTTTCGAAAGTCACCTACTGCTTCAGCCGGCCTTGCCGGCTTTCAGCGCCGTTTGCATCTTCCGGCTTACAGACTGGTGTGTGATGTCCCCACGCGTTGGAATTCAACTCTGCACATGTTGGTCAGGATATGTGAGCAGAAGAGGGCAGTTGTTGAGTACCTGCATCACCTAAGCCGTCGGGAAATGGGTCAAACTCCACACATAACACCTGAGGAGTGGAGATGGATGTCCGACCTATGTACCATCCTCCAAAACTTTGAGGACTCCACCAAGATGGTGAGTGGTGATGACGCCATTATTAGCGTCACCATACCGCTACTCTGCCTTCTAAAACGGTCTCTGCTCAAAAACAAACATGATGCATCGCAGGCGGAGCGCGATGAGTTGCAGCAAGAAACAGTAGTGGGTGTGGGTGATAACACACAGCCCAGCCTCGTCTCATCACAACGTGCAGTGGAGGACTATGACGAGGAGGAGGATGAAGACATGGAGCAACTCTCCGGCCAAATTGAGGATATGACATGCACACCAGTCATATCCTCGGTTCAGCGTGGCTGGCCAGAGGACAGGGTAGATGAGGAGGAGGAGGAGGAGGAGGAGGACAGTATGTTCAGTCATCATGTTGGTCAGGCTACTGAAGTCCTGGCTGTTAAGAGTCTGGCGCACATGGCTGACTTTATGGTAAGCTGCCTGTCTCGTGACCCTCGCGTTAAGAACATCTTGGCCGACAATCATTACTGGTTGGTAACACTGTTAGACCCACGCTACAAGGAGAACTTTATGTCTCTTATTCCCGAGGCTGAGAGGTCAACCAAAATGCAGCAGTTCCGGAAGGCCATAGTCACGGAAGTAGGCAAAGCATTCCCCTCACAAAATGCTAGCGGCATAGGTCAGGAATCAGTGGACAACCAAGGCGTACAGCCGACAGAGGCACAAGTCCAATCCGCCAGAGGTAGGGGAACAGTCTTTAAGATGTGGGACAGTTTTCTCAGCCCCTCACGTACCACAGCCCCTAAGGTGCGGGGTAGTGCCACAAGAAATCCTAAGTTTGCCCAGATGCTCAAGGAGTACCTTGCAGATCGAACAACTGTACTCCGACATTCCTCTGTGCCTTACAATTATTGGGTATCCAAGGTGGACACGTGGCATGAATTGGCTCTCTACGCCTTGGAAGTCCTGGCCTGCCCTGCCGCTAGCGTTTTGTCAGAGCGTGTTTTTAGTGCCGCAGGTGGAATCATTACAGATAAACGCACCCGCCTGTCAACTGAAAATGCTGACAGGCTGACTCTGATCAAGATGAACAAGGGTTGGATTGGGCCAGACTTCACCACACCACCAGCAAATGAGAGCGAGATTTAAAGTTTGTAACGGGAATTTGCCATGTACCTCCACTCACCCATGGGTACACACTTCTGGACTTTGGATAATCGCTGGACTGCTCCTCCTTCTCCTCATGCGCCACCATGATGACCGTTACAATAGTTAGGCCTTTGTTTCAGGTATACCCCCAGTGGTACATTTTTTCGCCCATTCTTTGCAGAATGGACATTACAACGACAGGAGACCCGCTCCTTTGCAATGGGAACAATGTTTTGAGGCCCTCATGCACGTCTCTATCCATGGACAACGTGGAGCCTCCCAATTTTTGGCTGCCCTGCCTAAGGGCTATACTATAATACACCCACTTCCTGACAATGGACACTTAATGTTTTGAGGCCCTCATGCACGTCTCTATCCAGGGACAACGTGGAGCCTCCCAATTTTTGGCTGCCCTGCCTAAGGGCTATACTATAATACACCCACTTCCTGACAATGGACACTTAATGTTTTGAGGCCCTCATGCACGTCTCTATCCAGGGACAACGTGGAGCCTCCCAATTTTTGGCTGCCCTGCCTAAGGGCTATACTATAATACACTCACTTTCTGACAATGGACACTTAATGTTTTGAGGCCCTCATGCACGTCTCTATCCAGGGACAACGTGGAGCCTCCCAATTTTTGGCTGCCCTGCCTAAGGGCTATACTATAATACACCCACTTCCTGACAATGGACACTTAATGTTTTGAGGCCCTCATGCACGTCTCTATCCAGGGACAACGTGGAGCCTCCCAATTTTTGGCTGCCCTGCCTAAGGGCTATACTATAATACACCCACTTCCTGACAATGGACACTTAATGTTTTGAGGCCCTCATGCACGTCTCTATCCAGGGACAACGTGGAGCCTCCCAATTTTTGGCTGCCCTGCCTAAGGGCTATACTATAATACACCCACTTCCTGACAATGGACACTTAATGTTTTGAGGCCCTCATGCACGTCTCTATCCAGGGACAACGTGGAGCCTCCCAATTTTTGGCTGCCCTGCCTAAGGGCTATACTATAATACACCCACTTCCTGACAATGGACACTTAATGTTTTGAGGCCCTCATGCACGTCTCTATCCAGGGACAACGTGGAGCCTCCCAATTTTTGGCTGCCCTGCCTAAGGGCTATACTATAATACACCCACTTCCTGACAATGGACACTTAATGTTTTGAGGCCCTCATGCACGTCTCTATCCAGGGACAACGTGGAGCCTCCCAATTTTTGGCTGCCCTGCCTAAGGGCTATAGTATAATACACCCACTTCCTGACAATGGACACTTAATGTTTTGAGGCCCTCATGCACGTCTCTATCCAGGGACAACGTGGAGCCTCCCAATTTTTGGCTGCCCTGCCTAAGGGCTATACTACAATAGACCCACTTCCTTACAATGGGCACTTCAGGTTTACAGGCCATCATGCACGTCTCTATCCAGGGACAACGTGGAGCCTCCCAATTTTTGGCTGCCCTGCCAAAGGGCTATACTATAATACACCCACTTCCTGACAATGGACACTTAATGTTTTGAGGCCCTCATGCACATCTCTATCCAGGAACAACGTGGAGCCTCCCAATTTTTGGCTGCCCTGCCTAAGGACTATACTACAATAGACCCACTTCCTTACAATGGGCACTTCAGGTTTACAGGCCCTCATGCACATCTCTATCCAGGCACAACGTGGAGCCTCCCAATTTTTGGCTGCCCTCCCAAAGGGCTATACTATAATACACTCACTTCCTTACAATGGGCACTTCAGGTTTACAGGCCATCATGCACGTCTCTATCCAGGGACAACGTGGAGCCTCCCAATTTTTGGCTGCCCTGCCAAAGGGCTATACTACAATAGACCCACTTCCTTACAATGGGCAGTTCAGGTTTACAGGCCATCATGCACGTCTCTATCCAGGGACAACGTGGAGCCTCCCAATTTTTGGCTGCCCTGCCAAAGGGCTATACTATAATACACCCACTTCCTGACAATGGACACTTAATGTTTTGAGGCCCTCATGCACGTCTCTATCCAGGGACAACGTGGAGCCTCCCAATTTTTGGCTGCCCTGCCTAAGGGCTATACTACAATAGACCCACTTCCTTACAATGGGCACTTCAGGTTTACAGGCCCTCATGCACGTCTGTATGCAGGGGCATTGGTGAACCTCACAATTTTGGACTGCCCTGGCAAAGGAAAATACTACAAAGACTCACTTCCTCAAAATGGGCACATTAGACTCAGAGGCCTTTATGTACGTCTCTTCTCAGGGACATCGGAGTGCCACACAATGTTTTACGTAAAATATTTCATGTATTAATCTCAAAAAGTAACATACATTAGCTCTATCTCACTATTGGGTATGTGCCCTTAACATTTCCGCCATGAAAATTCATTTTGGTGTCATTTTTGAAGGTTTTCTGGTGAGTCCGTAAAAATGGCGTAAAACGCGGACAGAATTGTTCACAGCTGTGACTTTTGAGTGATAAATGCTTCAAGGGATCTTCCCCATGCTGTTGCCATGTCATTTGAGCACTCTTCTGAGACTTTTGTGCCATTTTTAGTGTTTCTACATGCTGCCGGGGGTCATTTCACAAAAATACTCGGGTCTCCCATAGGATAACATTGGGCTCGGTGCTCGGGCCGAGTACACGAGTATCTTGGGATGCTCGGCCCGAGCCTCGAGCACCCGAGCTTTTTAGTACTTGCTCATCACTACTGATTATGTTTTCCAAAAATGCTTTTCTAATAACATGTTATGTTTTTGGATAGGAATGTGGTGCTGTATGATGAACGGTGGTGTATGTGTAATGAGTGGAGGAGGTGGGGAATCGGGAGTAGCCAGAGGGGCATTGCCTTTTATGTTTCCTAACTCTATTTGTTGATGTTCCTGCAGCCAATCGCGACGCAGAAAACATCCACAAGGTTCAGACTCAAGGGCTTGTGTCATTGACTGCCTAAGTCACATGTCCATCTGCATATAACATAATGACATGCGGTGTCGGCGCCATTTTGTGAATGTTAAAGATTAGGGAAGGTGCTGCCACCGCTGCTAAACAGTTATCATAGGTAGGTGTTTAATGATAGATAGTTGAGATAGATAGGAGAGTGATAGTGTAGAATAAGGACGAGCAGTGTAGGGAAAGGTATGTGCCACAAATCGGCATTTCATGATATAAATAGGGATTGCTACTTAGTGCCTGCTCAAATTTAACAAGTGAACCAAATTTCTAGGTATTATTTCTTATTAGTGCCTGTCACGGATCTGTCAAGGTCGGCTGACAATCCTGTGGCAGCGAGTGGCCATAGATTAGCAGCACGTGTTGTTATCTAAGAGTTCCCCTTATTGTGAATGTTAGTTATGTTTTGGCTGCTCGGAGGCTCCCTCTGGTGGCCAGGAATGGTTTGGACTTGGACCAGGTGTGTTGTGCAATGGGCGTTTCCTTTGCTAACTCTCTGCTTATTTAAATCCTGGTCTGATTGCAGGCTGTTGCCGGATGTCAGTTGTTCTTTGTATCTCCAGCCTACTTCATCCTGCTCTACACCACATCTACTCCAGATAAGTGCTTGCTCTTTATTTATTGTCTGGTTCTTTTGCTCTTATCTGGGTTTGTCATTTGCTGTGGTTGCTTGCAGTTTATTTGCTTGCAGGGATTTTCCCCCTCAGTGGTTTGTTGGGGAACTCCCTGCAGTCCTGTGTGGAGTAAAGCTCCTTTGGGTCCATGTGTTTGTGGTTTGATGAATTTGTTATGATTCTTGTTTTCTGTTCATTGGTATGACAAGGGCACCTGGTATAGGACGGAGTTCAGATCGTGCGATCTGAGGGCCTTTTTGTACTATCAGGAAGTTGGTATTTTGCAGGGTTTTTCTCTGGCCACCATCAGTCACTTTCCTGTTCTTTCCTATTTTAGTCAGCGGGGGCCTCACCTTTTGCTAATCCTGTCATCTACCTGTGTATTGTGTTTTTCCTATATCACCGCAGTATTTGAATGTGGGGGGCTAGCTATTCTTGTCTATTTTCTGAGGCAGAGAGTTATTCATCTTTCCTACCTTTAGGATAGTTAGTTCTCCGGCTGGGTTCGCGGTGCACAGGATGTTAGTTCACCCCTCGGCTACTTCAAGTTGTGATGGTTAGTAAGGGGATGGCGGCCAGATTAGTTGCCAATGCTCTTGTCACCTTTTGCCAATGATTTGTGGTGGTCTTCCATGGTTCCGGATCATAACATCCCCGTTTCTGCAGCTGCAGACTCTAGGACCCTGGGAGTCTGTCAATTATTCCTCTCTGTTGCCAGCCTCTGACTCCCTTTATAAACCTCACATTGGGGATACTTGGGTGCGGTTTATAGTTTGTTCCTGACTGAGCTGTGGTGCAGTCGTGTTGTTCTGTTGCTCCAGACTCCTGTGGTTGCTGCAGCTCAGATAAGTGTTGTCTTTGCTATCTACCAGGGATCTGGTGATTGCCGTTGTGTTTTCTTTGTATTGTTCCCTTGTGTCCTCCTTTAATGACAGTGCTGTTGACAAAGAGCTTATACCCTCCATCCTTATTTAGGGCCCATTTGCTAGGGTGAAATAGGGCCACAGGTTTTCCAGCTCGGCGACACGTGCAGAACCTATATAGGGTCTGTTAGGACTGTGAGGGTGAGCTGCAGGTCATAGTCAGGGGTCACCACTTCCCCCATTCCCTAACTATAAAGCATTCCTTCCCCCTTCCTGTGTGTTATCCTTTACAGCCGGTATAAGTTGTATACACGGCTGTGACAGTGCCTGCTCTAAATTACCCAGTGACCCACATTTCCTGTTATTGGTACTTATTAATGCCTGCTCAAAATTTGCCAGTGAACTATCTAAATATCCAAATCAGTATGGTGCACCTCCGCTGGTAGGTAGATAAGAGGGAGGAAACAGCTCGGTCCCTGCTCGCCCATCCCCTGCTACTGCCTTATAGCAATCTGGTAATGTGTGTGTCGGCTGATATTTATTTCCCTCTATCCCTTCACCAGTTGTTCGCCCTCTTTTTGCACTCACCTCACGTGACTTTGTCTGAGGCCCCCTTCACACGTCCGTGAAACACGTGCGTGTTTGTTCCGTTTCCGTATATACCGGAGACACGGACAAACATGCACCAATGTTAATCTATGATTGTGGTCACACGTGCGTTATTTCATTATGTCCGTGTGTGCGTGTCCGTGATCCGTATGTGTTTGCGTTTTGCACGGATGCATGTCCGTTATCTGCATGGAGCATGCACACGTGGACACAATGAAAGTCTATGGGTATGTGCACACACGTTAGTAAACACGTATGCATCTACCTATAGTCCGTGTCCATTTGGTGTTTTTATTTCTAGTGATGTCGGCCATTCTTTCTATTTCTGTGTATGTGGGTCAATCTCCCTGAGTCCGTCGGTCAGTCTCTCTGTCTCTCTGTCGGTCTCTCTATCTGTCTGTCCCTCTCTCACAGTCTGTCGGTCAGTTTCCCACCCTCTCTCATACTTACCGTTCCCCGATCACCGGCGCGGCGCTGCACGTTGTTCACACTGCTGCGGCGGCTTTTACTATTTTGAAAAAGCCGGCCGCTCATTAAACAATCTCGTATTCCCTGCTTTACCCGCCCACCGGCGCCTATGATTGGTTGCAGTGAGACACGCCCCCACGCTGAGTGACAGCTGTCTCACTGCACCCAATCACGGCAGCCGGTGGGCGGGTCTATACTGTGCAGTAAAATAAATAAATAAATAATTAAAAAAAACGGCGTGCGGTCCCCCCCAATTTCAATACCAGCCAGATAAAGCCATACGGCTGAAGGCTGGTATTCTCAGGATGGGGATCTCCACGTTATGGGGAGCCCCCCAGCCTAACAATATCAGTCAGCAACCGCCCAGAATTGCCGCATACATTAGATGCGACAGTTCTGGGACTGTACCCGGCTCTTCCCGATTTGCCCTGGTGCTTTGGCAAATCGGGGTAATAAGGAGTTAATGGCAGCCCATAGCTGCCAATAAGTCCTAGATTAATCATGTCAGGCGTCTCCCCGAGATACCTGCCATGATTAATCTGTAGGTTACAGTAAATAAACACACACACCCGAAAAATCCTTTATTAGAAATAAAAAACTAACAAAGTCCCTCATCACCAATTTATTAACCCCAACAAAGCCCTCCATGTCCAGCGTAATCCACGGACCTCCAGCGTCGCATCCAGCTCTGCTGCATGCAGGTGACAGGAGCTGCAGAAGACAAAGCCGCTCCTGTCACCTCCACGCAGCTAATGAAGACAGCCGCGCGATCAGCTGAACTGTCACTGAGGTTACCCGCTGTCACTGGATCCAGCGTTGACAGCGGGTAACCTCAGTGACAGCTCAGCTGATCGCGCGGCACTCTTCATTTGCTGCGTGGAGGTGACCGGAGCGGCGGTGTCTTCTGCAGCTCCTGTCACCTCCATGCAGCACAGCTGGAAGCGACACTGGACCATCCTGGATTCCGCCGGACATGGAGGACTTTTTCGGGCTGATTAAATTGTTGAACGAGGGTATATGTTTGTGTTTTTTATTTCTAATAAATGATTTTTTCAGGTGTGTGTGTGTTTATTTACTGTCACTTACAGATTAATCATGGAAGGTATCTCGTGGAGACGCCTGGCATGATTAATCTAGGATTTAGTGGCAGCTATGGGCTGCCATTAACTCCTTATTACCCCGATTTGCCAAAGCACCAGGGCAAATCGGGAAGAGCCGGGTACAGTCCCAGAACTGTCGCATCTAATGTATGCGGCAATTCTGGGCGGCTGCTGACTGATATTGTTAGGGTGGGGGGCTCCCCATAACGTGGAGCTCCCCATCCTGAGAATATAGCTAAGGAAAAACTTCTAAAATACAATACTTTATTATTAATAAGTTAAAAAAGGGGGAAACCCCAACATTTCAATAACAAGATTACAAAGTGCACAAATGAAAAAAGCAAAAAAGCACAGGAGGGGCCTGGCCCTTAGGTAGCCCTCGATCTCCCCCTACCTTGCTGCGGAGGTCGGCACCCTAAGGCCTACGCAGTTTGGCGCCCCCGCTCACCGAAGACTTTCCCTCCGGGCCCTAATCTGGCCCTGACGGTCCGGGAGGTGAAAATCTACTAGCGGAAAAATTTTTTTCAAATTGAACCAACAATAGATTTAAAAGATGTAGATCAAATACACTATGACCAATATAATGAAACTGGAAACATAGTAGGGTACAATCACCCAATAAGGAATCACCCGTCAAAACCTGATGATTCCAACCAGAAACACCCAACGCGTTTCCCCTCATATATTTAATAATAATAATAATCTTTATTTCTATAGCGCCAACATATTCCGTAGCGCTTTACAATTCAGGAGGATCATATACAAACAAGTAACAGTTATAGAAATACAATATTTAGAGGGGAAAAAAAAATACAACCCTGCTCGTGAGAGCTTACAATCTACAATGAGATGGGGGGAGAGGCAAGGTTCAAGTGCTTATTTACAATGACAATCCAACCATCTCACGGAAATGGGGCTGGATAATGGTTTCCTGGACCAGTGGGCCCGAGCCTTGAGATGCCTTTGGGTGCCATGGAGTTTGATGTGGAGCTATGTTGTGAGAGGTTGTAGAGGGACTATGTGAATCGAATCTGATTAGGGAGTGTGATAGGCCGCCCTAAAAAGATGCGTCTTTAGGGTGCGTCTGAAGCTGAGTAAGTTGTGATTTGTCCTAACTTCTTGGGGTAGAGCGTTCCAGAGGGTTGGTGCAGCTCGGAAGAAGTCTTGGATCCGGGAGTGGGAGGTTCGAATTAGTGTGGATGTTAGTCGAAAGTCGCTTGCAGAGCGTAGAGAACGGGTGGACTGATAGACAGAGAGGAGGGTGGAGATGTAGGGGGGTGCTGCACTGTGGAGAGCTTTGTGGGCGAGAACAAGCAGTTTGAATTGGATCCTATGATATATGGGCAGCCAGTGCAATGACTTGCACAGAGCAGAGGCATCCGAGTAGCGGTTAGCCAGATAGGTGACCCTGGCTGCTGCATTAAGGATTGACTGTAGAGGAGAGAGTCTAGTTAGGGGGAGACCAATTAATAGAGAGTTACAGTAGTCCAAGCGAGAGTGGATCAGGGCCACGGTGAGGGTTTTTGTCGTTTCCATTGTGAGAAAGGGGCGGATTCTAGAGATGTTCTTGAGGTGCAAGCGGCAGGTGCGGGCAAGAGATTGTATGTGGGAGGTGAAGGAGAGATCAGTGTCAAGTATAACCCCCAGGCAGCGGGCTTGCGGCCTAGGACTTATCGTTGTGCCACACACAGAGAGGGAGATGTCAGGTTGAGGAAAGTTGGAAGATGGAGGGAAAAGAAGAAGTTCAGTTTTGGAAAGGTTAAGTTTCAGATAGAGAGCAGACATGACATTGCAAACTGCAGTCAGGCAGTCACTGGTGTTCTGTAGTACAGCGGGGGTGAGCTCAGGGGAGGAGGTGTATAGCTGTGTGTCATCAGCATAAAGATGGTACTGAAAGCCAAATCTGCTGATGGTCTGACCAATTGGGGCAGTGTAGAGGGAGAAAAGAAGAGGGCCAAGGACTGAGCCTTGAGGGACCCCAACAGTGAGAGGAAGAGGAGAAGATGTGGAGCCAGCAAATGATACACTGAATGAGCGGCCAGAAAGATAGGAAGAGAACCAGGAAAGAACAGTGTCCTTTAGGCCGATAGAGTGGAGCATAGAGAGAAGGAGATGGTGGTCAACAGTGTCAAAGGCAGCAGAAAGGTCAAGAAGAATAAGCAGAGAGTGGTCACCGTTACGTTTTGCTGTCAATAGGTCATTGGTCACTTTGACAAGGGCAGTTTCTGTTGAGTGTAAAGGGCGGAAGCCAGACTGTAAAGGATCTAGAAGAGAGTGAGAGGAGAGGTAGCGGGTGAGGCGAGAGTAGACCAGGCGCTCCAAGAGTTTAGAGATGAAGGAGAGATTGGAGACTGGTCTGTCTGTATATTTGAGGTTCTTCAGGGGTAAATACAGTAGTAGTTAGTTCAAAAGACATATAGATATACAGAATGCTGGTGGTCCCAAACAGCACTGCAAGTGAGTAGACCCCCACTACCCCCCACACACGGGTAACCAGTCCCAACAGAACTCCGTGTTACACTCAACACCCAAAATGGTCCCGGGACTAGGCTCCCACAGGGTAACCAGCTTCAGTCAGGGTGTCTTATACAGTTAGGGGGCAGATCCCGTTTGTTCAAAATAGCGGGTATTGACTACTTATCTTAAACCGCAGTGCTCAGCGATAAAGGGACATGCTTCACCGGACTCCCTGGATGTGGCGTGAGTCAAAGCCCCCCTACAGCAAGATATACGCTCCTTAGTTCACCATCCTCCCATCTAGAGGTGGCCAAAGTGTTTGCATGCAGAATACAGGGGCAAGGAGGTACCCACGCACGTAACAGCCCATTTATGAACAGGTTCCAAATATTCTCACCTGTGATGAAGTAAGATTAACCCCAAGCAGTCCGTTCCTGAAAGAATACACGTGTGCTTGCATCGTACGCGTATCTGATCACACACTTCCGCCTCACCGGGTATCTCCATCACGTGACCGGGGATTCCCCGATGACGAGGGCCGCACGCACACTCAGTGGGCGGTGACGCGGTCCGCACCTGCGCACTGAGTGCGTCCCAAGCTGGGACGCAAACAGGAAGGTACTCGCAGGGAGGCAGACCCGGCCCGCGTCACGTGTCTCGGGCTGCCCCGATCACATGAGCCGTATTTCCCAATAATGCTGGCTGCGCCTGCGCGTTATGCGCATACCCAGCCTAAACACACTGAGGGGAGATTTACTGAGAGGCGGAAACAGTGCACAGCGTTCAGACATGCCCCCCTCCCCCTTCTTCAAATATGCAGGGAGATGGAGCCAATGATTTACGCTTCAATATACGTGGTCATAGGGCCAAAATCAAAGAATATGAATCAACTGGAGAACCATCCAGCCACTTAAACAGATGGTAAAAATAGGTATAGGCTGAGAACATCCAAAAATGGGGTCCATATGAGCTCCCCTTAATGTAACTTCGGTAGTTATAGGATGTCAATAAAATAAACTGATGTGGACCTACAATAAGGTAAATAAATAGAGCCAACTCCCTAGTGGATTAATAGGCATGGCAGAAAGAAATGGGCCCGAGAGAATCGGGCAGACACTCCGGACACCAAATTAAAGGGGGGCATCAAGGAGACCACTCCATGCCGGTTTATAGAAACCAAATTAAAGGGGGGCCCTATGACCACGTATATTGAAGCGTAAATCATTGGCTCCACCTCCCTGCATATTTGAAGAAGGGGGAGGGGGGCATGTCTGAACGCTGTGCACTGTTTCCGCCTCTCAGTAAATCTCCCCTCAGTGTGTTTAGGCTGGGTATGCGCATAACGCGCAGGCGCAGCCAGCATTATTGGGAAATACGGCTCATGTGATCGGGGCAGCCCGAGACACGTGACGCGGGCCGGGTCTGCCTCCCTGCGAGTACCTTCCTGTTTGCGTCCCAGCTTGGGACGCACTCAGTGCGCAGGTGCGGACCGCGTCACCGCCCACTGAGTGTGCGTGCGGCCCTCGTCATCGGGGAATCCCCGGTCACGTGATGGAGATACCCGGTGAGGCGGAAGTGTGTGATCAGACACGCGTACGATGCAAGCACACGTGTATTCTTTCAGGAACGGACTGCTTGGGGTTAATCTTACTTCATCACAGGTGAGAATATTTGGAACCTGTTCATAAATGGGCTGTTACGTGCGTGGGTACCTCCTTGCCCCTGTATTCTGCATGCAAACACTTTGGCCACCTCTAGATGGGAGGATGGTGAACTAAGGAGCGTATATCTTGCTGTAGGGGGGCTTTGACTCACGCCACATCCAGGGAGTCCGGTGAAGCATGTCCCTTTATCGCTGAGCACTGCGGTTTAAGATAAGTAGTCAATACCCGCTATTTTGAACAAACGGGATCTGCCCCCTAACTGTATAAGACACCCTGACTGAAGCTGGTTACCCTGTGGGAGCCTAGTCCCGGGACCATTTTGGGTGTTGAGTGTAACACGGAGTTCTGTTGGGACTTGTTACCCGTGTGTGGGGGGTAGTGGGGGTCTACTCACTTGCAGTGCTGTTTGGGACCACCAGCATTCTGTATATCTATATGTCTTTTGAACTAACTACTACTGTATTTACCCCTGAAGAACCTCAAATATATGAGGGGAAACGCGTTGGGTGTTTCTGGTTGGAATCATCAGGTTTTGACGGGTGATTCCTTATTGGGTGATTGTACCCTACTATGTTTCCAGTTTCATTATATTGGTCATAGTGTATTTGATCTACATCTTTTAAATCTATTGTTGGTTCAATTTGAAAAAAATTTTTCCGCTAGTAGATTTTCACCTCCCGGACCGTCAGGGCCAGATTAGGGCCCGGAGGGAAAGTCTTCGGTGAGCGGGGGCGCCAAACTGCGTAGGCCTTAGGGTGCCGACCTCCGCAGCAAGGTAGGGGGAGATCGAGGGCTACCTAAGGGCCAGGCCCCTCCTGTGCTTTTTTGCTTTTTTCATTTGTGCACTTTGTAATCTTGTTATTGAAATGTTGGGGTTTCCCCCTTTTTTAACTTATTAATAATAAAGTATTGTATTTTAGAAGTTTTTCCTTAGCTATATACCTTTGCACTTCTAATTTATTCCCTTGAGTAATATAAATTAAAATTATTTATGGCAGGATTCTTGTCAGGGCCAGTGAACCGGGAACAGTGGGCACTAGATGCAAGGGATGCTTTCTCGGATTGTGTGACAAATTCTGATACCCCAAGAACCTCAAATATTAGGAACATATTTCAAGATCTCACGGGCTGTTATAAAGATAATTTAAAGTCGTGGTGGGAGATACAATCACTAGAGAACTATATCAAAAACAAAATTGTTCCTAGGGGTTTAAGAATTAGCCTCATTCCATCGAAGCGCTCCCGGTCCCCAGAACTCTTGACAGCCTGGGAGAAGGAACTAACTGAGAGCTCTATACGTTTGATGGGTGTACTGTTGAAGGAGGAGAGAAGTATTTTTGAGTATACATCAAGGAGACTGACCACACTGACCGAGGAAGCTCTCAAATTCAAAACTGACGTAGACTTTCAAAGAAAAGAGGCTGCTTTGCAGTTTGCGATAGAAAAAAGTTCAGAACTCTATTAAAGATCGCAAGCAAAAACAATTTAGTAGGGACCTGCTGGAGTTCAAGGAGGGTAGGATCTACCCCATGCTCCAGGGGGAACCAGCGGAGCAGCCACGAGATAGTTCGAATTCAGATACTGATACGTCTGACACCGAGAGGTCGGATACTGCCTCAGCTGATATTGAGAGGGGAGCTAGACTTAAATCTAGCTATCGGACCAGTGGCCCCCCCAAAAAGGGGAAATGGGGAAAGTTCACAAAGAAAAACACAAATCAAAGAGTGGACTTCTCCACCTCTCCTCACTCTTCTTCCTCCTCCTTTCCTTCAGCCTCAGGTGCGTCCTCTTTTTTAGAACAAAGGACTTATCAGAACTCTTACAACCTGAGGAACAACCCCGCGAGAATGAACCACAAATGAGCCATAGAGATGACAATTGTATCATCAACTTAACCTCCCGTATACTCACTCCCCTTGAATGCCGTATTCTCTCCAGGGGTCTGTCGTTTGTCCCCACAAACTCATATGATGATTTTGGTTGGATAAAAGACGTCAACCTATTTGCACGTAAGCTCAAGTGGAGACGTTTTTTCAATATCCATGACAAACAAGAATGCCTAAGGTTGGGGATAGCGGAGGAAGACCTCCCGGATTTTAGAACTTTAAGTGAACTGTGGAGTGATAGTCTTGCAGTTCCGGGACTTGGCCCCTTTACGGATTTAAGACCTAAGAGTCAAAGAATGCCACCAAGTTCCGAGGTCAATAGTATTGACATTTTTACTAAGTTAGTGACGGACGAACTTGGCCAACTAAAGAGGAGAGGATGGACACATAAAGGCAATCTGGGGGGGGGGGAGAGGGAGGCTTTGGAGACTCTAATGAAAGATGATACCTTTGTCATAAAGCCTTCTGACAAAGGCGGCAATTTGGTGGTGATGACCCATGATCAGTATAGGAGGATGTGTTGTGACATACTGGATAGGAAGGACACATATGGAGTCATTAAGAGGGATCCGACAGGGGAATTTAATCAGAAACTCCTCGCAGTGCTTGAGGGGGCTCAGTCCTGTGGATTGATCTCAAAAAACGAGCTGGACTTTATGTACTCCAAATTTCCAGTGTTACCAGTCTTCTACTCACTTCCAAAGGTGCACAAGGGGGTTGATCCCCTGCGTGGACGTCCGATAGTGTCGGGGGTGGACTCCTTCACACAAAACAGTAGCATCTATGTGGATAGAGTATTGAGGAGTTTTGTCACAGCGCTTCCATCTTACCTACGTGATACCTCGGATCTTCTTTTGAAGTTGGAGGATGTGGTTATAGAGGAGAATGTCTGCTTTGCCTCAATCGACGTGGAGACCCTCTATAGCTGCATCCCACATGACCTGGGTATCACCGCAGTGGAGCATTTCCTTAGCACAAGGGGTACACAATTTTCTGCGCATAACCAGTTCATCATCACTATTTTAGACCTCATACTTAAGCACAATGTTTTCAGATTCGATGGGAGATTTTTCCACCAGCTCAGGGGTACGGCGATGGGGAGCCCATGTGCTCCCACGTACGCTAATCTTTACCTGGGCTGGTGGGAGGATACCATCGTGTTTGGTGAGGAGACATCGTGGTGGAGCCCCCATATAACATTCTGGGGGCGTTACATCGATGATGTACTGGTGCTGTGGTCGGGTGGCGGAGGTGAGTTTTTGAGGTTTGTGAGTGATCTCAATAAAAACAGCCTTGGCCTGAGGTTTACCTCAGATTTTCAGAAAGACAGGATTGACTTTTTGGATTTATCAATCTTCAGGGATCCCCAGGGTAAGATCCAAACCAGGACCTTCCGCAAACCAACCTCAACTAATAGTTTTCTCCACTGGCAAAGTCATCACCCCTTGAGTCTGAGGAGGGGAATACCAAGGGGTCAGTACCTGCGAATGAGGAGGAATTGTTCTTCCAATATGGATTTTTACCAACAAGCAGGTGACCTGAGACGGAGGTTTCTATCTAGGGGTTATCCTGAACAGGTTTTAAATGCAGCATATAAAAACGCAGCAACTACACCAAGAAGTGCCACACTGCAAACAAGGATTAAAGATACAACCCAGGTGTTGAGGATCATTGGGGATTATGATGACCGGTCAGAGGATGTGCGCAGAATTCTGGGAAAATACTGGAACATCTTGAATGCTGACCCGGAAATTGCAGGCTCCATACCCCCCTCCCCATCTATCACATTTAGACAAGGTAGGACAATTCGGGACAGGTTGGTCCATAGCAACTATTGCTCTCCATCTGGGACAACCTGGCTCGACAATAGAAGAGCTGGCACGTTTAGGTGCGGAAAGTGCACTTTCTGTAAGTTTGTTAGACGAGGTGATCGGTTCCTAAGTGAAGTGACAGGGAGAACATATTTTAATAGACAGTTCGCCAACTGCACCACGGTGGGCGTGATCTACCTCTTTAAGTGCGACTGTGGGAAGGAGTATGTGGGAAAGACAAAACGTGAATTTAGGAGACGGATAGGAGACCACATTGGAGATATTAGAAACGCCAGAGATACTCCTATTTCCAGACATGTTCGCTTAGAGCATGGGGGCAGACTAGACGGCTTTGCCTTTAATGCCATTGAGGTGGTGTCAAGGCCGGATAGGGGTGGCAATTGGGATAGGCTTATCCTGCAAAAAGAGGCCCGGTGGATCCACAGGTTGTGTACTGTGAGTCCATCGGGTCTTAATGAACAACTGCACTTTGGATGTTTTCTATAAACCGGCATGGAGTGGTCTCCTTGATGCCCCCCTTTAATTTGGTGTCCGGAGTGTCTGCCCGATTCTCTCGGGCCCATTTCTTTCTGCCATGCCTATTAATCCGCTAGGGAGTTGGCTCTATTTATTTACCTTATTGTAGGTCCACATCAGTTTATTTTATTGACATCCTATAACTACCGAAGTTACATTAAGGGGAGCTCATATGGACCCCATTTTTGGATGTTCTCAGCCTATACCTATTTTTACCATCTGTTTAAGTGGCTGGATGGTTCTCCAGTTGATTCATATTCTTTGATTTTGGCCCTATGACCACGTATATTGAAGCGTAAATCATTGGCTCCATCTCCCTGCATATTTGAAGAAGGGGGAGGGGGGCATGTCTGAACGCTGTGCACTGTTTCCGCCTCTCAGTAAATCTCCCCTCAGTGTGTTTAGGCTGGGTATGCGCATAACGCGCAGGCGCAGCCAGCATTATTGGGAAATACGGCTCATGTGATCGGGGCAGCCCGAGACACGTGACGCGGGCCGGGTCTGCCTCCCTGCGAGTACCTTCCTGTTTGCGTCCCAGCTTGGGACGCACTCAGTGCGCAGGTGCGGACCGCGTCACCGCCCACTGAGTGTGCGTGCGGCCCTCGTCATCGGGGAATCCCCGGTCACGTGATGGAGATACCCGGTGAGGCGGAAGTGTGTGATCAGACACGCGTACGATGCAAGCACACTTGTATTCTTTCAGGAACGGACTGCTTGGGGTTAATCTTACTTCATCACAGGTGAGAATATTTGGAACCTGTTCATAAATGGGCTGTTACGTGCGTGGGTACCTCCTTGCCCCTGTATTCTGCATGCAAACACTTTGGCCACCTCTAGATGGGAGGATGGTGAACTAAGGAGCGTATATCTTGCTGTAGGGGGGCTTTGACTCACGCCACATCCAGGGAGTCCGGTGAAGCATGTCCCTTTATCGCTGAGCACTGCGGTTTAAGATAAGTAGTCAATACCCGCTATTTTGAACAAACGGGATCTGCCCCCTAACTGTATAAGACACCCTGACTGAAGCTGGTTACCCTGTGGGAGCCTAGTCCCGGGACCATTTTGGGTGTTGAGTGTAACACGGAGTTCTGTTGGGACTTGTTACCCGTGTGTGGGGGGTAGTGGGGGTCTACTCACTTGCAGTGCTGTTTGGGACCACCAGCATTCTGTATATCTATATGTCTTTTGAACTAACTACTACTGTATTTACCCCTGAAGAACCTCAAATATATGAGGGGAAACGCGTTGGGTGTTTCTGGTTGGAATCATCAGGTTTTGACGGGTGATTCCTTATTGGGTGATTGTACCCTACTATGTTTCCAGTTTCATTATATTGGTCATAGTGTATTTGATCTACATCTTTTAAATCTATTGTTGGTTCAATTTGAAAAATTTTTTTCCGCTAGTAGATTTTCACCTCCCGGACCGTCAGGGCCAGATTAGGGCCCGGAGGGAAAGTCTTCGGTGAGCGGGGGCGCCAAACTGCGTAGGCCTTAGGGTGCCGACCTCCGCAGCAAGGTAGGGGGAGATCGAGGGCTACCTAAGGGCCAGGCCCCTCCTGTGCTTTTTTGCTTTTTTCATTTGTGCACTTTGTAATCTTGTTATTGAAATGTTGGGGTTTCCCCCTTTTTTAACTTATTAATAATAAAGTATTGTATTTTAGAAGTTTTTCCTTAACTATATACCTTTGCACTTCTAATTTACATCCTGAGAATACCAGCCTTCAGCCGTATGGCTTTATCTGGCTGGCATTAAAATTGGGGGGGACCGCACGCCATTTTTTTTTAATTATTTATTTATTTATTTCACTGCACAGTATAGACACGCCCACCGGCTGCTGTGATTGGGTGCAGTGAGACACCTGTCACTCAGCGTGGGGGCGTGTCTCACTGTAACCAATCATAGGCGCCGGTGGGCGGGGAAAGCAGGCAATACGAGATTGTTTAATGAGCGGCCGGCTTTTTCAAAATTATAAAAGCCGCCGCAGCAGTGTGAATGCCGTGCAGCGCCGGTGATCGGTGAGTATGAGAGAGGGGGGGAATCTTCAGTCACTCGAGGGATTAGCGATCACCGGTGAATCCTTCACAGGTGACCGCTAATCAGTACTCGACACAGACAGAGCCGCGGTATGAGGATGAAGTCGAGTGAAGTTCACCCGAGTTCATTCTCATCGCGCAACTCTGTCGGCTGTCAGCCGACATTTATAAACGACATTGTGCATCACACACGGACATCACACACGGACATTCCACACGGACATTCCACGTACACATACACGTTAATTCCACACGCACACACGGACGTTCTACACACAAACACGGCTAGCATACGCAATTCACACAGATGCCACACGGACCATAAAAACGGACACAAAAACGGGATACGGACCCGAAAAACGGCCCGTAACACACGTGTGTGTTTTTCACGGACGTGTGAAGGGGGCCTGAAGTATAGTGGGTATTAATAAACCTACTAAGTTTTATTACTCTGTCTTTTAATAATTAAATTAATAAATAAATAAATAAATATTAGTTTTAGAAGTTTTTTTCTTTGGTTTTTATAATAGTTTCTCCTTGTTGTATTTGAATGGTGTAAGACTGCCACAGGCACACACACTATATATATATATATATATATATATATATATATATATATATATATATATATATATATATATAATATATATATATATACATGCATACATAAAAAAAGGTCCACAGCCTATGTATTTGGTGGACTGTAACTCCCTGTGAAAGCGCTTTGGGGAGGGGGCAATTCCCAATGGAAAGGAAGCAATAGATGGTACTGGACTGTTGTTTTTAAAGGCAGAGACTAGAAAATGGGTCTCCTCATGTTGTTGAGAGGTCGCTGCCAGGGTTCAGACCTGCCACAGGCCCACTAATACATATCTTGATTTTTTTTATCAGGTCTGGTGGTTCTGCACCTGAGAGGGTTCGTCGCGCTCCTATGTGTGCTCTGGATCCCTGACGGGACATCCGTCACCTTTCACTGGCCACAAGGGGCGAGGTGTTACCGTCAGGGAGCACAGCTTGCATGAGTGCCCGCTCTGACCGGAAACGTCGTGCCCTGGGAGGTGGGACGTTGCTGCTCCCAGCAGTGGTGTCACTCAGGGGCCCCAGGACGCTGGGTCCCCTGGTGTGAGCTGTTCCAGCAGATATGGGACCCTGTATCCTCTGACACAGCCAGATGGTGGGAGGTTCCCTCCATTCCACTCTTCTCCTCTCCTTCTGATGTTCTGTGAATAGAGGGTGGGGAATGGACGTTGCCTCAGAGTGACATGAGCCCTGGGGGGTAGATATAACCCTGCGATCTGTCTCCTTAGTTGCTAATGAGTTCAGTGGTGCAGGTGGTTGGGTCTCTTGTGGTAATAGCGCTGTTTTCCTTGAGTTTCTCTGCTGTGGTTACAGCTTCTCCTTGGTTATAGCTGAGTTCAGCTTTCTCTTAGTTTGGTTATGGCTGGTTCAGCTCCCTTTTGTTTCTGCTGTGGTTTCTGTCTTGTTTCCTTTTCCATTAGGTTATATTGAGTTGGTGTGCTTTTCCCATCTGCCGCTGTGTGCCCGGTCGCCAGCTGCCGCACTGTTGCTGCCTGGGAAGGGCTCTGTTAAAGTCCCCCCTCGCCAGGACCGGCAGGCGGGTTAAGGATATCCCCGGCCCTTAAGGGTGTGCTGCAGTGCGACAGCTAGCGCCAAGTGCGACCGTCACATTGTACTTGCTAGCGTGCAGCGGGTCTGGTTCCACCATCCCGCATTACATTTTTAACCAAAAAATACAAAAAAAGGCCCACAGCCTATGTGTTTAGTGGACTGTAACTCCCTGCTGTGTGAAAGCCCTTTGGTGAGGAAGCAATTGATGGTACTGGACTGTTGTTTTTAAAGGAAGAGACTGGAAAATGGGTCTCCTAATGTTATGGATAGGTTACTGCCAGGGTTCAGACCTGCCACAGGCCCAATAATGCATGGCTTGATTTAAAAAAAAAATGTAAAAATGAAAAAATATCGGCAATAGCCTGTGTCGCATGGACCTTAACTTCGTGGCGTTTTAAAGCCCTATGGGTAGGGGGGCAATTGATGTTATTGTACTTCTGTGTTTATGGAAGGATAATAAATGACCAGACTACTACATAGGTCTCCAAGTTGTGTCTTGTCTGTACTGGCCGGGGTGTGGGAGCAGCAGCCATACACCTGTCTGTCATCCACCTCTATATTTCTTCTGTCTATAGCCTAGGAAGGTAATGTCTGGGCCAAAACAGTGGTACTGTACTGTAAAACTTATTTTTGCTGTTTTGGAAGCCTTTCAAAGCCCCTAAATGTGTTTTCTATTCCTTATTTTTTGGCCTCCCATTGAATCCAATGTGGTTCAATAAAAGTTTGAAGTTCGCTTCAGGTTCGGTTCCATAAAATTTTTCGAGCGCACTCCATGCTCGGTTCAGTCTGACGAACCAAACTCCAGGGGTTCACTCATCTCTACTCATTAGCATATTATAAAATACTTTTTCTAAAGATCTCTTTATCTATGTTACCAGATAAAGAAAACCCAAAATAAGAGTAATATGAACATATACCCTGCTGTAACTAAATAAAAGCATAGTGCATATAAATAAACATAGGGGACTTAGTGAACACTATTTTTGATCAAAAAAGCACTAATGGGCACTGATTTTGTAAATTAGGAAAGGTACAAATTACTCCAGATACAGAGCGGTGCCCGGACACACTTTAATACTTAAACATTGTATAAATTGTAGAGAAATGCTGCCGTACACCGGAATAAGACATATACAGGGACAACCATCCAATACCCGACTGGTATCATGCCTGCGTCCCATTAATTGGTTATATGAGACGATTGCAGCGCTGTCCCATGCGGATTATACGGCTGTGCCCATGATGAGTTCTTAGTGAGTTCTTGATGCTAAACATGGAAAATGCAGCGTTCACAGTTCCAGCAAAAGTGTCTGGGAGTTATAGAAATCTCACATCCTCTGGGCTTTTTTTCTTTAGTGTAAACTGACCTGTGGTGCGTGGTTGAAATCCGCAACATGGCAACTTCTCTTTTAGTTACATTGAGTTTTATGTGCAGATTTAAGTGCACTCACCGGCCTTATCACTATTCAGGGTAAGTGAAGGGACAGTAAAAGACTAGGCACATGACGGTGGTGGGAGGAAGGACCAGCTTAGGGACATTACTGAGCTTAGGGTGCAGGCACAGGTTAGTGTCAGGTGTGACACGTCTCCCCTCTCCAAACTCTAAGGGCCTATCTACCCCCTTTCCATCCCGTTGTAACCTCTGTGCTGCGTCGTGCGCCAAACATCCCCTAGTCTGTGTGCAACACATATATACTAGGATAGGAGACATAAATACCAGGATGGGGGACATATATACCAGATCTGACCAGGATGCGGAAGATATATACCAGGATGGGCCCAGGATAGGAAACATATACACCAGCATGGGGGAACATATACACCAAGATGGGGGCCAAATACAAAAGGATGTGGGGCACATATACCAGAATGGGGGAGATATATACTAATATGTGCCCAGGATAGGGAGCATATATACCATAATGAGAGACATACTGTATATACCAGGATGGGACCTGGATGTGGGGACATACAGTTGTGCTCAAACGTTTACATAGTTTGGTATGGTTAGTGGTTGGGTGAAGCCATTTATTGTCAAACTACTGTGTTTTTTTCTTTCTAAATCATAATGACAACCAAACACATCCAATAGACCCTGATCAAAAATTCACATATCTCAGTCCTTAAAACTGTGTATTGCCCCCTCTTACATCAATGACAGCTTGAAGTCTTTTGTGGTAGTTGTGGATGAGGCTCTTTATTTTCTCAGATGGTAAAGCTGCCCATTCCTCTTGGCAAAAAACCTCCAGTTCCTGTAAATTCCTGAGCTTTCTGGCATGAACTGCACTTTGAAGTTGTCCCCAGAGTCGCTCAATGATATTGAGGTCAGGAGACTGAGATGGCCACTCCAGAACCTTCAGTTTGTTCTACTGTAGCCAATGACAGGTCAACTTGGCCTTGTGTTTTGGATCGTTGTTATGTTGGACATATATACCAGATCGGACCAGGATTGCGGAACATATGCACCAGGACGGGCCCAGGATAGGACATATATACCAGGATAGGAGGTGTTTTATATATATATATATATATATATATATATATATACATATATATATATATATATATATATATATATATATATAAAATGCAAAAAATAGGAGCAGCACTTAACCTGTGGTGCAAAGTCCTTCCAATCAGTCTCACCCGATTTCAATGAGCAGCAAAAAAATGAAGGCAGCACACAGCTTCAATCTTGAATGAAAATGCCTATTTAATGGCCCATATGATACAGCATGACGTTTCAGTCACAAGTGACTTTTTTCAAGCAGTACCTAGGACATATATACCAGGATAGGAGGTGTTTCATATATATATATATTGTGAGACTGTGACCGGGGTTATCTATGACGGCCGGTACGTCTCGGCCCGGTTGTGCTCACTCCATGATAGAAAGTAACTCCACTCCGGGGTTAATGCTGTTTCCCTACAGGCTGAAAGGAGGGTTAAAAGGAAACAGGAACATGGGCGTGGTGCCCTAGTGTGTGAGGGAGTGAACACAACTCCCTGAGTATCTGCCGGAGAAACAAGTGTATGCTGTATTGGACTTGTGGTTTGTACAATAAACCGTGTGCTGTGACCCTTGGTGCCTAGATCCTGTGTCTTCTGCTACGCAGCCGACCACGCTACCTCACATATGGTGGAGAATCGGCGGGCATGCCAGCCCGGTCAGGTGTAGCTTCCATTTCTGGTGACCCGGTAGCACATGTCCTGGATTCAAGCGGCTATACTACGGCCCAAACCCGGCGACGCCATGGAGGACATACTAAAGCAGCTGGTTCAGGCCAATGCACGTCAGCAGCAAGCCTTGCAATTGCAGGAACAAAGACACCAAGAACAGATGGTTCTCCTGGCCAAGGCGATCCGTGGCGGACCGGCAGCAACAACCCCGGGACCGGGTGACGACGGCAGCGTCCGGAAAACGGTGAGACAAGCGTTGCAAAAGATGACCCCGGGGGATGATGTGGAAGCGTTCCTGACGGTGTTTGAGCGGGTGGCCGAGCGGGAAAAGCTGCCGACCCCCCAGTGGGCTGAGGTATTGTCGCCCTATCTGACGGGGGAGCCCCAAAAAGCATACCTGGACCTCTGTACCGAGGACGCCATAGACTATGTGACCCTGAAAGCCGAAATACTTGCTCGGTTGGGGGTGAATACCTATGTACGGGCTCAGCGGGTAAATCAGTGGTTCTATGAGGAAGCCAAACCCGTACGCTCCCAGGCCTATGACTTGTTGCATCTGGTAAAGAAGTGGTTGCAGCCTGACACTCTGAGCCCTGTGCAAATGGTGGAAAGGGTAGTGGTGGATCGCTTTGTGCGTACCTTACCTGTCACCATTCAACGGTGGGTAGGACAGGGCGACCCAAGTACCCTGGACCAATTAGTAGGTCTGGTGGAGCGGCATGTGGCTACGCAGGACTTGATACGGGACACTGAGACTTTGCGTGCCGCCCGTCGGTCCGGCCCCTCCAAGCCTCGGGCCAAGGACCCACCGCTGACACCGGTGCGGGAGTCCGTTACCGTCCCGTCTGAGGTCGCGCCCGCCGTCCCTGCGGTCCGGAAGGCTATGTACCCTAAACGACAACTCGTCAAGGAGGTATCCTTCCCTATTAGATGTTGGCGGTGCCAGCGGGTGGGACATATAGAGGCCCAGTGTCCACTCACCACGGAGCCCATGGATTGTGGGGTTACCCGGCGGGGTTCAATGTATGCTCAGGCGGTATATACCGCGGACCTTGTCTCCCCGGAGACTGAGCCCCACTTGTGCCAAATACAGGTGAATGGACGTCCGGTTACAGGCTTGTTGGATTCCGGAAGCTTAGTGACCCTTGTGCGATCAACCCTAAGGGCTAACATAAAGGCCACAGGACGTACCGTGGGGGTGGTTTGCATACATGGGGACCGCCGAGACTATCCCACGGGGATTGTCACCATCACAGCACCTTGCGGTCAGGTGCAACATGAGGTGGGACTTATTAACACTCTTCCCTATGACGTGATCCTAGGAAGGGATCTGCCCTATTTTTGGACTTTATGGAAGGGACCTCCTAAGTCTCCTCAGATATTGGTCAGTCCAGGACCTGAGCCCTACAATCCCGAATCCGGGACGCCTGCCGTAGGGGTCCCCATGATAGGGACAGAATGTGAACCCGATAGGTCGCCCCAAGAGGTATTGGCAAGAGAGGCTGAGGTGGTCGAGCCCATCCCGGAGTTGGAGGCGTCCCCGGATACGTTTGGGACAGCCCAACTCCAGGACCCTACATTAATACATGCCCGGAGTCGGGTGACAGTAGTTGACGGGGTGGCACAGCTGCCCGGTGCCCAGGTAAGGTACCCCCATTTCGCTCTTAAGCAGGATTTACTCTACCGGGTAGATGAAATACGGGGCGTGGGGGTAGAGCAGTTGGTGGTGCCCCAGCCGTATCGCCGGCGGGTCCTCGACTTGGCTCATAAACACCTGATGAGTGGCCACCTAGGGGTCAAGAAAACGCAGGAGCGAATATTGCAAAGGTTCTATTGGCCTGGGGTCTTTGGGGAGGTAAAACGGTTCTGCGAAACCTGCCCGGAGTGTCAGCTTACCGCACCCCTGACCCACTTTCGCAGTCCGTTGGTACCGTTACCCATTATAGAAGTCCCTTTTGACCGGATAGGGATGGATCTGGTGGGGCCCCTCGTAAAGTCTGCTCGAGGGCACCAACATATCCTAGTGATCGTTGACTATGCCACCCGGTATCCAGAGGCGAAACCTCTCAGACATACTGCGGCGAAGCTTATAGCTCGGGAGTTGTTTGCTGTGTTCTGCCGGGTGGGGTTGCCCAAGGAGACCCTTACAGATCAGGGGACCCCATTCATGTCTAAAGTGACCAAAGAGCTATGCCGGCTACTCCAGATCAAGCAGTTACGTACGTCTGTGTATCATCCTCAGACGGATGGTTTAGTGGAATGATTCAATAAAACCCTGAAAACCATGCTCAAAAGGGTGATTTCCAAAGACGGGAAAGACTGGGATATGATGCTTCCCTATTTGATGTTTGCCATACAAGAGGTGCCACAGGCATCCACGGGGTTTTCGCCTTTTGAGTTGTTATACGGGCGACATCCCCGGGGATTGTTGGACCTGGCAAAGGAAACATGGGAGCAAGAGCCCACCCCCCATAAAAGTGTGATTGAACACATTTTAGGAATGCAGAACCGCATAAGCGCGGTCATGCCAATTGTGAAGGAGCATTTACAGGAGGCTCAGGCCGCGCAGAGCGACCGCTACAATAGACAAGCCACCGTGCGGACCTTTAAACCCGGGGATCGGGTGTTGGTATTGATCCCCACGGCGGAGAGTAAATTCCTGGCTCAGTGGCAAGGTCCCTACGAGATAAAGGAAAAAGTCGGGGTGGTCAACTATAAGGTATTGCAGCCCGGTAGGCGGAAACCTGAACAAATATACCATGTCAACCTATTAAAACCTTGGCAGGAACGGGAAAGCCTGATGGTTGTTTTTTCCCCATCTCCCTCCTCTTCGGGTCGTTCAAACCCGGCTCCAGCGACCTCCGGAGAGGACGAACTGGAAGTAAGGATTGGAGAAGCCCTCACCAGGCAACAGAGGCGAGAGGCCAGATGGCTGGTTCAGCAGAACCCCGATGTCTTCTCCGAGCTGCCTGGTAGGACCAGTCTGATACGACATGACATTGTCACCGAGCCTCACCTGAAGGTACGCCTGAAGTCATACCGGGTGCCGGAGGCTCGAAGACAAGCCATATCAGAGGAAGTGAAGACAATGCTACGCCTGGGGGTCATCGAAAAATCCCGGAGTGAATGGGCTAGTCCCATTGTCCTAATACCAAAACCCGATGGCTCCTTAAGGTTCTGCAATGACTTTAGGAGATTGAACGAAATATCCAAGTTCGATCTCTACCCCATGCCCCGGGTGGATGAGCTTATTGATAGGCTGGGACAGGCGCGATATTTCACCACGCTCGACCTGACCAAGGGGTACTGGCAGGTGCCACTGACGGAGTCCGCCAAGGAGAAAACCGCTTTTGTTACGCTGGAGGGTCTCTTCCACTATGTTGTCTTGCCTTTTGGGTTACATGGCGCTCCGGCCACGTTCCAGAGGTTGATGGACTTGGTGCTGTAACCCCACCAGGCGTATGCATCGCGTACCTTGATGACATCATTATTTACAGCTCTGAGTGGCAGACCCACTTGGAACAGGTACAAGCGGTGGTGAACGCGCTCCGAACAGCCGGATTGACAGCCAATCCCAAGAAATGTGCGTTGGGGCTCACGGAAGCCCGCTACTTGGGCTACGTAATAGGCCAAGGAGTGATTAAGCCCCAAATTAACAAGGTTGAGGCGATCCAGAAGTGGCCTAGACCCCTGACCACGAAGCAGGTTAGGGCCTTCCTGGGTATCGTGGGGTACTACAGGAGGTTTGTAAAAGATTTTGCGGGACTGTCAGCCCCCTTGACGGACCTTCTCAAAGGCAAGAAGTCCGTCATGGTGCGCTGGACTCCGCAGGCCGAGGACTCCTTCCGGGCCCTGAAGGGGGTCCTGTGCGGTCTGCCCGTTCTGGTCAACCCTGATTTCCGGAAGGAGTTCATAGTACAGACTGACGCCTCGGAGGTCGGCCTGGGGGCAGTGCTGTCTCAGGTGGTTCAGGGGGAGGAACACCCCGTCACCTTCTTAAGTAGGAAGCTCACCCCTCCCGAGCGGAATTATAGCGTAGTGGAGAAGGAGTGCCTGGCGATCAAGTGGGCCTTGGAGTCCCTACGCTATTACCTGCTGGGACGGCAGTTTTGCTTGGTGACTGATCACTCTCCGCTGGTCTGGATGAGGTCCGCCAAGGAACGGAATGCCCGGGTAACCCGGTGGTTCCTTTCTCTGCAGAACTTCCGGTTTACGGTTGAACACCGGGCCGGTAGGTTGCAGGGCAACGCCGATGCCTTGTCCCGCGGCCCGTGTTTGATGGCAGGAGTTCAACCCCGCTCGCTTGAACTGAGGGGGGGGGGTATGTGAGACTGTGACCTGGGTTATCTATGACGGCCGGTACGTCTCGCCCCGGTTGTGCTCACTCCATGATAGAAAGTAACTTCACTCCGGGGTTAATACTGTTTCCCTACAGGCTGAAAGGAGGGTTAAAAGGAAACAGGAACATGGGCGTGGTGCCCTAGTGTGTGAGGGAGTGAACACAACTCCCTGAGTATCTGCCGGAGAAACAAGTGTATGCTGTATTGGACTTGTGGTTTGTACAATAAACCGTGTGCTGTGACCCTTGGTGCCTAGATCCTGTGTCTTCTGCTACGCAGCCGACCACGCTACCTCACAAGATATATATATATATATATATATATATATATAAAAAGATTGGGATGTATATACCAGGATGAGTACATATATACCAGTGTGAGGACATATATCCCGGGATGGGCCAGGATAGGATACATAGATACCAGCATAGGGTGCATATACACCAAGATGGGGGCCAAATACATCCAGGATGGGGACATATCTACCAGGATGGGGGACATATATACCAGCATGTGCCCAGGATGGGGGGCATATATACCAGGATGGGAGACATATATAACAGCACAGGACCAGGGTGGGGTACATATACCAAGATGGGGGATGTATATACCGGATGAGTACATACAGTTAGGTCCAGAAATATTTGGACAGTGACACAAGTTTTGTTATTTTAGCTGTTTACAAAAACATGTTCAGAAATACAATTATATATATAATATGGGCTGAAAGTGCACACTCCCAGCTGCAATATGAGAGTTTTCACATCCAAATCGGAGAAAGGGTTTAGGAATCATAGCTCTGTAATGCATAGCCTCCTCTTTTTCAAGGGACCAAAAGTAATTGGACAAGGGACTCTAAGGGCTGCAATTAACTCTGAAGGCGTCTCCCTCGTTAACCTGTAATCAATGAAGTAGTTAAAAGGTCTGGGGTTGATTACAGGTGTGTGGTTTTGCATTTGGAAGCTGTTGCTGTCACCAGACAACATAAGGTCTAAGGAACTCTCAATTGAGGTGAAACAGAACATCCTGAGGCTGAAAAAAAAGAAAAAATGCATCAGAGAGATAGCAGACATGCTTGGAGTAGCAAAATCAACAGTCGGGTACATTCTGAGAAAAAAGGATTACTTTTGACCTCCTAAAATGTGGAGTGTTTGTAAAGAAATGTGTACAATTCCTACAATTTCTATCAGATATTTTTGTTCAAACCTTCAAATTAAACGTTACAATCTGCACTTGAATTCTGTTGTAGAGGTTACATTTCAAATCCAATGTGGTGGCATGCAGAGCCCAACTCGCAAAAATTGTGTCACTGTCCAAATATTTGTGGACCTAACTGTATATACCAGTATGAGGCGAAATGTACCAGAATTGGAGAGATATTTACTAGCATGTGCCCAGGATGGGGGAGCATAAATACCATGATGGGATACGTATATAATAGGATGGGACCAGGATGTGAGGACATACTGTTTATACCAGGATAGGATATATATATACCAAGATAGAGGATGTATGTTCCAGGATGAGGACATCTATTCCAGGATGGGCCAGGAGAGGAAACATTGATACCAGCATGGGAGGACATATACACCAAGATGAGAGCCAAACACACCAGGATGGGGAACATATATACCAGTATAGGACCAGGATGAGGGACATATAAACCAGGATAAGAGACATGTACCAAGATGGGGGATGTAC
Organism: Anomaloglossus baeobatrachus; assembly: GCF_048569485.1. Lineage (NCBI taxonomy): Eukaryota > Metazoa > Chordata > Amphibia > Anura > Aromobatidae > Anomaloglossus > Anomaloglossus baeobatrachus. Next base: position 126,398,453 of record NC_134363.1, on the reverse strand, counting down.
AATATATACCAGGATGAGGACATAAATACCAGTATGAGGACATATATACCAGGATGGGCCAGGATAGGGAGACATATACTGTATATCAGAATTCGCCCATAATGGGGGACATATATACCAGGATGGGGGACATTACTACATAACGGGAGAGATGAGGAAACTCCAATGTCCTTATAGGATATGAAGTGTCACCAACAAGATGGCGGACTTAGAATTAATATTGCTGGGAGAAAAGTATGATATCATTGGAATAATCGAGGCATGGCTGGATGAGAGCTATGACTGGGCTGTTAATTTACAGAGCTAAAGTTTGTTCAGGATTTACCGTATGGTTAAAGGAAAGTGAGGGATTTGCTTATATCCAAAATCAACCCTTAAACCCATCCAGCATGATAATATATGGGAGGCTAATGAAAGTGAGGGTCCTTATGGGAGTCAGGGAGGAGTCATTATTATGGGGGACTTCATCTACCATGGTAAAAGCTGGAGAGCAGAAACCTGCAGGTCCCTCAAAGGAAACAGGTTTTGACAATAAAGACAATGACCTTTCAGAACTGGTGCAGGACCCAACAAAAAGGGGGTCACTGCTAGACCTAATATTAACCAATAGAGAAGACAGACTGTGAAATGTTCTGGTTGGGGCTCACTTGGGTAATAGTGGCGTACCGTCAATGGCGAAAGACCACGCAGCTGGATCTTGTGAGTCGGGGAGGGTTGGGGGTGGAGGTGGTACCAGCCCAAGTACTGTGCTCTCTTCCCCCTCCCCCGCCCAGCATTACACTGTCAGCTATATCAGCATTGCGGATGCTGATACAATTGAAATCAATGATGAATCAGGGCAAACAGAATCCCAGGGGGCCGGCACAGAACGGAGGATGGAGCTCCAATCACAGTGCAGAGAGTGAGTCATGTGACCGCTCTTCTGCAGTCTGTGGAGGAGGGTAATATGCAAAAAATACAGAATACAAGCAGGGAGTGGCAGGCTGATAACAGAGAACTCTAGAACACAGGCACAACAGGTTGATGACAACCAAATGACAGAACCTAAACACAGGATTTGGGAGGCAGACAACAGTGGACAATAGCTCAGAGAATGAGACTCAGATGACAGGATGCTAGCACAGAGAATAAGACGCAGCTGAAATTACTGGATAAAGAAAAAAAAGAGTGGACAATATGTCAGCAAATGAGAAGCTGATAACAGAGAACAGTAGTAAAGAACATAGAGAAAGAGATGTTGAGCCGGCTCCCCGGATGTCTGGCAGTCGCTTGCTGTGGCTCTAATTTACCGTCTCTTCTGCCTTGACTGACCAGGTGGACATCGCCTCTGTCAATCTCATATTTATAATAAGTACAGTTGGAATTTTTAGTGCTGAAGTGCACATTTAGTGCTGGCTTTTTTGTTTTTTCTTCATTTAATTGGTCGGTGATTGACCCCCACCTTGCTATGCACCCCAATTTGGGATGTATTCCACCTGTCTAGATTTTGGCGATTGGTGACTGTTCACATTCAGTCATCAGGCCCTGTCCACAGGCTATTTACTTCATGCAGCATTTGCTTGGACCTGTCCCGCCCACAGGCATGACTCAGTCATGGGTACGGGATTGTAATATCACCAGGTGAGTGCTGCTAAGAGCAGTTCTACTATTCATATGTGAGGCCGTATGGCACATTTTATAAAAATATTTTAGTGTTAGGACTGCCCCAGATGAGATTTGCTGTGAAGTGGCGGGGTGGCTCAAGAAATTGCAATTTTTTGCCAAAAATCTCATATTTATAATAAGTACAGTTGGAATTTTTAGTGCTGTAGTGCACATTTAGTGCTGGCTTTTTTGTTTTTTCTTCATCTCTAGTACCTGTATTGGAGGGAATAGGAGCTGCGGAGGCGCCACAGACTGGAGGACACAGGAGACATCCACCATGTCAATCAAGGCAGGAGGATGGCAATTGTGGGGTCAGAGGACGTGACGTGATCTCAGAGCAACTATGGGTTACCATGAAAGCCGGGGTCTGTTGAAGACCTCTGTTCCTGTCATGACTGTTCTGTGAAAGCCGACATTTAACTGGCGTTCATAGGAGACTGTGATTTTCGCTATACATAGCAATGCTGGTGCACCGCTCTGTACACCACGAGCGATCAGATGCAGCTTTAAGTTCCCTAAGGGGACTACTAAATACAGTAAAAAGTAAAAAACAAGTTTAAAAATATGAGAAACCACAAGATCACATCACACCACTTTGCCAAAAAAAATAAAAAATACATATTTGGTATCGTCCAATGAAAATATAACAAAAAATTGATTTGATTGGTAAACAACGTAATGAGAAACAAATCGAAACACCAGAATTATGGCTTTTTTGGGTTCCGCAACACTGCAATAAAATGCAAACACCAAGCCCCAATAGCGCTATGCAGGCGCAAAGATAAAAAAAAAAATGGCTCTTGGAAGAAGAGGAGGAAAAAATGAAAAAAAAAAACAAAAAAAAACAACAAAAAACACCCAGAATCATTAAAGGGTTAAATGAAGCTGAAAGGTGATGGTTATAGTTTATATAACTTGGTGACAGGTTCCCTTTCCTGTATTTGTCTGACCCTGCCCCTGTATCTCTGAGTATTTCATATAAATATTATTGGCTTTAAAAACCAGCAAATCCCTACTGTATTGTGTGACCGAGCCCACGAGGAGCAGTCACCACAAACCTGTAGAAAAGCTGCTGCAATTACAGTGATCAGTCCTGTGATTCCTGCTCTGCACCTGCGGGCTGCATGACTCGCAGTCTGGCCGTATGATTGCGGGTAGGTATATATTTCTGTGAAACACTCCGACTTTTCAGAAGCTGTACAGTCTAAAGATCCAGCCGGGGACCCTAGCCGGAGACGTGACTAGTCAGACGATGTCCGCAGCTGGCTTTTCCCATCTCCAATGCCGGTGAATGAAGTGTGTCGCCCTATTTATACACAAGGGGGTAGACCTGTCAATCACCTGCTGCTGGTGGACAACATCGGACATCTCCCTCTGTGGTCCACGGATCTTCAAAACCTTATAGCATTTCAGAGATTAATGTATCTGGCTGTAATCCGGGCCGCCATCCGGGCATTACTGCCCTTACTGGTGTATGGGGCCCAGAGAGCTGAAGCAAGCAGGGGGGCCCGGCCGCTCACAGACATCCACCCTCTGCCCTCCTGCTCTGCACTGGTCTGTGTGATTGGTATAGGGCAGGGGAGGAAGCTGGACCGGACCAGAGGCTGCAGGAGCCGTGCAGCTGAAGGACCTTCTGCACTAGGAATTTCAGGACCTGTGACTGTAAAGATGAATAGAGCCTGTAGCCTCTGTGCAGGTCCCATTAATGCCTCTCCTGTTCATGCGGTGGGAGTATTTATGCACAAGGGGAATACTGATAACCAGCAGCAGGGTGGAAGGTGGGCTCCTGCTGGGTCCTAAAAGGGGAGAGATGAAAATCCAGCAGGAAAGGCACCTATACCAATAAATACTGAAAGCAGGAACAATAGAAAGTCAGGGAGCATTTTGCGACACTATGATGCTATGGTGGATCTGCCCCTTCACTGACCGCACTATGTTTTGACACGTCCGGATACCCTGATCATAAATATGGGACACATGGAGATTAGTAGTAGTCTCACCAATAAGTGCAGTTGGTGCAATTTTTTAAACAGTGATCTCCTCCCCAAACACACAACTCCCTGTGTGGTCACTAATGCATTGTGGGAACAGTGATGGAATCAGGGACGCTATTGGCTCAGAGGAGGGATCGAGGATGGTCTTATGGGATGTGACAATAGTAAATATACAGACGTGTACCTTCTTTTTGCTGATCTGATATCATTTTGACTATGTTTGTAGAGGGCGATATAAGTGACATTATATCTAGTGATGCTCTTTGTATATATATATGTTTTTATCTGGGATTTTAGTTGTATTTGGCCTTGTGATGACAATGGAGGCCGGATCTGTGGGACTGAGGGGAGTGACCTACAATCACACCTCTATATAAAGCACTGTTTGCGGTGCTATAGTTATGTATATCTTTTATTAGCTTGAGAAAGGCCCTGTGTTGGCCAAAACGTTGTGTATGTTACATATTTATTTTTCTAAACAAGAGAAGAAATGATGGTGTCTTGGATTCTCTGATATCTGCTTGAAGTTTGCAGCTAATGGAGCGCGGTGCCAAGTAGCACGCACAGCAGAGTGGTGCATGGGATACACGATGACTGCAATATATTCAGAGAATAAACCCTTTGATGGGAATGCTTATTTAGGTCTGTCACAAGCCCCAAAAGGCAACCTCAGACAGACGTGGGTGAAGGCACCCTATCTAACAGATCCCAGTGGATCCCCGGCCTTCACACCCCTACTATACATGTCAGACGTGTGAGTACACTGCTTGATGTAAAGAAATTCCCACTAATGTTTATTATTAGCAAAGAATGGTCAAACGAAGTCGGGTAAATATCAGGAGAGACCATGGCTGAAAGATTGCCCTTCCCTTGGGCTTTACTTGTAAAATGTTGACAGCAGAGACCGAGTCCAGAATCTGTCTTTTCATGCAGAAAATAATAATAATAATATAAAAATGATGATAATATTTATTAATTTACATCATGCAATTAATTCCCTATCAGTATGTCTTTGGTGTGGGAGGAAACCGGAGTACCCGGAGGAAACCCACGCAAACACGGGGAGAACACACAAACTCCTTACAGATGTTGTCCTTGATGGAATTTGAACCGAGGACCCCAATGCTGCAAGACTGCAGTGCTAACCACTGAGCCACCGTGCCGCCCAGTCACTTATCAGTGAATATGTCTGACTGTAGAAAGTCTTGTAAATGTTATATCAATGGGTGAGAGCAGAGACCGAGCCTGGAAACTGTCTCTTTATGCAGCAGGTAAGTCACTTGTCTGTGACCACATCTGACTGCTGAAAGCCCATTAAAAGTCATATCAATGGGTGAGATCAGAAACCGAGCCCGGAATCTGTCTCGTCTTGCAGCAGGTAAGTCACTTGTGTGTGACCACATCTGACTGCTGAAAGCCCAGTAAAAGTCATATCAATGGGTGAGATCAGAAACCGAGCCCGGAATCTGTCTCGTCTTGCAGCAGGAAGGTCACTTGTGTGTGACCACATCTGACTGCGGAAAGTCCAGTAAAAGTCATATCCAAGGGTTAGAGCAGAGACCGAGCCCGGAAACTGCCTAATTATGCAGCAGGTAAGTCACTTGTCTGTGAACACTTCTGACTGCGGAAAGTCCAGTAAAAGTCATATCCATGGGTGAGAGCAGAGACAAAACCATAAACAGAATCAATAGACAAAATCGTAGTCAGGGAAATAGCCGGGGTCGGAGTCAGCAGGCATTAGAGAACAGAGTCAGGGCTACAGGACAAAAAGTACAGCATTGATAGTGGATTTGCTGTACTTCAGGTGTCCTGTCCTCTAAGTGACTTTAGAGAAACAGGGACAACACACAAATGCGCGAGCAGCCCTGACTAATCCACGTCGGCAGGATGATAAGATCTGGCGGAAGATGGAACCTAAGAGAAAGAAATATAAAGTAAGTGATGGGACTCCATATTACCTGATACTACTGTGCAGTCACTGTGGCCGAACAGCCGAGGAATCTTCTCCATACAGAGGTGCGGTATCATTGTCAGCCATCACACATGTGACAATCCCATCACTGACGGATGACATCTGACCCACATGGAGTCCTCTCACTGACCGACATCACACAACATGGAGGAGGTTCTCACACTTACCTCTTCTCTTTTTGCCCCGTTCTCCATTTTCTGGTTTTGATTCCTTCCTGAGATTTATTGCTGATTTTTCTTTCTCCTGAGCTGGAAATTCTGATAAGAAAGTAAAATAACACATTGAGTATATATTCATATAGGATCCGCTCTGTATCTTCCCTGTCATCAATCATATATGTGACAGATGGCATCTGCTCCACATGGAGTCTTCTCACTGACGTCACACAACATGGAGGTGGTCCTCACACTGACCTTCACTCTTTTTGTCCTGTTCTTCATTTTGTGATTTTGGTTCTCCACTCAGATGAATTGCAGATTTTGCTTCTTCCTGAGCTGGAGATTCTGATCAGAAAGTAAAAAATAACACATTGAGTATATATTCTTATAGGATCTGCTCTGTATCTTCCCTGTCAGCCATCACACATGTGACAATCCCATCACTGATAGATGATATCTGCCCCACATGAATTCTTCTCACTGACATCACACAACATGGAGGTGGTTCTCACACTTACCTTCACTCTTTTTGTCCTGTTCGTTATTTTCTGAATCCAGTTCTTCATTCAGAATTATTGCAGATTTTTCTTCCTCCAGGACTGGAAATTCTGATCATAAAGTAAAATAACACTTTTAGTATATGTTCTTATAGGATCTGCTCTATATCTTCTCTGTATATTAAAGCACTTTTGGCCTGACGAAGGCTAAAAAGCCGAAATGTGTGTTGGGATTTTAGCGCCAGCAGGAGAAGATGCCACTACAAATTGTATGCACTCATTTAATTTGCTTATTGACACTGTCCTTTATACTACAGATTTATTGCAGATTTTTCTTCCTCCATAACTGGAAATTCTGATCATAAAGTAAAATAACACATTTAGTATATGTTCTTATAGGATCTGCTCTATATCTTCCTTGTATATTAAAGAATGTTTTGGCCTGACTAAGGCCAAAAAGCCAAAACGCGCGTCGGGATTTTAGCTCCAGCAGGAGGAGATGCCACTAGCTATTGTATGCACTCATTTGTTTGTTTATTCACACTGTCCTTTATACTATTGTATTATTTAATGAGCTTCACACTATTTGTATCTGGTGTTTCATTCTCACTGGAGTTAGATTGACTCACAGATGTGATTTGTTTTATTTAACCTCGTAGTACTATATGAGATATGTTTAGTAACAGCTTCTGTGCAGCTGCATTCCTTATCTCTCCCCCTGCTGTGTTGTGCTACTTTGCCACGTTCTGTATGTGCGTACATCATCTAAATTGGCTCCTATTGTCTGTTTTTTTTTATATAGTTCTGTGTTTTGGTTTGTTTTTTTTTTCAAATAATTGAGTGTAGGGACTCACAAGTGTGAGAATCCGTGACATGGATTGCGAGCTTACATATTTTGGGCCAAAATATCAACTAATATCTCACTATTTGAGGTATTACACATTTTATCTATTTTTGCAGGATGTGTGTGGACCTTCTGAATTCAATTGGTTAAATGGTGAGTCCGTCATGTGATATGCACTTATATAGTGCTAACTAACCGCCTGACCTGGTGTTGTGCGTCATTTATAGGCCACAATTCAGACACAGTGCATCTCGCGTATCCGTGTGAGATGCACCCATATAGTGCTGGTTATCTCGCCTTACCTAGGTTTCTGGCGTCATTTATAGGTAACAGTTCAGACACTGTGCATCTCACTCATCTATATGACGAGCTCACAATGCAAGCCTTATTAGTGTGCATGTCCTATGCTAAACAACTGCCTCTCCCCTTTAGTGTGGAGGTTTCAGTGGCTGTATCATCAGCATCGTGCACCTGGGCTGCGGCCATCTTGTTTAGGAGGGTTTGCCACGTTCTGTGTTTGCGTACATCATCTGAATTGGCTCCTATGGTCTGTTTTTTTTTTAACATATTTGGGACCATGAAACATGGATAACATATGAGGCCCATTACAGAGAATATCTATGGAATTATCTGAGCCTTGAAGTGAACATCCACATTTTTGGTGCTGTAGACATGTACATACCTGAGAATGGGAACGAGGATATCCCGCTGCTCACAGCATCGTCTCCATCAGATACCGGAGGAGATTCTTTCTGCCTGTTTGGTGGAAGAAAAACATGTAAATCACTAAACTAAAGCATTATATAAGGGGTCGTCTGACCAGAATAACACCTGACTACAAGACATAGGAAAGTCATAGTGGGAATGGGCTCCTGCTCAATACTACCTCATATGGAGCTGAATGGAAAACCACTACTAAGAATGGCCGGCATGTAATATCACATCTCACCTGCAGTGGAAGTAACATTAAAAATGCAGGACTGGCTGCAAATATTTCTTTTAGGCACGTATATAGCGCCATTTTTTTTCAGAACACTTTACAGACATCATCACTGACCCCATTGGGGCTCACAATCCGATCTCCCTATCAGTATCTCTTTTAAGTATGCAAGGAACCCCACAAAGGAAGGAATCCTTGCAGACATTGTCTTTTGACCCCAAGTTCCAGTGCTGCAAGGCTACAGTGTTTACCACAGAGCCGCCATGCTGCCCCATTTACGAGTTGCTAGCTATCCCCAACGGTTTCTGAAGCCGAAACCACAACGACCACTAATCATGAGTTGGTTGATGCTGTTTTTAATATTATGTTATTCATGTCCTATGTTTGGTGTTGGGTACATACAGTATATCAGCTGGAGATCCCAGTAATGACCCCTTCATCTACTCACATTTCTGAGATTTTTGTGTTGGACTCTTGAGAACTCTCTGGAGGCGACTTGGGATCCTCTTTGCTCATCGTCCTGATAACGCTGGTGCAGAGCTAAAAAAGGGATAAAAAGAAACTATAATATACCTTTTTCTTACATTTTCGCACATATTTTTATGTGTTGATCCCATACTTACTTTAGAAAGACTTTCAGAAGATGATGTAAAGTTTTCGAACTCACGGTTCTCATTGTCCTCTCTTCTCTTGTCCTTATCCTCTGAGCCCATAGGTTGGTATACATCAGAGTCATCTAAAATACATAAGTAATGAAATGTTATTAGGAGTTGTCAGCATGACCAATGGTCATCGATAGTTACCATGTTATCATTAGTATTATTAGGAAGTGAGAGTCACACATTAGTGAAGACCATCAGCCACTTAGTCTGGATGATGTCTCCATCTACTTACTGTCAGAGAGGCAGCTGAACACATCTGATAAACGCTGAGGAACGTACTCCGGATCCTGACTTAGAAGGTTCTCAAAATCTAAGTCTTCGAGGAATGGCTGACACTTGATCTCATCTGCTCCTCCTGGAAAAAAAAGATCAAAAGTGATGTGGACATTGTCAGAGACTGCTCCATATCTGGAGAGAAATCTGAACTATTGACATGGACATAACATGAAGGAAACCTACTGTTAGCCATTATAAAGTATCAGCCACTGAGGACTATCATTTTTTTCAATGAATTTTTTAGAAATGGACAAGCAGAAGAAGAGCTGATCCTCGTGATGATGATTGGTATGTTCTGGGCGTAATAAGTAAGTGTTAATACTGTTATATACATTACCTGTCCCAAGTCTTTGTACAGGATTTCTTCTCAGCAGCTTAGTGATGAGGTTTCGAGCATCGAGAGGAAGAGCAGGAAAACACTTAAAATAAATGTCACCTATTGTATAGAAAATGACAAAAAATAAACGTTATTGAACTGTATTATACAGTAAAGCTGCACAATTATAAACCAAGTAACTAAACCAACCCAAGTAATGAGTGGATTACTCTACTTACCTCTGACGATCTTTCTATAAAGCTCATATTTGTCCTTATCATGAAACGGTACATTTCCTACGAGGAATTCGTATAGGATGATCCCCATTGACCACCAGTCAACAGGTCTTCCGAAGCCTTTCGACAGGATGACCTCGGGGGCCATGTAACATACGGTGCCCCACATCTGGAAACCAAAAGAAGAAAGAGGAGATTGATGAAACTATTTTTAGGAAAAGATCTCTCGATAAAAACACAAGGACAGAAGACGAAATCTCAGCGGAAAAATTCTCCAGAGAAGAAAGAAAAGGTTGGTGAGATTTATAGTGAAGAAGTGACGTTCCAGTAGGTGATACTGACCTCACGATCGCGGAACTCTCTGGCGATGTTCTCAGGTGATTCCTGGTAGATGTTGGTTTTTGGCATCATGAGACCGAATTTTGACACCCCAAAATCTGAGACTTTAATGTGTCCTGCAGATGTTATCAGGAGGCTGTGAAAGAAAAGATGGTTTTAGCCATGCAAGCCATGTAATAATATGTGATAACCCCCCTTTATTATACTACAGCGGTCACTTACTTGTCCGGTTTCAGGTCTCTATGCACCACACCATAGCTGTGCAGATATTCCACAGCAAGCATGGCCTCCGCAAAGTACAAGCGGGCCAAGGAGATAGGTAAAATTTTCATGGTTCTTAGAAGTTTCCGACAGTCTCCACCTATAGTAGAAAGGAAATATGGCCGGTGAGGGACGATACAGCAGATCACACATGGTGTATAATGAGAAGAGAGCGGAGACATTGGGGCAGGATAGAGAAGGTGATGAGATGTAAGCAGACATGGGCTGAATGTAATACAATGTACACGTCCTACCTTCTACATACTCCATAACCATACACAGATGAGATTTGGTTGGAAAGGAGCAAAGCATGGAGACCACAAAGGGACAATCAGCGAATGTTAAGATGTCCCTCTCCAGGAAAGCTTGTTGTATTTTTGATGGAGTATTAAGCTCCTTCTTGTCCAATTTCTTCATGGCAAAGATCTTTTTGGAGTCTTTATGGCGCACTAAGTTGACCGCACTGGAGAGAAGGAAAATGCATGGTTTATAGAACTCGTCATATGATCTTCTGTACTAGGGGTTAATACTAGAAGTCCAGTCTCATTAAACATTCATATAATAACACTGTATAAAAGGTCACCTATAGGATGTCAGTGCCACGTCTGCCACGTCCTCATCCATGTCCTCAAAAATTCAGATTCACTAGTAGCTAACTGAATTTGTTACAATTGAACAGTGACAATTAGACGTGGACAGTGATGTGGACTCGTCACTTGTCTATGGTCACACTGGATGGCAGAGCACAGACGCAGAAGAACTGTCATAGGGACCTGAGAAATGTGCATAATCCCAAAGGGAAACTCACCCGAATGCTCCCTTGCCGATCAGTATGGACATGTCATAATCGCTCTTACTCGGCGTTCTCGCGCGGGTTGCGATCACGTTCTATAAAAAAAATTAGAAATTATTTTACGATCTAGAAACTGCAGGAAAAAAGCTCCAGACGCAGAAACTTCTCCGTCTATTTTATGTCCCAGCTGATTCTACTGATCCGATGTAGAGGAGGATACAAGCCGGACGCTCGGCAGACACCTATGTAATGGGGGATCCTCCATACACCGGGATCACTGTACAGCGCGGGATAATATGGGAGATCACACCGGGGGGAACGGACTATAAATGCTGTTACCTGCTTAGAATAGAGATATTCCATGGGTATATGGGGGATATTAGAGGAGTCATTCACACCCCGGGATCTGATAATATACAGACAGATCCCTCTATGATACTTACACTAGCAGATTCATGGATCTCCGGGATCTCACAGATTCCACTATCTGGAGTCGACAGCTCAGTTTTTTCTAAAATAGGGATAAAATAATGAAGAAATTAAATGTATCAGATAATATTAATCTTAGATAAATAATACAACAATATAACGGAGAAAATGACGAGACGTCTGAATATGGGATTGATGCTTCTTATATGGGAACATGGAAATCAGCAGGTAGGGGGTATTGCTGTATAGGTGCTTGTCCTCCAATAAAAAAAAAATATTTTTGGAGAGATCTGATGTGCCAGTAATGTGAAACCAATAATATAAGCCATATGTAAATCAGGCTGCAAGTGCACAAGGGGCAGGTCACTGCAATGGGGGTGAGTCACTTCAGCAGGGCGGGTCACTGCAGTTGGGGCGGGTCACTGCACAGGGGACGGATCACTGCACAGGGGGCAGGTCACTGCAGCTGGGGTGGGTCACTGCACAGGGGGTGGGTCACTGCAGCTGGGGCGGGTCACTGCACAGGGGGCGGATCACTGCACAGGGGGCGGGTTACTGCAGCGGTTTTTCCTTGAAGTCTACTGTGCATTTCCAGCCTGATATACATACGGCTTCTACATTCCCATGACTGTCTATTGAATCTTTATATAAAAAGATATCGGTTTATGGTGGCTGTACAGCCATACCTCTACTTCCTTATGTGAAAATATGATGACAGATTCCCATTATAAAGAGTAGAGACAGTTAATCTACAGATTATTACCTTTTCTCTACAATATCTAGATCACAGGTCTCAAACACGCGGCCCGCATGTGGCCCCTCAGGCTGCTTCTTGTGGCCCGCAGGCACGTACCCTCTTGTGCGATCGCGGCCAGTGCAGGGGCTGCAGCCATCGCTGCTTCATTTCAGATGAACGTTTTGCCTCAAGGGCGAAGAGTGAAGCTCTCTCTGCACTATTCCAATGGCAGCTGCTGACCAATCAGAGGCAAGCAACTGATGCGTATGACGTCATCTGCTTGTGTGTCGCCCTGGGCAAGCCAGGGGACACAGGTCACAACACCACCACACCCCACACTCCAGGTAGGCACATCTGCTAACCTACAAATCCTTGTTGCCTTCCTCCAGGAGTCTGTTGATGCACACCAGGGGGTGGGCCAGGCGGTTGGCTCCGCCCACCGAGGAGCTCACAACTCTGGAGGCAGGAAGTTCCAGGCAGGACTGTCAGGGAGGAGGAAGTGGAAGGAGTGAAGATTAGCCCAGGCAGGGCAAGAGTGCAGTTAGCTCAGGGAGGAGCAGGAGTGAGGAGCTAAGTGGAAAGTAAACATCTAAGTGAAAGTAGTGAAAGTAGAGAAGTGTAAAGGAGAAAAGCAAGTAAAGTGACAGAAGGAAAGAAAGCCTGAGAGCCCAGCTTTGTGTAGGGCCAGAACAGCAAGGTCAGCGACGGCGGTGACTGTTTGGAGGGGGACCGTTTGGAAGTTCCTGGAAGGACCCCGTTGGCTGTGTGCCCGGTGGTCTGGAGCAGTGTTCCGAAGGACAGTCAGCACCAGGGCAGGGGCCTCTCGGACCCAGGCAAGGCTAGGAGTCGCCAAATTTGCCGAATCCGTCAGTGAAGGGGACGTAGATCCCCCAACAACCAAGTCCCGATTAACGGCAACAGCCCAACCATTACCGGGGAGACACCGCCACCGCCAGGGCACCAGTTTCCCCAGGGCCAGCGCCTGCGGGCAAAGTGTAGAGCTCCTCCGGCCCAGATTGCAGTCGGGGAGCGGGTAACCGGAGGGAATCCACCGCTACCATCAGACAACACAGGTGCAAGGAAGAGAGACGTCACCGTCACCTACCGGGAGTGCAGGTGCAGCCGTCTGTGAGACCGTCCTACCAGCCGTTGGTTTACCGTACAAACTGTGTCCGTGTCTCAGGCTGAGTGAGTACAACAGTGCCGCAAGGCACAGCGCTGCCCCCGCGTCCCTGCGCCCACCGGGCCCTACACTTCACATCACTTCACTGGGCCCCGGGATCACCAACCCCTACCCACGGAGGGGCAACACAACACCTGGCTGCTCCGCATCACCATCCCCGGGACCCCCATACTGAGCAGCGGTGGTGCAATCACCACAACCGTGGGTGGCGTCACGAACTATAACAATCCCCACACCCAACAAACACCCCCTTTCACTCACGGGCGAGGAGTGTCGCTCGAGACACCCCGGGATCCGGCCCACGGCTCGAGCCACCAGGAGCAACTGCCGGACCCGAGCAGAAGGGGTGAGCGCGGTGTGCTGACACCCTCCTCCCCGCCCGCGACAACTTGGCGTCACGAACAGGATCTTACCGCTCTTCCGTCTGGTAGAGGTGCGCCTTGTTACCGCCGGAGGTATCCGGCAGAAAAATTTCAGAAGCCGCCATCTTTGGCGCGAAAAGTTCCCGCTCGAGGGTCTTCTCGAGCAGTAGAGGCGCGAAGGTCAAAACCCCGCCCCGAGAGAGGAGGGGCCGGAAAGAGCTAAGGGGGACGGAAACAAGATGTCTGCGCCCGACGGAGCCGCTGGAGGAGCGGTGGTCGCAGCCGCAGCGGCACCCGCGGATGGGAATGGGCCTGCCCAGGTCCTGGCCGCACCGGCGGGAGGTGCCGCGGCCCCCGCGCTTGCTCAGGTCATGCCGTTTTCCTTGCCCTATGCACCCGGAGCTGCCTGGCTACCGCAGTATGACGGGAAACCGGATGCCCTACAGGCCTTCCGGAAAAAGCTTAACCCGTTGCTAGAGCTGTACCCCCTGACTGATAAGCAACGTGCAGCGATAGTGCTAGGCCAGTTAACCGGTGCGGCGGAGCAGGAAGCGGAGACCTGGGCCGAGGGGGACCGGCTCTCTGTAGCCACCATCTTCGAGAAGCTACAGACTGCCTTCGAGACCCGGACTGAAGCTGAGCTGAGGATGCAGTTTTACCAGTGCCGGCAACGAGCTGGGGATAGCATTCGGGACTATGCTCTACGTCTGCAGACCGCCCTCCGCACGCTGAAGCGGGTGAACTCTATTAATGAGGCGGATAGCAACAAGATGTTAGTGGAGCAATTTGCGCAGGGGATGAGGTCCCCTGAGGATCGTAAACAACTCCGGCTGTGGGCCCTGGAACACCCTGATGTGGACTTTGCTGTGTTAAAGGAGCGGGCTATCAAAGCACTACAGCCCCCAGCTGCTGAAGTTCTGGAACCCGTCCCGTGGCCCGTCGAGACAGCTCCTGTTATGGCGGCCTCAGCCAAACCGACCTCTGTAATGCCTGCAGCCCCGAGCAGCACAGTTGAAGAGTTGGCAGCCCAGGTCCGTCGCCTGGACGGAGACCTTGCCAAAATCCTTGCTGCACTGCAACCTCTGACCAGATCCCAGCCCCCAGCGCAGATACAGCTTGCTGACAGTCCCAAAGATGTTCCCTGGATGCAGCGGAGAAGCGCTAACAACCCGCGGAGCAGACCTCCAATCTGCTACAAGTGCCGTAAGCCGGGCCATTATTATCGACAGTGCCCGTTAAACGAGCAACCCCTGGGGCCCCGGGCCAATCCTCAGGAGTAGAACACCGTGGCCCCCCGGACTGGCGAGACCGATATGTCAGGGCCCGCCCTATCATCCCCGTGGCTGTGGACAGCATACCAGTGATGGCTCTCTTGGACACTGGATCACAGGTAACTACCATACCGTACACGTTGTATCAGCAGTATTGGGCCACAGACGAGCTGGCGCCTCCAGACAATAGTATAAATTTGATTGCCGCTAATGGACTTCCATTGACCCAGGTGGGGTATAAACAGGTGGCTATGACAGTGGGGCAAGCTGAACTGCAACATCAGGGCATGATTGTGATCATGAATGAACCCAGTGATCATAACCCGAAAATAGTGCTGGGAACCAATGTGATGGAACACTGCATGGCTGATGTGTTGAACCTATTGCAACAGCTAGCCACCACAGCGGCGGGGAGCCGGCAGAGGGCTGTGCAGCGTGAGATCCGCGCCCTGATGTACCGCCAGCATGTAAGCTCAACCGGAGGGGAGATTGGTGGAGTGAGAGTGATGGATGTTGCTCCATTGACTGTGCCCCCTAGGAGTGAGATGATGATTTGGTGTAGGGCAGCAGTAGGGCCTCAGGGGCGTGACTACCCTGCGATGATGGAGCCCATGCCTTCCGAGCACTGGCCCACTGTAGTAGCCGCCCGAGGGGTGGTAGATGTGAAGAAAGGGAGAGTGCCCGTGAGAGTGTTGAACTGTGGGGAGGAAGAAGTCAGGCTCCCCCGGTATGCCACCATTGCCAAGCTGCTCACCCTGGACCCTCACACTATCCATGAAGCCAGTCCATCCACACTCCCACCTACCACCAGCACTTCCCCACCCCAGGGGGACACAAAGGAGTGGCACCAACAGCTACATGTAGGCACGGATGACACCCCTACACATCACAGGGCAGGGGTACACAGGGTGGTGCAGGAGTACGAACAGGTGTTTAGTAAGCACCCCCTAGACTTTGGGCAGATCAAGGGGGTCCAACACCATATTCCCACGGGTGAACATCTCCCTATCAAAGAGAGGTATAGACCTATTCCCCCTGCACATTACCAGTATGCCAAGGATATGTTGAGGAATATGAAGGAGGCAGGGGTTATTCGGGACAGCTGTAGTCCCTGGGCCGCTCCGTTGGTACTGGTCAAGAAGAAGGATGGTACCATGCGGATGTGTGTGGACTACCGGAAGATCAACCAGATAACCCATAAAGATGCCTATCCGTTGCCTCGTATTGAAGAGTCTTTGGCTGCACTAAGAACTGCAAACTACTTCTCGACCCTTGACCTCACCAGCGGATACTGGCAAGTGGCCGTGGCCCCAGAGGACCGGGAGAAGACCGCCTTCACCACCCCGATGGGGCTCTGCGAATTCAATAGCATGCCGTTTGGGCTGTGCAATGCCCCTGGGACCTTCCAACGGTTGATGGAGTGCTGTCTGGGACACTTAAACTTCGAGACCGTCCTGCTGTATTTGGATGATGTGATTGTTTATTCCCAGACGTATGAAGCCCATCTGGAGCACCTGGCCGAGGTGTTCGCGTCCCTTGCCAAGTACGGGATGAAGTTGAAGCCCTCAAAATGCCATTTGCTGAAACCCAGGGTGCAGTATCTAGGGCATTTGGTGAGTGCGGATGGTGTCGCCCCCGACCCTGAGAAGATCACTGCCATCCAGAGCTGGCCGAGACCAACCACAGTGAGGGAGGTAAGGCAGTTTCTGGGCCTGGTGGGATACTATCGGCGCTTTATAAAGGGGTACACGAAGATGGCTGCCCCCATGCAAGATCTCCTCGTGGGACAGACCAAAGGTGGAAGACCCATTGGAGCCCCACTGTCGTGGGAAGACAAGCATGAGGAGTCCTTTTGCCAGTTGAAGGCGGCCCTGACCGGAGAAGAGGTCCTGGCGTACCCTGATTATGGGCGCCCATTCATCCTCCACACGGACGCCAGTAACGTGGGGCTAGGAGCGGTCCTATCCCAGGTCCAGGATGGAAAGGAGAAGGTGATTGCCTACGCCAGCCGAAAACTCCAGCCGACCGAAAGGAACCCTGAGAATTATAGCTCTTTCAAGCTTGAGCTACTGGCGTTGGTGTGGGCTATCACGGAGCGGTTTCGGCACTATTTGGCGGCAGCAAAATTTACCACATTCACGGACAACAATCCACTGACTCACCTGAACACGGCCAAGTTGGGCGCGCTGGAGCAGCGGTGGGTAGCCCGGTTAGCCAACTACGATTTCACCATAAAGTACCGAGCTGGTCGTGTCAACATCAATGCAGATGCACTCTCCCGGATGCCCCATTTGTCAGAAGAGGGGTGCGAGGATGACGACCTCGAGGAGATTGAGTTGCCTGCGTTCCACCAGCCGCCTACTGAAAGAGTACAAGTATGTCAGCAACGGGTGGATCTGGACCCGCGGCCCAGTCAAGAGTGGCAGGACGCCCAGGACCAAGCGCCGGCTGTCCGCCTTGTCAAGACCCTGGTGGAACAAGGTGCTATGGGAATAGACCCTGCCGCTCCAGCCGAAGCCCAACGCTTGTGGAAAGAACGAAAACGGCTCTACCTACACCAAGGGAGGCTGTACCGTGAGCTGATCAACCCAAAGACCCATGAGAAAATATGCCAGTTGATCGTTCCTCAAGCTGAGGTTGCTACTGTCCTGCGGGCATACCATGATGGTGCTGGCCACTTCGGGTGGAAGAAGCTGGAGATGCTGTTGAGGGAGCGGTTCTATTGGAGTGGGATGCCTGAATCGGTGGAAGCTTGGTGCCGAGAGTGCGGTCCTTGTACACTGAGGAGAAAGGACGAGACTAGCCAGAGGGCACCGTTACATCCCATCGTCACCCATCAGCCGCTGGAGCTGGTCGCCCTGGACCATGTCAAACTCACCCCTAGCCGAAGTGGGTACACCTACGCATTGACCATGGTAGACCACTACTCAAGATTTATGGTGGTAGTCCCCGTTAAGGACTTGACTGGTCGAACCGCTGCTCGAGCGTTCCAGGCCTATTTTTGCCGACCCCATGGGTACCCCGAGAAGGTGCTGACTGACCAAGGCCCGGCTTTTGAAGCAGAAGTGTTTCACGAATTCTGCCAGTTGTACGGCTGCAAGAAGATCCGGACCACTCCGTACCACGCCCAAACCAACGGCATGTGCGAGAAAATGAACCACTTGGTCCTGGGGCTCCTCAAGACGCTACCGCTGGAAGAACGGAACATGTGGCCGGAAAAGTTACCCGACTTGGTCGACATGTACAATAATATCCCATCCAGCTCGACGAAGTGCACCCCAGCGTATCTGATGAGGGCTCGGCCTGGCCGCCTGCCGGTGGATCTGGAGATGGGGTTGGAGGCTCCGGAAGCACTCCCTTCAACGGCAGAGTGGGAAAGTCGGAGGAGGGCCCAGTACCGGCAAATCCAGGAGTATGTGGAGAAAAACCTCAGTCGAAGTCGAGAACAGCAAGAGCACCGGTTCAACCAGAAGGCGCCTGCAGGTCCTTTCCAGCCAGGAGATGTGGTGCTGAAACGGAAGAGAAAAGCCCACAAACTGTATGACCAGTGGGAGCAAGTCCCTTACGTCGTACAACCCACCGAGTGGGACAATGGGAAGACCTACCAGATCAGTCGTGACCAAGGGGGCACCCTGGCCACAGTTTCTCGGGACCATCTAAAAAAATGCCCCCCAGCGTTGAAAGCAGAGGCTGAAGTACCGGTTCCTCCACCAGTGGAAAAGGCAGCAGAGGTAATCCACACTGTAATGGGTGACTTCCCAGCAAACTGGCCTACACAGAACGGCGCGGTGATACTTCCAGTGATACTGTTCCCACAACCCGTGGATGAAGAAGTAGTGGAAGCGGTTAACCGTGAGACAGAACCAGTGCCAGTGCCCAGGGATGAACCTGTACCCAGCCCCCCTGCACCTCCGCCTGCTCCACACTATAGCAGGGAGGAGGAACCGATTGTTCCCTCTACTCCACTGTCTAGCACCACTGACACCGGGCCCCGAAGGTCCACCCGTTCCAACCTAGGTAGACCCCCACTTAGGTACAGGGAGACCGTTCTATGAGTAAGAGGGGCCCGCAAATGTAAAAGAGTGTTGTGTGTCTGTTTAAAAGTTGAAAAGTTTGAAATGATAAGTGAAATTACCGAAGAAGTCACCTGATTTGTTTGTTGATTTGCAACCGGCAGGAGCCGGCACCGTTGTCCCCGTGGGGACCGTTTAAAATGCATGGGAACTATCCATGGACAAGCCCGTGAACTTGCAGGGCACCACAAACGTTAAGTGGCTTGTAAATATGTTGGTTACCGTTACCGTTTCCGCAATGCCGCCTCCGGAGAGGCAGGTTGGAGGGAGGGCCCTGAGCAGAGCAGGCTGGGGCCCAGCCACCAAAGGAACCGGTGGCTACCCTCTGGAGGGGAAGGACAGATCCCGCTCGGGTAACTTGTGCTGGACTGTGGGTCAAGGGGTGCTGCCTGGGCTTTAGGGGCAGCATCAGGGCCAGGTTGCTTGGGTGGGAGAGAGCGGAAACCGTAGCCGTAAACCGTTGCAACGTTTAAGTAAATGTGCCTCCCGTCTTGGGAAGAGTTTTTGATTAAAAATGTATTTATGTTTGCTTAACCCTGTTATCCCCTTTTTACAGAAAAATAAAACCGGTGTAGGACGGCAGCCCGCGGACGGTCTGCATTTTGCTAAGGGGGAATGTGTCGCCCTGGGCAAGCCAGGGGACACAGGTCACAACACCACCACACCCCACACTCCAGGTAGGCACATCTGCTAACCTACAAATCCTTGTTGCCTTCCTCCAGGAGTCTGTTGATGCACACCAGGGGGTGGGCCAGGCAGGTGGCTCCGCCCACCGAGGAGCTCACAACTCTGGAGGCAGGAAGTTCCAGGCAGGACTGTCAGGGAGGAGGAAGTGGAAGGAGTGAAGATTAGCCCAGGCAGGGCAAGAGTGCAGTTAGCTCAGGGAGGAGCAGGAGTGAGGAGCTAAGTGGAAAGTAAACAGCTAAGTGAAAGTGGTGAAAGTAGAGAAGTGTAAAGGAGAAAAGCAAGTAAAGTGACAGAAGGAAAGAAAGCCTGAGAGCCCAGCTTTGTGTAGGGCCAGAACAGCAAGGTCAGCGACGGCGGTGACTGTTTGGAGGGGGACCGTTTGGAAGTTCCTGGAAGGACCCCGTTGGCTGTGTGCCCGGTGGTCTGGAGCAGTGTTCCGAAGGACAGTCAGCACCAGGGCAGGGGCCTCTCGGACCCCGGCAAGGCTAGGAGTCGCCAAATTTGCCGAATCCGTCAGTGAAGGGGACGTAGATCCCCCAACAACCAAGTCCCGATTGACGGCAACAGCCCAACCATTACCGGGGAGACACCGCCACCGCCAGGGCACCAGTTTCCCCAGGGCCAGCGCCTGCGGGCAAAGTGTAGAGCTCCTCCGGCCCAGATTGCAGTCGGGGAGCGGGTAACCGGAGGGAATCCACCGCTACCATCAGACAACACAGGTGCAAGGAAGAGAGACGTCACCGTCACCTACCGGGAGTGCAGGTGCAGCCGTCTGTGGGACCGTCCTACCAGCCGTTGGTTTACCGTACAAACTGTGTCCGTGTCTCAGGCTGAGTGAGTACCACAGTGCCGCAAGGCACAGCGCTGCCCCCGCGTCCCTGCGCCCACCGGGCCCTACACTTCACATCACTTCACTGGGCCCCGGGATCACCAACCCCTACCCACGGAGGGGCAACACAACACCTGGCTGCTCCGCATCACCATCCCCGGGACCCCCATACTGAGCAGCGGTGGTGCAATCACCACAACCGTGGGTGGCGTCACGAACTATAACAATCCCCACACCCAACAAACACCCCCTTTCACTCACGGGCGAGGAGTGTCGCTCGAGACACCCCGGGATCCGGCCCACGGCTCGAGCCACCAGGAGCAACTGCCGGACCCGAGCAGAAGGGGTGAGCGCGGTGTGCTGACACCCTCCTCCCCGCCCGCGACACTTGCATCTGATTAACTGGTTGCTGCCATTAGAATAGTGCAGAGAGAGCTTGACTGCACAATGGCAAAACGTTCATCTGAATTTTAGATGAAGCGCGGCAGTTTTGGAATGTGTGTGTGTGTGTGTGTGTGTGTAGAATGGCACAATAGAGGACCAGGATGGGACATTGCTAAAAGAAGAGGATCAGTAAAGGAGACATTACTACAGGATGGGCACATTAGTAAAAGAGGACAGGGATGGGAACATTACTTCAGAACGGGGACAAAGATGGGGCACAGTACTACAGGATGGGGACAAGGAATGGGGCACGTTAGTAAATGGGGATGTAGAGGGGGCACATTATTACAGGATGGGGTACATTACTACAGGATGGGGTCAAGGAGGGGGCACATTACAACAGGATGAGCACATTGCTAAAGGAAGGGGGGGAAGGTGGGGCACATTAATTAAAGGGGACAAGACTGGGGCACGTTACTACAGGATGGGCACATTACTAGAGGATGGGAATAAGGATGGGGCACATTAGTAAAAGGGGACAATGTTGAGCACATTACTACAGGAGGGGGCACATTACTACAGGCCCATAGTGATGCCTGTGCCCCCCATAGTGTTGTCCTCTGCCCCCCATTGATGTCTGTGCCCTGCTACTGATGCCTATGGCTGCCCAGTCCTGTCCATGCCACCCCTAATGATGCCTGTGCCCCCCCCTTCCCTAATGATGCCTGTGCCTCACCTAGTGATGCCTGTGCCCAGCGCCGACTCTCCGGCGCTGTGTGCCCGCTCTCCGACACTGTGTGCCTCCTCCAGTGCTGTGTGCAGCTCTGAGTACTGTGTGTCACCCCTAGTGTTGTGTTCCCTGCAATGCTGTGCTCCACAAGTGCTCTCCATGCCCCCAGTCTCCTCTCAGTGATGTCCTGTGCCCCCTAGTGATGCCTGTTCCCTGTACCCGCTCTCTGGCGCTGTGTGCCCGCTCTCCGACACTGTGTGCAGTTTTAAGTGCTGTGTGTCACCCCCAGTGTTGTGTTCCCTCCAATGCTCCCTAGTGATATCCGTGTTCTGCAAGTGCTGTCCATGCCCCCAGTCTCCTCCCGGTGATGCCTGTGCCCCTTCCCCCGGTGATGCCTGTGCCCCTTCCCCCGGTGATGCCTGTGCCCCTTCCCCCGGTGATGCCTGTCCCCCTTCCCCTGGTGATGCCTGTGGCACTTCCCCCGGTAATGCCTGTGCCCCTTCCCCCGGTGATGCCTGTGCCCCTTCCCCCGGTGATGCCTGTGTCCCCCCTCCCCACGGTGATGCCTGTGTCCCCCCCCCATGGTGATGCCTTGTCCATCCTAGTGATGCCTGTGCCCCTCCCAGTGATGTTTGTGCCCCACAGCCAAGTTTATGTCTCCCAGTGATGCCTGTGCCTCTTCCCCCGGTGATGCCTATGCCTCTTCCACCAGTGATGCCTGTGCCTCTTCCCCCGGTGATGCCTGTGCCCCTTCCTCCGGTGATGCCTGTGTCCCGTCCCTCCCCCCACGGTGATGCATTGTCCCTCCTAGTGATGTCTGTGCCCCACAGCCAAGTTTATGTCTCCCAGTGATGTCTGTGCCCCCGCCCCTCTTATTGAATGTTCTCAGTGGGAGGAACAAAATTATAATCTTGTGATACCCCTCTTGTGATGTATATGCCCCCAGCCTTTCCTGTCAGGTATATGCCCGAACCCCCTCCGGTCATGTATATGCCCCCAGAATCTCTTGTGAGGTGTATGCCCCAGCCCCTCCTGTGATAAATCACATTGAAGATGTAAGTGGCATATACATCACAAGAGGTGATGGACCATGTACATCACATTTGAGATGCTGGGGCATATACATTACATTTGAGATGCTGGGGGCTTATACATCACATTTCAGACACTCTGGGCATATACATCACATTTGAGATGCTGGGAGCATATACATCACAGGAGGGGCTGGGGGCATACACCTCACAGGAGGGGCTGAGGGCATATATCTCATAGGAGGGGCTGGGAGCATATATCTCACAGGAGGGGCTGGGGGCATATACCTCACAGGAGGGGATGGGGGCATATACATGTGTGATGTATGTGCCCCCAGTGTTTCCTGTGAGGTTTATACAGCAGTCCCAGCGTCACCTATGTGATATATATAGAGCAGTCCCTGCGTCACCTATGTGATATATATACAGCAGTCCCAGCGTCACCTATGTGATATATATACAGCAGTCCCAGCGTCACCTATGTGATATACAGTGCCTACAAGTAGTATTCAACCCCCTGCAGATTTAGCAGGTTTACACATTCGGAATTAACTTGGAATTGTGACATTTGGACTGTAGATCAGCCTGGAAGTGTGAAATGCACTGCAGCAAAAAAGAATGTTATTTTTTTTTTTTTTTTAAATTGTGAAAAGTTTATTCAGAGGGTCATTTATTATTCAACCCCTCAAACCAGCAGAATTCTGTTTGGTTCCCCTAAAGTATTAAGAAGTATTTCAGGCACAAAGAACAATGAGCTTCACATATTTGGATTAATTATCTCTTTTTCCAGCCTTTTCTGACTAATTAAGACCCTCCCCAAACTTGTGAACAGCACTCATACATGGTCAACATGGGAAAGACAAAGGAGTATTCCAAGGCCATCAGAGACAAGATCGTGGAGGGTCACAAGGCTGGCAAGGGGTACAAAACCCTTTCCAAGGAGTTGGGCCTACCTGTCTCCACTTTTGGGAGCATCATCAGGAAGTGGAAGGCTTATGGAACTACTGTTAGCCTTCCACAGCCTGGACAGCCTTTGAAAGTTTCCTCCCATGCCGAGGCCAGGCTTGTCCGAAGAGTCAAGGCTAACCCAAGGACAACAAGGAAGGAGCTCTGGGAAGATCTCATGGCAGTGGGGACATTGGTTTCAGTCAATACCATAACTAACGTACTCCACCGCAATGGTCTCCGTTCCAGACGAGCCCGTAAGGTACCTTTACTTTCAAAGCGTCATGTCAAGGCTCGTCTACAGTTTGCTCATAATCACTTGGAGGACTCTGAGACAGACTGGTTCAAGGTTCTCTGGTCTGATGAGACCAAGATCGAGATCTTTGGTGCCAACCACACACGTGACGTTTGGAGACTGGATGGCACTGCATACGACCCCAAGAATACCATCCCTACAGTCAAGCATGGTGGTGGCAGCATCATGCTGTGGGGCTGTTTCTCAGCCAAGGGGCCTGGCCATCTGGTCCGCATCCATGGGAAGATGGATAACACGGCCTACCTGGAGATTTTGGCCAAGAACCTCCGCTCCTCCATCAAGGATCTTAAGATGGGTCATCATTTCATCTGCCAACAAGACAACGACCCAAAGCACACAGCCAAGAAAACCAAGGCCTGGTTCAAGAGGGAAAAAATCAAGGTGTTGCAGTGGCCTAGTCAGTCTCCTGACCTTAACCCAATTGAAAACTTGTGGAAGGAGCTCAAGATTAAAGTCCACATGAGACACCCAAAGAACCTAGATAACTTGGAGAAGATCTGCATGGAGGAGTGGGCCAAGATAACTCCAGAGACCTGTGCCGGCCTGATCAGGTCTTATAAAAGACGATTATTAGCTGTTATTGCAAACAAGGGTTATTCCACAAAATATTAAACCTAGGGGTTGAATAATAATTGACCCACACTTTTATGTTGAAAATTTATTAAAATTTAACTGAGCAACATAACTTGTTGGTTTGTAAGATTTATGCATCTGTTAATAAATCCTGCTCTTGTTTGAAGTTTGAAGGCCCTAACTTATTTGCATCTTATCAAACCTGCTAAATCTGCAGGGGGTTGAATACTACTTGTAGGCACTGTATATACAGCAGTCCCAGTGTTTCCTATGTGATGCATATGCCCCCAGCCCCTCCAGTGATGTGTCTACTGTGATTTATATACAGCAGTTCCTGTGTGATGTATATGGTTTACCAATCTTATTATCACAAAGAGTTGACTGCTCCAGACAGAGACAAACCTGGAAAAGCAGTTGTGAGAAGTAGCATAAGTATTGCCGAACATCACAGCCGCACCAAAGAGAAGCAGCTGCAGCTACCGCGGTACGGGTGAGTTAATTGTTTGACCAAATATAGCCGGGTCATTTTCACATTGATAATTTTGTGCGGCCCCCGAAGGTTGGCAGAAATTTCCAAATGGCCCCCGGCAGTAAAAAGGTTCCCCACCCCTGGTGTAGAGAAAAACAAAATGGTACCAATTAAAATGTCACTTTGTCCCCCAAATTATTTTTTCCTATGTGCGGCCCATACACCCAGCCGAGCTTGAGACCCCGATCTAGATATTTCTTGTTGCATGATCGGCTTACCTGTAATCAGATGGCTGTTTAGCTCCCGCTGACTCCCTTTAGGGTCAGGGATTTTGGTATTTATATTTTGCCCACGTCTGGAGTCACCTTGTGCTGTTACCTGAAAATTATAATACATATAGTTAATATGTGGAACCTTTACCTTAATAATCATATACATAAATCAGGAAGGACTACATTTGGAGTTATTTATTTAATTTCAGTATTGGGTGAAATTACTTTACACTGCAGCTCCTCTCCAGTGAATCCAGAATAATATACAGATGTAGCCAAGTTTAACTTGACAAATAACACCTAAGATTATTAACCCCTTAACGACCCATGACGTACTGGGTACGTCATGGATCGTGTGCCGGTAAGCCCCGCCCCCTGCCGCCAGTAGGCGGCGGCGATCCGCGCACATATCAGCTGTTATCAACAGCTGACATGTGTGCCTGCTAGCCGCGGGTGGAATCGCCTCCACCCGCGGCCATTAACACCTTACATTTCGCTGCCAAAATCTGGCAGCGATATGTATATGGGCGCCGCCATGACAGTCAACTTACCCCGCCCCCACCGGAAGTCACGTGACATGATGACATGACTTTCGGTGGTTGCCATGGTAGCACAGGGTCATGTGATGACGCCTGTAGCTAACATGACTCACTTCCTCTCAATGCCGGAATATAGCCGGCATTGAAAGTAAAGCAGCAAATCTGCAGTTCTCAGCTCTGTAGAAAATAGACACATATATGGTATCGCCGCGTTCAGAAATGCCCGATCTATCAAAATATAAAATCAATGAATCTGATCAGTAAACGGCGTAGCGGCAAAAAAATTCCAAACGCCAAAATTACATTTTTTGGTCGCCGCAAATTTTGCGCAAAATGCAATAACAGGCGATCAAAACGTAGCATCTGAGCAAAAATGGTACCGTTAAAAACGTCAGGTCGAGACGCAAAAAATAAGCCATCCCTGAGCCTCAGATCCCGAAAAATGAGAACGCTACGGGTTTTGGAAAATGGCGCAAAACGTGCGCAACTTTTTTTGGACAAGCTTGTGAATTTTTTTTTAATCCCTTAGATACAAATAAACCTATACATGTTTGGTGTCTACAAACTCGCACTGACCTGAAGCATCACATAGATACCCCAGTTTTACCATATAGTGAACACGGTGAATAAAATATCCCAAAAACTATTGTACAATCACACTTTTTTTGCAATTTTTCCGAATTTGGAATTTTTTTGCCGTTTTCCAGTACACTATATGGTAAAACGTATGGTTTCATTTAAAAGTACAACTCTTCCCGCAAAAAAACAAGCCCTTATATGGCAAGATTGATGGAAAAATATAAAAGTTACGCCTCTCGGAAGAAGGGGAGCAAAAAACAAAAACTCAAAAACGGAAAGTGCCCGGGGGCTGAAGGGGTTAAGATAATGTGCGATTGCACAAGCCATTGACCGATGTCGGTAGGGGTCACATTACAGTATTTTGCCCCTGATATCTCCGCACTGTGTTATCTGTGTTAAGGTAACCTTGGCTACATCTGTATAAGGGGTGCTTCACACATAGCGAGCTCACTGCCGAGATCGCTGCTGAGTCACGCTTTTTGTGACGCAGCAGTGACCTCATTAGCGATCTCGCTGTGTGTGACAATGAGCAGCGATCTGGCCCCTGCTGCGAGATCGCTGCTCGTTACACACAGCCCTGGTTCGTTTTCTTCAAAGCCGCTCTCCTGCTGTGACACACAGATCGCTGTGTGTGACAGCGAGAGAGCGACAAATGAAGCGAGCAGAGAGCAGGAGCCGGCGTCTGACAGCTGAGGTAAGCTGTATCCAAGATAAACATCAGGTAACCAAGGTGGTTACCCGATATTTACCTTAGTTACCAGCCTCTGCAGCTCTCACGCTGCCTGTGCTGCCGGCTCCGGCTCT
Organism: Anomaloglossus baeobatrachus; assembly: GCF_048569485.1. Lineage (NCBI taxonomy): Eukaryota > Metazoa > Chordata > Amphibia > Anura > Aromobatidae > Anomaloglossus > Anomaloglossus baeobatrachus. The sequence goes on along the minus strand of NC_134363.1, from coordinate 126,371,309 downwards.
CTGCACATGTAGCTGCTGTACACATCGGGTTAATTAACCCGATGTGTACAGCAGCTAGGAGAGCAAGGAGCCAGCGCTAAGCAGTGTGCGCGGCTCCCTGCTCTCTGCACATGTAGCTGCATTACACATCGGGTTAATTAACCCGATGTGTACTGTAGCTAGGAGAGCAAGGAGCCAGCGCTCAGTGTGCGCGGCTCCCTGCTCCCTGCTCACACTGGTAACTAATGTAAACATCGGGTAACCATACCCGATGTTTACCTTAGTTACCAGTGTCCGCAGCTTCCAGACGCCGGCTCCGTGCAAGCGCAGCGTCGCTTGCACGTCGCTGCTGGCTGGGGGCTGTTCACTGGTCGCTGGTGAGATCTGCCTGTTTGACAGCTCACCAACGACCATGTAGCGATGCAGCAGCGATCCTGACCAGGTCAGATCGCTGGTCGGATCGCTGCTGCATCGCTAAGTGTGAAGGTACCCTAAGGGACTTGTTACACAATGTTTCTGTCATCACCTCTATTATCTCTTCTGCAGCATTTACAAGCAGGAAGACTCTGATAATAGAGTGAGACAGGCAGAATACAGACTGCCCACCACTGAGCTGTGACCACATCAGCAGAATACAGACTGTGATCACAGAGGATGGAGCCGCACAGACAGGCGGCCATAACATATCCTGCCAGGAGCTGACAGGGAGGCCTGTAAGACCTAACACCAGATCTGCTGATGTCTGACCGGTGATCTGGAGAAGATCAGAACACAAGGCCATGAAGGAGAAGATGAGGCTCCTTACCTGGTGTCTCGGTGGGCGGGCTGGACCTTCTAGTACAGACAGGACGTCTTGGGCCAGTTCATTAATAAAACCCAAATCTCCATTTTGAGATCTAATTTGTGCCTAAAGATAAACACAAACAGGAAGGAAAATGGTGAGATGAGAAAGGGCAGAATGGAGGACGCCATTTATGTGACCATTTACTCCTCTTTCTGCAGATACAATTACTACATATCTGGGGATCAGTCATGTAATATATTGGATTCCGCCTAAAGAAGAAACAAGGGGGAGGAATCAATTATGGAGACATTTTGTGCGGAGCGTCCCCCACTTACCTGCTGTAGTAAGGTCCTGATGTTCTTACATACATCCTTCAGATGCTTGGAGGTGAGGTCACCTCGCTGGTATTTGGTGAGGCAGTCCTTTACTAGCTCCAACACTAGCTGGTAAGTGAAGCTGAGGACGCCATCGGGGGGTAGAAGCTCAGAGTCACGGGAATAGGTGCCAAGAATCCCGGATAGTGATACCGGACGTTTGCGTTTAAAACATCGATCCATAGCGAACAACTAACTGCAAGTTTAGTCACCAACTATAGAACCAAAAAATGGCACCGGTGACTGTGTGTACATTCTATATATAGGGAATGTCAATTGTTATGTCATAATAGCCGACATTCCGCCATCCATGATATCATCATTGCTGACATCATCAGTGATGTCATGATGCAATCTTAAAGGGGCAGCTCTACACAAATTATTTAAAGTGGAAACACCATAGAATGAATTATGTCTTCATGTTAGGACAACTGTTCTGTTTTATTTTCCATTAGAACGCTATCAGGATGAAGATCCGTACCCAAGTGTAATGCTGCACCTTGTGTTCCCGAAAAGAGCACGGATATTAGTATTGCACTTTATTGCATCTTTTTATTCTTTGATCTACCTATTCATTTCCTTTGTTGTGTTATCAGGTGGTCTGCATAGATTGTTGGTCATTATTGTGGGTATATCCCCATTTTTAAATATTACTATTATAGATTGGCGAACCCGCAGATATTTGAGTTTGGCGAGTACAGCCGTATTTAAAAAAAAAAAAAAATCCGGTTTGGAATCAGACTTGCGACCGGATGCTGAACCCCATATAAGTCTACGGGGATCAAAACATTGTGCTGTAAAATGGGGGTGAAAGGTAGAAATGGCTAGGTGGCTAGGGGAATTAGAGCAGCAGCGTTGTACGTACCAAGTCTCCTGTGTGGCTGTAACACTACTTCTGGGTCCGCTCATTAACCCTCAACATATTCATTGCTTTCTCTGCCCACTGGCAGTCCCGGCATCAGTGATTGGCTGCAGTCAGACCACACCCCCACTCTGTGTGACAGTGTCTGGGATTGCTTGGCATCACACATGTTGTCTGCGTACCCGTAGTGTAAAAATAAATAAATAAATGAATTGGCATAGGGTCACACCATATTATGACACCCAGCACAGATAAAGCATACGGCTTTAGGCTGCAGCCCCCAGCCGTGTGCTTATCTTGGCTCTGTATCAGAATAAGTGGGACCCTATGTGGCTTTTGTTTTAAATATTTAAATAAATAATTTTAAAAAATGAACTTGTAAGGACAGATAATGAATGGGGTCACTAACAATTATCTCAAGAAAAACTATATTTACCCCAAGTATAAAATGTCATCTTTATTAATCTCTTAAACAAATTCAGCCATAGAAAAATACAAAAACGTATATCAGAAATATGTACAGATATATATCCAGACCCTATGGTGGTCCACCCCATATATTAGGTTCCAAAACTGTATGATTTCAATAACAATATCAAAATACAGTAATGATACAATAACGATCTTAAATATAGCCAATACTTATCATTCTATATTAGGCCATATGGTGTTCCACCCATATATTCAGTTCCAAAGCAATATAATTGCAATATTGATCTTAAATATAGCAAATACAGTGTAGATACAATAATGATCTTAAATATGGCAAATACTTATCATTCAGAAAAACCTCAAAACAGTATAGATACCTCAACGGTCCCAAATATAGCAAATATTGTTCTATTGACAAAATAACTCAAACCCAATTCTTTGTTTTTCTCTTTCCTTATCCCCAATAACCTCATTCAATGTTATTACAATAGAGAAAAGGAAAGATCTGAAAAAGGGGATAGTAGAGAGAATATAAGTCAATCAATGTTTTGAGACCCCATTGTAAATTTACAAATATATAAGGGCCCTGCATAAATTCATTACATGTATACATGTACATTAGTAATACCTAATGCCACAAAGCTTCCATAGTCTAGATATGTACATATTAGTGATATCAGATACACAAACTTATTTTTTTTATAAAAAACAAGAGAGTCCACCTTCCCAAATTTTTATATCTTGGTATTAGTAACCATTAGCCAATATTTACATTGGTGTGGCCATCACACAATGCAGGAATTTATAGCAAAGATATCTGGATCCAGCCTCTTTCAGATGTTCTACCTCCATAATATCATTTATAGGGGTCCATTGAAGGTCATTAGCAGGTTTATATACAAACTGCCCTTTTCCTGACCCTCAAAAGATAGAGCAATTGACAAAAAACACCAGTAAAAAGGAACCTACTTAGATAACCAGTTAGGAGTACGGGTAATTAGTGTCCAAATTCATAATGAATGGATTAAATGTTCATCCACTTCACAATCGTTCACCGTCTCAATGGGGGCTCCATGGGTCTTCAAGGAATTTGGTTGGATAAAGATTAAAAACGTCCAACTCCAATCACCCTCATTTTGACCATATATATATACTGTGTTCAGTTGGCAATGTGCAAACATCAAGACAACCTTCACCTCGACGCATTCATCCCACCTTGTAAAATCAAAACAAGGGGTTCATCAGGAGGATTTATTAATTGGATCCATGGGCATGCCAAATTTCATTATGGATCCCAAATGCCTTTGATACACCCATGCAGCGAAAAAGCTCAATGAGCGATTGTTCAGATAGATAATAAAGGTTCCACACGCTGTTAGCCATTTTTCCACACGTTTGATAGTCCAGAAAGAAGCAGCATGCAGCACATTCTCAGGCTTAGTGGGCCCATTGTTATTGGCTCCCCAGCCTAAAAATATCAGCCTGCAGCTGCCTAGAAGTGTCGCATCCATTAGATGCAACAATGTAAAACTTAGCCTGGCTCATCCTGATTGCCTTAGTGTGATTGCAATTAGGGTAATATAAGGGATTAATAACAGCTCACAGTTGCCACTAAGAACTAGATTAGTAAGGGGAGGCATCTATAAGATCCCCAATTACTAATACTGTAAGTGAAAAGAAATACCAAAAACACCAAAAAATCCTTTATTTGAAATAGAATACAAAAACCCTCATTCTCAAATTTATTAACCCCCAACACCCAGCTCCAATGTAATCTGCATGAGGTCCAGCGACGATCTCGGCTCTGCTACATACTGAAGTCACAACGCGTGGGCACAGACAATGACCTGACTTGTGAAGTTCCTACGGTATTTCCCCTTTGACTGCAGCTAAACTGACCTCAAGTGACCTAATTGAACTCAGAGACCTCACGATGAGTGAACTGAGTTCAAACAGTTAGTCCCAAAAGGAGAGGAAAGTCCAGTACAAATGACTCAACACACCCAGCTCAACCATGGAGCCGGCAGTTATATGTCTCCTTTGTGCACAACATTTTGCATGTGTAATGCTTTGCGGTGTTTCTTCAGTATTTGCTGACAGGTTGTTTTCCTGCACAAGCTTTCCTTGCTGGTTATGGGAGGTGCTTGCTCAGATGCTCCTTGTTCCTGGTAATTGCTCTGTTTCATTACTGAGCATGCTCTCCCAGAATTTTGCCAGTCATACTTACTGGTTCTTCAGTTGTGCTTTTTGCTCCTGTTTGTGTTAATGTTTTGATTTTTACATCTGACCCTGGACTATTTATTAACCCCTTTAGGCCCACTCCCTGTTCTTGTCGTGTTCTCCAATTTCTAATTCAGTATGAGGCTTAGCCTGTTCGGCTCTGGGTTGGTAACACAATCACTTTCCCCAAAATTTGGCAATGTTCAGTTTTGTTCGATAACTGATTATGTTTTCCAAAAATGCTTTTCTAATAACATGTTATGTTTTTGGATAGGAATGTGGTGCTGTATGATGAACGGTGGTGTATGTGTAATGAGTGGAGGAGGTGGGGAATCGGGAGTAGCCAGAGGGGCATTGCCTTTTATGTTTCCTAACTCTATTTGTTGATGTTCCTGCAGCCAATCGCGACGCAGAAAACATCCACAAGGTTCAGACTCAAGGGCTTGTGTCATTGACTGCCTAAGTCACATGTCCATCTGCATATAACATAATGACATGCGGTGTCGGCGCCATTTTGTGAATTTTAAAGATTAGGGAAGGTGCTGCCACTGCTGCTAAACAGTTATCATAGGTAGGTGTTTAATGATAGATAGTTGAGATAGATAGGAGAGTGATAGTGTAGAATAAGGACGAGCAGTGTAGGGAAAGGTATGTGCCACAAATCGGCATTTCATGATATAAATAGGGATTGCTACTTAGTGCCTGCTCAAATTTAACAAGTGAACCAAATTTCTAGGTATTATTACTTATTAGTGCCTGTCACGGATCTGTCAAGGTCGGCTGACAATCCTGTGGCAGCGAGTGGCCATAGATTAGCAGCACGTGTTGTTATCTAATAGTTCCCCTTATTGTGAATGTTAGTTATGTTTTGGCTGCTGGGAGGCTCCCTCTGGTGGCCAGGAATGGTTTGGACTTGGACCAGGTGTGTTGTGCAATGGGCGTTTCCTTTGCTAACTCTCTGCTTATTTAAATCCTGGTCTGATTGCAGGCTGTTGCCGGATGTCAGTTGTTCTTTGTATCTCCAGCCTGCTTCATCCTGCTCTACACCACATCTACTCCAGATAAGTGTTTGCTCTTTATTTATTGTCTGGTTCTTTTGCTCTTATCTGGGTTTGTCATTTGCTGTGGTTGCTTGCAGTTTATTTGCTTGCAGGGATTTTCCCCCTCAGTGGTTTGTTGGGGAACTCCCTGCAGTCCTGTGTGGAGTAAAGCTCCTTTGGGTCCATGTGTTTGTGGTTTGTTGAATTTGTTATGATTCTTGTTTTCTGTTCATTGGTATGACAAGGGCACCTGGTATAGGACGGAGTTCAGATCGTGCGATCTGAGGGCCTTTTTGTACCATCAGGAAGTTGGTATTTTGCAGGGTTTTTCTCTGGCCACCATCAGTCCCTTTCCTGTTCTTTCCTATTTTAGTCAGCGGGGACCTCACCTTTTGCTAATCCTGTCATCTACCTGTGTATTGTGTTTTTCCTATATCACCGCAGTATTTGAATTTGGGGGGCTAGCTATTCTTGTCTATTTTCTGAGGCAGAGAGTTATTCATCTTTCCTACCTTTAGGATAGTTAGTTCTCCGGCTGGGTTCGCGGTGCACAGAATGTTAGTTCACCCCTCGGCTACTTCAAGTTGTGATGGTTAGCAAGGGGATGGCGGCCAGATTAGTTGCCAATGCTCTTGTCACCTTTTGCCAATGATTTGTGGTGGTCTTCCATGGTTCCGGATCATAACATCCCCGTTTCTGCAGCTGCAGACTCTAGGACCCTGGGAGTCTGTCAGTTATTCCTCTCTGTTGCCAGCCTCTGACTCCCTTTATAAACCTCACATTGGGGATAGTTGGGTGCGGTTTATAGTTTGTTCCTGACTGAGTTGTGGTGCAGTCGTGTTGTTCTGTTGCTCCAGACTCCTGTGGTTGCTGCAGCTCAGATAAGTGTTGTCTTTGCTATCTACCAGGGATCTGGTGATTGCTGTTGTGTTTCCCTTGTATTGTTCCCTTGTGTCCTCCTTTAATGACAGTGCTGTTGACAAAGAGCTTATACCCTCCATCCTTATTTAGGGCCCATTTGCTAGGGTGAAATAGGGCCACAGGTTTTCCAGCTCGGCGACACGTGCAGAACCTATATAGGGTCTGTTAGGACTGTGAGGGTGAGCTGCAGGTCATAGTCAGGGGTCACCACTTCCCCCATTCCCTAACTATAAAGCATTCCTTCCCCTTTCCTGTGTGTTATCCTTTACAGCTGGGATAAGTTGTATACACAGCTGTGACAGTGCCTGCTCTAAATTACCCAGTGACCCACATTTCCTATTATTGGTACTTATTAATGCCTGCTCAAAATTTGCCAGTGAACTATCTAAATATCCAAATCAGTATGGTGCACCTCCGCTGGTAGGTAGGTAAGAGGGAGGAAACAGCTCGGTCCCTGCTCGCCCATCCCCTGCTACTGCCTTATAGCAATCTGGTAATATGTGTGTCGGCTGATATTTATTTCCCTCTATCCCTTCACCAGTTGTTCGCCCTCTTTTTGCACTCACCTCACGTGACTTTGTCTGAGGCCCCCTTCACACATCCGTGAAACACGTGCGTGTTTGTTCCGTTTCCGTATATACCGGAGACACGGACAAACATGCACCAATGTTAATCTATGATTGTGGTCACACGTGCGTTATTTCATTATGTCCGTGTGTGCGTGTCCGTGATCCGTATGTGTTTGCGTTTTGCACGGATGCATGTCCGTTATCTGCACGGAGCATGCACACGTGGATACAATAAAAGTCTATGGGTATGTGCACACACGTTAGTAAACACGTATGCATCTACCTATAGTCCGTGTCCATTTGGTGTTTTTATTTCTAGTGATGTCGGCCATTCTTTCTATTTCTGTGTATGTGGGTCAATCTCCCTGAGTCCGTCGGTCAGTCTCTCTGTCGGTCTCTCTGTCTGTCTGTCCCTCTCTCACAGTCTGTCGGTCAGTTTCCCACCCTCTCTCATACTTACCGTTCCCCGATCACCGGCGCGGCGCTGCACGGCGTTCACACTGCTGCGGCGGCTTTTACTATTTTGAAAAAGCCGACCGCTCATTAAACAATCTCGTATTCCCTGCTTTACCCGCCCACCGGCGCCTATGATTGGTTACAGTGAGACACGCCCCCACGCTGAGTGACAGGTGTCTCACTGCACCCAATCACTGCAGCCGGTGGGCGGGTCTATACTGTGCAGTAAAATAAATAAATAAATAATTAAAAAAAAACGGCGTGCGGTCCCCCCCAATTTCAATACCAGCCAGATAAAGCCATACGGCTGAAGGCTGGTATTCTCAGGATGGGGAGCTCCATGTTATGGGGAGCCCCCCAGCCTAACAATATCAGTCAGCAGCCGCCCAGAATTGCCGCATACATTAGATGCGACAGTTCTGGGACTGTACCCGGCTCTTCCCGATTTGCCCTGGTGCTTTGGCAAATCGGGGTAATAAGGAGTTAATGGCAGCCCATAGCTGCCAATAAGTCCTAGATTAATCATGTCAGGCGTCTCCCCGAGATACCTTCCATGATTAATCTGTAGGTTACAATAAATAAACACACACACCCGAAAAATCCTTTATTAGAAATAAAAAACTAACAAAGTCCCTCATCACCAATTTATTAACCCCGATAAAGCCCTCCATGTCCGGCGTAATCCACGGACCTCCAGCGTCGCATCCAGCTCTGCTGCATGCAGGTGACAGGAGCTGCAGAAGACAAAGCCGCTCCTGTCACCTCCACGCAGCTAATGAAGACAGCCGCGCGATCAGCTGAACTGTCACTGAGGTTACCCGCTGTCACTGGATCCAGCGTTGACAGCGGGTAACCTCAGTGACAGCTCAGCTGATCGCACGGCACTCTTCATTTGCTGCGTGGAGGTGACAGGAGCGGCGGTGTCTTCTGCAGCTCCTGTCACCTCCATGCAGCACAGCTGGAAGCGACGCTGGACCATCCTGGATTCCGCCGGACATGGAGGGCTTTTTCGGGCTGATTAAATTGTTGAACGAGGGTATATGTTTGTGTTTTTTATTTCTAATAAATGATTTTTTCAGGTGTGTGTGTGTTTATTTACTGTCACTTACAGATTAATCATGGAAGGTATCTCGTGGAGACGCCTGGCATGATTAATCTAGGATTTAGTGGCAGCTATGGGCTGCCATTAACTCCTTATTACCCCGATTTGCCAAAGCACCAGGGCAAATCGGGAAGAGCCGGGTACAGTCCCAGAACTGTCGCATCTAATGTATGCGGCAATTCTGGGCGGCTGCTGACTGATATTGTTAGGGTGGGGGGCTCCCCATAACGTTGAGCTCCCCATCCTGAGAATACCAGCCTTCAGCCGTATGGCTTTATCTGGCTGGCATTAAAATTGGGGGGGACCGCACGCCGTTTTTTTTTAATTATTTATTTATTTCACTGCACAGTATAGACACGCCCACCGGCTGCTGTGATTGGGTGCAGTGAGACACCTGTCACTCAGCGTGGGGGCGTGTCTCACTGTAACCAATCATAGGTGCCGGTGGGCGGGGAAAGCAGGGAATACGAGATTGTTTAATGAGCGGCCGGCTTTTTCAAAATTATAAAAGCCGCCGCAGCAGTGTGAATGCCGTGCAGCGCTGGTGATCGGGGATCGGTGAGTATGAGAGAGGGGGGGAATCTTCAGTCACTCGGGGGATTAGCGATCACCGGTGAATCCTTCACAGGTGACCGCTAATCAGTACTCGACACAGACAGAGCCGCGGTATGAGGATGAAGTCGAGTGAAGTTCACCCGAGTTCATTCTCATCGCGCAACTCTGTCGGCTGTCAGCCGACATTTATAAACGACATTGTGCATCACACACGGACATCACACACGGACATTCCACACGGACATTCCACGTACACATACACGTTAATTCCACACGCACACACGGACGTTCTACACACAAACACGGCTAGCATACGCAATTCACACAGATGCCACACGGACCATAAAAACGGACACAAAAACGGGATACGGACCCGAAAAACGGCCCGTAACACACGTGCGTGTTTTTCACGGACGTGTGAAGGGGGCCTGAAGTATAGTGGGTATTAATAAACCTACTAAGTTTTATTACTCTGTCTTTTAATAATTAAATTAATAAATAAATAAATATTAGTTTTAGAAGTTTTTTTCTTTGGTTTTTATAATAGTTTCTCCTTGTTGTACTTGAATGGTCTAAGACTGCCACAGGCACACACTATATATATATATATATATATATATATATATATATATATATATATATACATATACATGCATACATAAAAAAAGGTCCACAGCCTATGTATTTGGTGGACTGTAACTCCCTGTGAAAGCGCTTTGGGGAGGGGCAATTCCCTAAGGAGGGGAAGCAATAGATGGTACTGGACTGTTGTTTTTAAAGGCAGAGACTAGAAAATGGGTCTCCTCATGTTGTGGAGAGGTCGCTGCCAGGGTTCAGACCTGCCACAGGCCCACTAATACATATCTTGATTTTTTTTATCAGGTCTGGTGGTTCTGCACCTGAGAGGGTCCGTCGCGCTCCTATGTGTGCTCTGGATCCCTGACGGGACATCCGTCACCTTTCACTGGCCACAAGGGGCGAGGTGTTACCGTCAGGGAGCACAGCTTGCATGAGTGCCCGCTGTGACCGGAAACGTCGTGCCCTGGGAGGTGGGACGCTGCTGCTCCCAGCAGTGGTGTCACTCAGGGGCCCCAGGACGCTGGGTCCCCTGGTGTGAGCTGTTCCAGCAGATATGGGACCCTGTATCCTCTGACACAGCCAGATGGTGGGAGGTTCCCTCCATTCCACTCTTCTCCTCTCCTTCTGATGTTCTGTGAATAGAGGGTGGGGAATGGACGTTGCCTCAGAGTGACATGAGCCCTGGGGGGTAGATATAACCCTGCGATCTGTCTCCTTAGTTGCTGATGAGTTCAGTGGTGCAGGTGGTTGGGTCTCTTGTGGTAATAGCGCTGTTTTCCTTGAGTTTCTCTGCTGTGGTTACAGCTTCTCCTTGGTTATAGCTGAGTTCAGCTTTCTCTTAGTTTGGTTATGGCTGGTTCAGCTCCCTTTTTGTTTCTGCTGTGGTTTCTGTCTTGTTTCCTTTTCCATTAGGTTATATTGAGTTGGTGTGCTTTTCCCATCTGCTGCTGTGTGCCCGGTCGCCAGCTGCCGCACTGTTGCTGCCTGGGAAGGGCTCTGTTAAAGTCCCCCCTCGCCAGGACCGGCAGGCGAGTGAAGGATATCCCCGGCCCTTAAGGGTGTGCTGCAGTGCGACAGCTAGCGCCAAGTGCGACCGTCACATTGCACTTGCTAGCGTGCAGCGGGTCTGGTTCCACCACCCCGCATTACATTTTTAACCAAAAAATACAAAAAAAGGCCCACAGCCTATGTGTTTAGTGGACTGTAACTCCCTGCTGTGTGAAAGCCCTTTGGTGAGGAAGCAATTGATGGTACTGGACTGTTGTTTTTAAAGGAAGAGACTGGAAAATGGGTCTCCTAATGTTATGGATAGGTTACTGCCAGGGTTCAGACCTGCCACAGGCCCAATAATGCATGGCTTGATTTAAAAAAAAAATGTAAAAATGAAAAAATATCGGCAATAGCCTGTGTCGCATAGACCGTAACTTCGTGGCGTTTTAAAGCTCTATGGGTAGGGGGGCAATTGATGTTATTCTACTTCTGTGTCTATGGAAGGATAATAAATGACCAGACTACTACATAGGTCTCCAAGTTGTGTCTTGTCTGTACTGGCCGGGGTGTGGGAGCAGCAGCCATACACCTGTCTGTCATCCACCTCTATATTTCTTCTGTCTATAGCCTAGGAAGGTAATGTCTGGGCCAAAACAGTGGTACTGTACTGTAAAACTTATTTTTGCTGTTTTGGAAGCCTTTCAAAGCCCCTAAATGTGTTTTCTATTCCTTATTTTTTGGCCTCCCATTGAATCCAATGTAGTTCAATAAAAGTTTGAAGTTCGCTTCAGGTTCGGTTCCATAAAATTTTTCGAGCGCACTCCATGCTCGGTTCAGTCTGACGAACCAAACTCCAGGGGTTCACTCATCTCTACTCATTAGCATATTATAAAATACTTTTTCTAAAGATCTCTTTATCTATGTTACCAGATAAAGAAAACCCAAAATAACAGTAATATGAACATATACCCTGCTGTAACTAAATAAAAGCATAGTGCATATAAATAAACATAGGGGACTTAGTGAACACTATTTTTGATCAAAAAAGCACTAATGGGCACTGATTTTGTAAATTAGGAAAGGTACAAATTACTCCAGATACAGAGCGGTGCCCGGACACACTTTAATACTTAAACCAGGGCCGTATTTGCCACTAGGCACCCGTGGTCCCGTGCCTAGGGCGGCACGTTGCGGGGGGCGGCACTTTCTGGCAGCAAAAAAAAAAAAAAAAAAAAAAAATAATTTTATAATTTTTTTTTTTTTTTTTTTACATCCCCGCCCCCCGTCCCTCCCTCCGTTACACTCGGCTGTGTTCCGGGGGGGGGGGGGGGGGGGGCGCACTTCTGCTGTCTATTTCAATACATGGCGGGCGGCTGGCATAGTGAGCTGACTAACCCCGGAAGTTCCATGGCCTGCACTTCCGGGGTCAGAGGCGCGCGGGCGCGACATTCAGCTGACTGCCCCGTGCTGCAGCGTCCAGTGCTGCAGATGACACACGCCGTGGAGGAGGACGCGTCTGCAGCTGGAGCCAGCCAGAAGAGGAGCCAGCCAGAGCAGGGCGGCGGGCACCGGAGCAGGTAAGGCAGAGCCTAGAATGTATGGGCTCCTTACAGGTTAGTTGATGATCGTTGCAAATTGCGATGCCTCTTTTTGTCCACTGTAATCATGCAAGGGGAGGCTGGGGGGAGAGAGGCTGAGGCTGGGGGAGGCTGGGAAGAGAGGGAGGCTGGGGGGAGGCTGGGAAGAGAGAGAGAGAGGCTGAGGCTGGGAAGAGAGAGAGGCTGGGAAGAGAGAGGCTGAGGGGAGGCTGGGAAGAGAGAGAGAGGCTGGGAAGAGAGAGACTGAGACTGGGGGGAGGCTGGGAAGAGAGAGAGGCTGGGGGAGGCTGGGAAGAGAGAGAGGCTGGGAAGAGAATGAGGCTGGGGGGAGTCTGGGAAGAGAGAGAGAGAGGCTGAGGCTGGGAAGACAGAGAGGCTTAGGCTGGGGGGAGGCTGGGAAGAGAGAGAGGCTGAGGCTGGGGGGAGAGAGGCTGGGGGGGAGGCTAGGGGGAGAGAGGCTAAGGCTGGGGGGAGAGAGGCTGAGGCTGGGGGGAGAGAGAGGCTGAAGCTGGGGGGGAGGCTGGGAGAAGAGAGGCTGATTCTAGGGGAGTCTGGGAGGGGGAGGCTGATGCTGAGGGAGGCTGATGCTGAGGGAGGCTGGGAGGGGGAGGGTGAGGCTTGGAGGAGGGAAGCTGATGCTGAGGGAGACTTGGAGGAGGGAGGGAGGAGGGAGGCTGATGCTGGGGGAGGCTGGGAGGAGGGAGGCTGATGCTGGGGGAGGTTGGGAGGAGGGAGGCTGAGGCTAGGGGAGGCTGGGAGGAGGGAGGCTGATGCTGGGGGAGGTTGGGAGGAGGGAGGCTGAGGCTAGGGGAGGCTGGGAGGAGGGAGGCTGATGCTGGGGGAGGTTGGGAGGAGGGAGGCTGAGGCTAGGGGAGGCTGAGGCTGGGAGGAGGGAGGCTGGGAGGAGGGAGGCTGGGAGGGGGAAGGTGAGGCTTGGAGGAGGGAGGCTGATGCTGGGGGAGGCTGGGAAGAGGGAGGCTGATGCTGGGAGGAGGGAGGCTGATGCTGGGAGGAGGGAGGCTGATGCTGGGAGGAGGGAGGCTGATGCTGGAGGAGGCTGGGAGGAGAGAGGCTGATTCTGGGGGAGTCTGGGAGGGGGAGGCTGATGCTGAGGGAGGCTGATGCTGAGGGAGGCTGGGAGGGGGAGGGTGAGGCTTGGAGGAGGGAAGCTGATGCTGAGGGAGACTTGGAGGAGGGAGGGAGGAGGGAGGCTGATGCTGGGGGAGGCTGGGAGGAGGGAGGCTGATGCTGGGGGAGGCTGGGAGGAGGGAGGCTGATGCTGGGGGAGGCTGGGAGGAGGGAGGCTGATGCTGGGGGAGGTTGGGAGGAGGGAGGCTGAGGCTAGGGGAGGCTGGAAGGAGGGAGGCTGATGCTGGGGGAGGTTGGGAGGAGGGAGGCTGAGGCTAGGGGAGGCTGGGAGGAGGGAGGCTGATGCTTGGGGAGGTTGGGAGGAGGGAGGCTGAGGCTAGGGGAGGCTGGGAGGAGGGAGGCTGAAGCTGGGGAAGGCTGGGAGGAGGGAGGCTGAGGCTGGGGGAGGCTGGGAGGAGGGAGGCTGAGGCTGGTTGAGGCTGAGGCTGGGGGAGGCTGGGAGGAGGGAGGCTGAGGCTGGGGGAGGCTGGGAGGAGGGAGGCTGGGGGAGGCTGGGAGGAGGGAGGCTGAGGCTGGGAGGGGAAGGTTAGGCTGGGAGGAGGGAGGCTGATGCTGGGGGAGGCTGGGAGGAGGGAGGCTGATGCTGGGAGCAGGGAGGCTGATGCTGGGGGAGGCTGGGAGGAGGGAGGCTGATGCTGGGAGCAGGGAGGCTGATGCTGGGGGAGGCTGGGAGGAGAGAGGCTGATGCTGGAGGAGGCTGATGCTGGGGGAGGCTGGGAGAAGAGAGGCTGATGCTGGAGGAGGCTAATGCTGGGGGAGGCTGGGAGGAGAGAGGCTGATGCTGGAGGAGGCTGATGCTGGGGGAGGCTGGGAGGAGAGAGGCTGATGCTGGAGGAGGCTCATGCTGGGGGAGGCTGGGAGGAGAGAGGCTGATGCTGGAGGAGGCTGATGCTGGGGGAGGCTGGGAGGAGAGAGGCTGATGCTGGAGGAGGCTGATGCTGGGGGAGGCTGGGAGGAGAGAGGCTGATGCTGGAGGAGGCTGATGCTGGGGGAGGCTGGGAGTAGAGAGGCTGATGCTGGAGGAGGCTCATGCTGGGGGAGGCTGGGAGGAGAGAGGCTGATGCTGGAGGAGGCTCATGCTGGGGGAGACTGGGAGGAGAGAGGCTGATGCTGGAGGAGGCTCATGCTGGGGGAGACTGGGAGGAGAGAGGCTGATGCTGGAGGAGGCTCATGCTGGGGGAGACTGGGAGGAGAGAGGCTGATGCTGGAGGAGGCTCATGCTGGGGGAGGCTGGGAGAAGAGAGGCTGATGCTGGGGGAAGCTGGGGGAGAGAGGCTGAAGCTGGGGGAGGCTGGGGGGAGAGAGGCTGATGCTGGGGGAGGCTGGGGAGAGAGAGGCTGATGCTGGGGGAGAGGCTGCTGGTGAAGGCGGGAGAGAGCGGCTGCTGCTGGGGGAATGGGAGAGAGGGGCCAATGCTAGAGACAGAGGACAAGGGTTGAGGGATAGAGCAATGACAATATCGATGGGGGGGAGTGTAAGGGCTCAGAATAAGAGGGGGCCAGCATTGGGAGCTCATTATGGAGAAGGGGCAGCATGTCTGGGCTCAGTATGGAGTGGAACAATGTAGGGGAGTCAATATCAAGAGTGGGGTAGTGTGTGTGGGGGGGGTCTCATCATAAGCGTTAGTGTGGTGGTCTTAGGATGAATAGGGCAGCATGGAGGTGACATTATGGAAAAGAGGAAGGCAGCATTAGGAGCTCATGGAGAGGGGCAGCATGCACGGGACACTGAGGAGGGGGCAGCATGCATGGGACACTGTGAGGAGGGGGCAGCATGCATGGGACACTGTGAGGAGGGGGCAGCATGCATGGGACACTGTGAGGAGGGGGCAGCATGCATGGGACACTGTGAGGAGGGGGCAGCATGCATGGGACACTGTGAGGAGGGGGCAGCATGCATGGGACACTGTGAGGAGGGGGCAGCATGCATGGGACACTGTGAGGAGGGGGCAGCATGCATGGGACACTGTGAGGAGGGGGCAGCATGCATGGGACACTGTGAGGAGGGGGCAGCATGCATGGGACACTGTGAGGAGGGGGCAGCATGCATGGGACACTGTGAGGAGGGGGCAGCATGCATGGGACACTGTGAGGAGGGGGCAGCATGCATGGGACACTGTGAGGAGGGGGCAGCATGCATGGGACACTGTGAGGAGGGGGCAGCATGCATGGGACACTGTGAGGAGGGGGCAGCATGCATGGGACACTGTGAGGAGGGGGCAGCATGCATGGGACACTGTGAGGAGGGGGCAGCATGCATGGGACACTGTGAGGAGGGGGCAGCATGCATGGGACACTGTGAGGAGGGGGCAGCATGCATGGGACACTGTGAGGAGGGGGCAGCATGCATGGGACACTGTGAGGAGGGGGCAGCATGCATGGGACACTGTGAGGAGGGGGCAGCATGCATGGGACACTGTGAGGAGGGGGCAGCATGCATGGGACACTGTGAGGAGGGGGCATCATGCATGGGACACTGTGAGGAGGGGGCAGCATGCATGGGACACTGTGAGGAGGGGGCAGCATGCATGGGACACTGTGAGGAGGGGGCAGCATGCATGGGACATTGTGAGGAGGGGGCAGCATGCATGGGACACTGTGAGGAGGGGGCAGCATGCATGGGACACTGTGAGGAGGGGGCAGCATGATGTGAGGACAGTGTGCAGATCATATTTCATAATTGAGGAAGGTGTGGTGGGTATAATTTATAAGGGAGGGTAGTGTGTAGTTTATTAGGGGCAGTGTGACAGTCACAGTATATAAGTGGGGACGGTGGGAATATTTTATACTCATGCTATGTTTTGATGTGCCCGTGGTGATTCCCATTGGGGGGGGGGGTTAGTGCCCTTCGTTTCTCATTGATACTTTTTCAAATGTTTTACAGAGTAGATCCGCCTTAAACAGATGTCGTGTGCGAAAACTCAGTTTTACGTTGTCAATAAGGGGCGCGACCACTTAAAGTGCCTAGGGCAGCACGAAGGCAAAATACAGCCCTGACTTAAACGTTGTATAAATTGTAGAGAAATGCTGCCGTACACCGGAATAAGACATATACAGGGACAACCATCCAATACCCGACTGGTATCATGCCTGCGTCCCATTAATTGGTTATATGAGACGATTGCAGCGCTGTCCCATGCGGATTATACAGCTGTGCCCATGATGAGTTCTTAGTGAGTTCTTGATGCTAAACATGGAAAATGCAGCGTTCACAGTTCCAGCAAAAGTGTCTGGGAGTTATAGAAATCTCACATCCTCTGGGCTTTTTTTCTTTAGTGTAAACTGACCTGCGGTGCGTGGTTGAAATCCGCAACATGGCAACTTCTCTTTTAGTTACATTGAGTTTTATGTGCAGATTTAAGTGCACTCACCGGCCTTATCACTATTCAGGGTAAGTGAAGGGACAGTAAAAGACTAGGCATATGACGGCGGCGGGAGGAAGGACCAGCTTAGGGACATTACTGAGCTTAGGGTGCAGGCACAGGTTAGTGTCAGGTGTGACACGTCTCCCCTCTCCAAACTCTAAGGGCCTATCTACCCCCTTTCTATCCCGTTGTAACCTCTGTGCTGTGTCGTGCGCCAAACATCCCCTAGTCTGTGTGCAACACATATATACTAGGATAGGAGACATAAATACCAGGATGGGGGACATATATACCAGATCTGACCAGGATGCGGAAGATATATACCAGGATGGGCCCAGGATAGGAAACATATACACCAGCATGGGGGAACATATACACCAAGATGGGGGCCAAATACAAAAGGATGTGGGGCACATATACCAGAATGGGGGAGATATATACTAATATATGCCCAGGATAGGGAGCATATATACCATAATGAGAGACATACTGTATATACCAGGATGGGACCTGGATGTGGGGACATACAGTTGTGCTCAAACGTTTACATAGTTTGGTATGGTTAGTGGTTGGGTGAAGCCATTTATTGTCAAACTACTGTGTTTTTTTCTTTCTAAATCATAATGACAACCAAACACATCCAATAGACCCTGATCAAAAATTCACATATCTCAGTCCTTAAAACTGTGTATTGCCCCCTCTTACATCAATGACAGCTTGAAGTCTTTTGTGGTAGTTGTGGATGAGGCTCTTTATTTTCTCAGATGGTAAAGCTGCTCATTCCTCTTGGCAAAAAACCTCCAGTTCCTGTAAATTCCTGAGCTTTCTGGCATGAACTGCACTTTGAAGTTGTCCCCAGAGTCGCTCAATGATATTGAGGTCAGGAGACTGAGATGGCCACTCCAGAACCTTCAGTTTGTTCTACTGTAGCCAATGACAGGTCGACTTGGCCTTGTGTTTTGGATCGTCGTTATGTTGGACATATATACCAGATCGGACCAGGATTGCGGAACATATGCACCAGGACGGGCCCAGGATAGGACATATATACCAGGATAGGAGGTGTTTTATATATATATATATATATATATATATATATATATACATATATATATATATATATATATATATATATATATATATATATAAAATGCAAAAAATAGGAGCAGCACTTAACCTGTGGTGCAAAGTCCTTCCAATCAGTCTCACCCGATTTCAATGAGCAGCAAAAAAATGAAGGCAGCACACAGCTTCAATCTTGAATGAAAATGCCTATTTAATGGCCCATATGATACAGCATGACGTTTGTTTCAGTCACAAGTGACTTTTTTCAAGCAGTACCTAGGACATATATACCAGGATAGGAGGTGTTTCATATATATATATATTGTGAGACTGTGACCGGGGTTATCTATGACGGCCGGTACGTCTCGGCCCGGTTGTGCTCACTCCATGATAGAAAGTAACTCCACTCCGGGGTTAATGCTGTTTCCCTACAGGCTGAAAGGAGGGTTAAAAGGAAACAGGAACATGGGCGTGGTGCCCTAGTGTGTGAGGGAGTGAACACAACTCCCTGAGTATCTGCCGGAGAAACAAGTGTATGCTGTATTGGACTTGTGGTTTGTACAATAAACCGTGTGCTGTGACCCTTGGTGCCTAGATCCTGTGTCTTCTGCTACGCAGCCGACCACGCTACCTCACATATGGTGGAGAATCGGTGGGCATGCCAGCCCGGTCAGGTGTAGCTTCCATTTCTGGTGACCCGGTAGCACATGTCCTGGATTCAAGCGGCTATACTACGGCCCAAACCCGGCGACGCCATGGAGGACATACTAAAGCAGCTGGTTCAGGCCAATGCACGTCAGCAGCAAGCCTTGCAATTGCAGGAACAAAGACACCAAGAACAGATGGTTCTCCTGGCCAAGGCGATCCGTGGCGGACCGGCAGCAACAACCCCGGGACCGGGTGACGACGGCAGCGTCCGGAAAACGGTGAGACAAGCGTTGCAAAAGATGACCCCGGGGGATGATGTGGAAGCGTTCCTGACGGTGTTTGAGCGGGTGGCCGAGCGGGAAAAGCTGCCGACCCCCCAGTGGGCTGAGGTATTGTCGCCCTATCTGACGGGGGAGCCCCAAAAAGCATACCTGGACCTCTGTACCGAGGACGCCATAGACTATGTGACCCTGAAAGCCGAAATACTTGCTCGGTTGGGGGTGAATACCTATGTACGGGCTCAGCGGGTAAATCAGTGGTTCTATGAGGAAGCCAAACCCGTACGCTCCCAGGCCTATGACTTGTTGCATCTGGTAAAGAAGTGGTTGCAGCCTGACACTCTGAGCCCTGTGCAAATGGTGGAAAGGGTAGTGGTGGATCGCTTTGTGCGTACCTTACCTGTCACCATTCAACGGTGGGTAGGACAGGGCGACCCAAGTACCCTGGACCAATTAGTAGGTCTGGTGGAGCGGCATGTGGCTACGCAGGACTTGATACGGGACACTGAGACTTTGCGTGCCGCCCGTCGGTCCGGCCCCTCCAAGCCTCGGGCCAAGGACCCACCGCTGACACCGGTGCGGGAGTCCGTTACCGTCCCGTCTGAGGTCGCGCCCGCCGTCCCTGCGGTCCGGAAGGCTATGTACCCTAAACGACAACTCGTCAAGGAGGTATCCTTCCCTATTAGATGTTGGCGGTGCCAGCGGGTGGGACATATAGAGGCCCAGTGTCCACTCACCACGGAGCCCATGGATTGTGGGGTTACCCGGCGGGGTTCAATGTATGCTCAGGCGGTATATACCGCGGACCTTGTCTCCCCGGAGACTGAGCCCCACTTGTGCCAAATACAGGTGAATGGACGTCCGGTTACAGGCTTGTTGGATTCCGGAAGCTTAGTGACCCTTGTGCGATCAACCCTAAGGGCTAACATAAAGGCCACAGGACGTACCGTGGGGGTGGTTTGCATACATGGGGACCGCCGAGACTATCCCACGGGGATTGTCACCATCACAGCACCTTGCGGTCAGGTGCAACATGAGGTGGGACTTATTAACACTCTTCCCTATGACGTGATCCTAGGAAGGGATCTGCACTATTTTTGGACTTTATGGAAGGGACCTCCTAAGTCCCCTCAGATATTGGTCAGTCCGGGACCTGAGCCCTACAATCCCGAATCCGGGACGCCTGCCGTAGGGGTCCCCATGATAGGGACAGAATGTGAACCCGATAGGTCGCCCCAAGAGGTATTGGCAGGAGAGGCTGAGATGGTCGAGCCCATCCCGGAGTTGGAGGCGTCCCCGGATACGTTTGGGACAGCCCAACTCCAGGACCCTACATTAATACATGCCCGGAGTCGGGTGACAGTAGTTGACGGGGTGGCACAGCTGCCCGGTGCCCAGGTAAGGTACCCCCATTTCGCTCTTAAGCAGGATTTACTCTACCGGGTAGATGAAATATGGGGCGTGGGGGTAGAGCAGTTGGTGGTGCCCCAGCCGTATCGCCGGCGGGTCCTCGACTTGGCTCATAAACACCTGATGAGTGGCCACCTAGGGGTCAAGAAAACGCAGGAGCGAATATTGCAAAGGTTCTATTGGCCCGGGGTCTTTGGGGAGGTAAAACGGTTCTGCGAAACCTGCCCGGAGTGTCAGCTTACCGCACCCCTGACCCACTTTCGCAGTCCGTTGGTACCGTTACCCATTATAGAAGTCCATTTTGAACGGATAGGGATGGATCTGGTGGGGCCCCTCGTAAAGTCTGCTCGAGGGCACCAACATATCCTAGTGATCGTTGACTATGCCACCCGGTATCCAGAGGCGAAACCTCTCAGACATACTGCGGCGAAGCTTATAGCTCGGGAGTTGTTTGCTGTGTTCTGCCGGGTGGGGTTGCCCAAGGAGACCCTTACGGATCAGGGGACCCCATTCATGTCTAAAGTGACCAAAGAGCTATGCCGGCTACTCCAGATCAAGCAGTTGCGTACGTCTGTGTATCATCCTCAGACGGATGGTTTAGTGGAATGATTCAATAAAACCCTGAAAACCATGCTCAAAAGGGTGATTTCCAAAGACGGGAAAGACTGGGATATGATGCTTCCCTATTTGATGTTTGCCATACGAGAGGTGCCACAGGCATCCACGGGGTTTTCGCCTTTTGAGTTGTTATACGGGCGACATCCCCGGGGATTGTTGGACCTGGCAAAGGAAACATGGGAGCAAGAGCCCACCCCCCATAAAAGTGTGATTGAACACATTTTAGGAATGCAGAACCGCATAAGCGCGGTCATGCCAATTGTGAAGGAGCATTTACAGGAGGCTCAGGCCGCGCAGAGCGGCCGCTACAATAGACAAGCCACCGTGCGGACCTTTAAACCCGGGGATCGGGTGTTGGTATTGATCCCCACGGCGGAGAGTAAATTCCTGGCTCAGTGGCAAGGCCCCTACGAGATAAAGGAAAAAGTCGGGGTGGTCAACTATAAGGTATTGCAGCCCGGTAGGCGGAAACCTGAACAAATATACCATGTCAACCTATTAAAACCTTGGCAGGAACGGGAAAGCCTGATGGTTGTTTTTTCCCCATCTCCCTCCTCTTCGGGTCGTTCAAACCCGGCTCCAGCGACCTCCGGAGAGGACGAACTGGAAGTAAGGATTGGAGAAGCCCTCACCAGGCAACAGAGGCGAGAGGCCAGACGGCTGGTTCAGCAGAACCCCGATGTCTTCTCCGAGCTGCCTGGTAGGACCAGTCTGATACGACATGACATTGTCACCGAGCCTCACCTGAAGGTACGCCTGAAGTCATACCGGGTGCCGGAGGCTCGAAGACAAGCCATATCAGAGGAAGTGAAGACAATGCTACGCCTGGGGGTCATCGAAAAATCCCGGAGTGAATGGGCTAGTCCCATTGTCCTAATACCAAAACCCGATGGCTCCTTAAGGTTCTGCAATGACTTTAGGACATTGAACGAAATATCCAAGTTCGATCTCTACCCCATGCCCCGGGTGGATGAGCTGATTGATAGGCTGGGACAGGCGCGATATTTCACCACGCTCGACCTGACCAAGGGGTACTGGCAGGTGCCACTGACGGAGTCCGCCAAGGAGAAAACCGCTTTTGTTACGCCGGAGGGTCTCTTCCACTATGTTGTCTTGCATTTTGGGTTACATGGCGCTCCGGCCATGTTCCAGAGGTTGATGGACTTGGTGCTGGAACCCCACCAGGCGTATGCATCGCGTACCTTGATGACATCATTATTTACAGCTCTGAGTGGCAGACCCACTTGGAACAGGTACAAGCGGTGGTGAACGCGCTCCGAACAGCCGGATTGACAGCCAATCCCAAGAAATGTGCGTTGGGGCTCACGGAAGCCCGCTACTTGGGCTACGTAATAGGCCAAGGAGTGATTAAGCCCCAAATTAACAAGGTTGAGGCGATCCAGAAGTGGCCTAGACCCCTGACCACGAAGCAGGTTAGGGCCTTCCTGGGTATCGTGGGGTACTACAGGAGGTTTGTAAAAGATTTTGCGGGACTGTCAGCCCCCTTGACGGACCTTCTCAAAGGCAAGAAGTCCGTCATGGTGCGCTGGACTCCGCAGGCCGAGGACTCCTTCCGGGCCCTGAAGGGGGTCCTGTGCGGTCTGCCCGTTCTGGTCAACCTGATTTCCGGAAGGAGTTCATAGTACAGACTGACGCCTCGGAGGTCGGCCCGGGGGCAGTGCTGTCTCAGGTGGTTCAGGGGGAGGAACACCCCGTCACCTTCTTAAGTAGGAAGCTCACCCCTCCCGAGCGGAATTATAGCGTAGTGGAGAAGGAGTGCCTGGCGATCAAGTGGGCCTTGGAGTCCCTACGCTATTACCTGCTGGGACGGCAGTTTCGCTTGGTGACTGATCACTCTCCGCTGGTCTGGATGAGGTCCGCCAAGGAACGGAATGCCCGGGTTACCCGGTGGTTCCTTTCTCTGCAGAACTTCCGGTTTACGGTTGAACACCGGCCAGTAGGTTGCAGGGCAACGCCGATGCCTTGTCCCGCGGCCCGTGTTTGATGGCAGGAGTTCAACCCCGCTCGCTTGAACTGAGGGGGGGGGGTATGTGAGACTGTGACCTGGGTTATCTATGACGGCCGGTACGTCTCGCCCCGGTTGTGCTCACTCCATGATAGAAAGTAACTTCACTCCGGGGTTAATACTGTTTCCCTACAGGCTGAAAGGAGGGTTAAAAGGAAACAGGAACATGGGCGTGGTGCCCTAGTGTGTGAGGGAGTGAACACAACTCCCTGAGTATCTGCCGGAGAAACAAGTGTATGCTGTATTGGACTTGTGGTTTGTACAATAAACCGTGTGCTGTGACCCTTGGTGCCTAGATCCTGTGTCTTCTGCTACGCAGCCGACCACGCTACCTCACAATATATATATATATATATATATATATATATATATAAAAAGATTGGGATGTATATACCAGGATGAGTACATATATATCAGTGTGAGGACATATATCCCGGGATGGGCCAGGATAGGATACATAGATACCAGCATAGGGTGCATATACACCAAGATGGGGGCCAAATACATCCAGGATGGGGACATATCTACCAGGATGGGGGACATATATACCAGCATGTGCCCAGGATGGGGGGCATATATACCAGGATTGGAGACATATATAACAGCACAGGACCAGGGTGGGGTACATATACCAAGATGGGGGATGTATATACCGGATGAGTACATACAGTTAGGTCCAGAAATATTTGGACAGTGACACAAGTTTTGTTATTTTAGCTGTTTACAAAAACATGTTCAGAAATACAATTATATATATAATATGGGCTGAAAGTGCACACTCCCAGCTGCAATATGAGAGTTTTCACATCCAAATCGGAGAAAGGGTTTAGGAATCATAGCTCTGTAATGCATAGCCTCCTCTTTTTCAAGGGACCAAAAGTAATTGGACAAGGGACTCTAAGGGCTGCAATTAACTCTGAAGGCGTCTCCCTCGTTAACCTGTAATCAATGAAGTAGTTAAAAGGTCTGGGGTTGATTACAGGTGTGTGGTTTTGCATTTGGAAGCTGTTGCTGTGACCAGACAACATAAGGTCTAAGGAACTCTCAATTGAGGTGAAACAGAACATCCTGAGGCTGAAAAAAAAGAAAAAATGCATCAGAGAGATAGCAGACATGCTTGGAGTAGCAAAATCAACAGTCGGGTACATTCTGAGAAAAAAGGATTACTTTTGACCTCCTAAAATGTGGAGTGTTTGTAAAGAAATGTGTACAATTCCTACAATTTCTATCAGATATTTTTGTTCAAACCTTCAAATTAAACGTTACAATCTGCACTTGAATTCTGTTGTAGAGGTTTCATTTCAAATCCAATGTGGTGGCATGCAGAGCCCAACTCGCAAAAAATGTGTCACTGTCCAAATATTTGTGGACCTAAATGTATATACCAGTATGAGGCCAAATGTACCAGAATTGGAGAGATATTTACTAGCATGTGCCCAGGATGGGGGAGCATAAATACCATGATGGGATACGTATATAATAGGATGGGACCAGGATGTGAGGACATACTGTTTATACCAGGATAGGATATATATATACCAAGATAGAGGATGTATGTTCCAGGATGAGGACATCTATTCCAGGATGGGCCAGGAGAGGAAACATTGATACCAGCATGGGAGGACATATACACCAAGATGAGAGCCAAACACACCAGGATGGGGAACATATATACCAGTATAGGACCAGGATGAGGGACATATAAACCAGGATAAGAGACATGTACCAAGATGGGGGATGTACAATATATACCAGGATGAGGACATAAATACCAGTATGAGGACATATATACCAGGATGGGCCAGGATAGGGAGACATATACTGTATATCAGAATTCGCCCATAATGGGGGACATATATACCAGGATGGGGGACATTACTACATAACGGGAGAGATGAGGAAACTCCAATGTCCTTATAGGATATGAAGTGTCACCAACAAGATGGCGGACTTAGAATTAACCTCATAACGACGGCCGTACGACTTAAAGCGGCGGCAAAACAGGGTACTTATTCTGTTCCGCCGCTTTAAAGCGGCGGCCCGAAAAAACCCTGTAGCGCCCCCCAGCGACCGAAAATCTCGGGGGTTTCAGCTACCGGGGGTAGCTGAGACCCCCCAGATTATGAATCGGGGTGTTTTTTTTGGACTCCGTTAATGTGATTGCCGGTATACACCGTATACCGACGAACACATGAAAAAAAAAGAAATGGCCGGTAAAACTGATTTCTTTTTCATCTGACATGATCAAACATGTCAGATGAGAAAGAAATCTAAACCCCTAGTGCCCCCAAAGCCCCCGGTACCGGAGAGTCCCCCCACCACCCCTAACCCCCCTCCGGAGCACTCAAAATGGCGCCGAAGCGCACAGAAAACTGCCGCCGCCGTCGGCTCTCCATTCATTTCCCTCCGATCTGAAATGATCAAACATTTCAGATCGGAGGGAAATGTCCTCCCCCTGACCCCTCCTCCGGTACACCGGAGATCTCTGGTCCCCGGAGCCCCCTCCAGTCTCCAGAGCCGCCTCCCCCCTCCCCCCTCCGGAGCGTGGAAGATGGCGGCGCGCGGCCGCATTCATTCTGCTCTTTCTGCCGCATGTGACAAGTCACATGCGGCAGAAAGATGTCCCCAGGTCCCGCTAGGTCACCCCCCGTCACCCCCCGTCACCCCCCGTCACCCCCTCCCCCAGCCCCCGGTCATACGTTACCTGTCTGGTGATCCGTCCCGCGATCACGCCGCCTCGCCGCCTCCTTCTTGAATGCTGGCGGCGCATGCGCAGACAGCGGCTGTCAGCTGGATCCCTGGGACGCTGACGTCGCTGCTGCACAGGCTGCTCCACTGTGGACCGGGGGAGAGTGAGTGCAGTAATCAGCAGTCTCTCCATGTGAGGAGTGTGGTCCTCACATGGAGAGACTGCTGTTCCAGAAAATGGGGGGTATGTTCTGTGAGCGTGCCCCTCATATTCTGGAATGAGGTTACTGCAGGTCACTCTGCCCTAAGTTGGACCGGGGCAGTGTGAGTGCAGTAATTCTCAGATTACTGCACCCACACTGCTCATGGAGAGCTTGCTCTTCCAGAAAATGAGGGATACGTTCCCTAAACGTGCCCTCCATATTCTAGAAGATCCAGAGTCGGCGTGGGACCTCCAAAATGGATTACAGCGACCGGAATTTCTTTATTTTCAATAAATTGGGGAAAGAGGAATGTTTCGGGGAGTGTTTTTTCAAATAAATTTTTTTTTTGTCTTTATTTTTTTCTATTACTTACTGGGTTAGTGATGTCGGGTATCTGTTCAGATGCCGTGACATCACTAACCCCAGGGCTTGATGCCAGGTGACATTACAGCTGGTATCAACCCCATATATTACCCCGTCTGCCACCGCACCAGGGCGCGGGATGAGCTGGGGCGAAGCGCCAGGATTGGCGCATCTAATGGATGCGCCACTTCTGGGGCGGCTGCAGCCTGCTATTTTTAGGCTGGGAAGAGTCCAATAACCATGGCTCTTCCCACCCTGAGAATACCAGACCCCAGCTGTCCGCTTCACCTTGGCTGGTGATCTAATTTGGGGGGGACCCCACGTTTTTGTTTTTTTTAAAAAAAAAACGCCTGGGGAGCCCTCCAAATTGATCACCAGACAAGGTGAAGCTGTCAGCTGTGGTTTGCAGGCTACAGCTGTCTGCTTTACCCTAGCTGGCTATCAAAAATAGGGGGGACCCCACGTCGTTTATTTTAATTATTAATTTTTTGGGGGGCTAAATACAAGGCTAGGCACCCTTTAGTGCCACATGAAAGGCACTAAAGGGCGCCAGCTTAGAATATGCAGGGGGTGGGACGTTATATATGTTTGACATCTATCCATTCATCCATTGTAGCATTTTAGGCTGTGCGCCCACAATCGGGATTTGCAGCGTTTTGGGCGCAGAGTGTTTTCCCTGCGTCCATAGCGCTGCGTTGTGCAGTAGAAGCACAGTGGAAGGATTTTTAGAAATCCCATGCCCAATGTGCTTGCCCAATGTGCTTCTTTTCTCCTCAGCATAAACCGACCTGTGGCGCAGCTTCCCGAGCCTCAGCATGTCAATTTATGCTGCGGAGATGAGTGTTCTCTGCAGGTAGCATAGAGCTCCACAGCGGCCTGAACCCAAATCGTGGGCATGGGCAGCTGCGTTCTCCCGTGGACAACACTCACATCTCTGCAGGAGGCTGACACACTGTACTAGACGCCGTGTCGCTGTATCATGGCCACATAGCCTAAACGTGAGACATTTGTTGCTACAGCAACATTTTTGTGAAGTACCTGTGGATTCAAAATGCTTACTATACTCCTGAATAAAATCCAGTTTCCAAAATGGGGTCACTTGTGGGGGGTTTCTAATGTATAGGTACCCAAGGGGCCCTGCAAATGTGACATGGTGCCCGCAATTTATTTCAACTTTTCCAGAATTCAAATGGTGCTCCTTCCATTCCAAGCCCTCCCATTTATCCAAACAGAGGTTTTTGGCCACATGTTGGGTATCCCTGTGCTCATAAGACATTGGATAGAAACCTGTTGGGTCCACGGTTTGTTGTTGTCTCTTGAAAAAGTGAGAAATTTGATGCTGAAGCAACATTTTTGTGAAAAAAATGAAAATTTTCAATATGGCAACCTAAGCTTATCAAATTCTGTGAAGAATTCGTGGATTCAAACTGCTCACTATACACCTAGATAAAAGCCTTGAGGTGTCTTGTTTCCAGAATGGAGTCACTTGTGGGGGACCGCCACTGTTTAGGCACCTCAGGGGCTCTCCAAATGCAACCTGGCGTCCGCTATTGATTCCAGCCAATTTTGCAGTCAAATGGCACTCCTTCCCTTCCGAGCCCTGCCATGCGCCCAAACAGTTGATTTCCACCACATATAAGGTATCGCTAAACTCAGGAGAAATTGAACAATAAATGTTATGCTGAATTTTTTCCTTTTACTCTTGTAAAAAAAAAAGCTACCTGGTTGAAATAACAATTTTGTGGTAAAATTTTATTTTTTTTTTTTCATGGCTCAACGTTATAAAATTCTGTGAAGCACCTGGGGGTTCAGGGTACTCACCAAACATCTAGATAAATTCTTTGAGGGGCCTAGTTTCCAAAATGGGGTCACTTGTGCGGGGTTTCTGCTGTTTAGGTACCTTAGGGGTCCTCCAAATGTGACATGGTGCCCGCAATCTTTTTCAGCCAAATTTCCTTTCCAAAATTCAAATATTGCTCCTTTCGTTCCAAGCCCTCCCATTTGTCCAAACAAAGGTTTCAGACCACATGTGAGGTATCACCGTGCTCATAAAAAAGTGGTTAACAAACTTTGAGGTCAAATTTTTGGAATTACCTCTTGAAAAAGTGAGAAAATTGATGCTAAAGCAACATTTTTGAGAAAATTATTAAAATTTTCAATATGACAACGTAACGTTAACAAAATCTGTGAAGTACCTGTGGATCTAAAATGCTCACTATACCCCTAGATAGAAGCCTTGAGGGGTCTAGTTTCTAAAATGGTGTCACTTGTGAGGGGTTTTTTCTGTTTAGGTACCTTAGCGGACCTGTAAATGCAACATGGTGCCCGCAATCTATTTCAGCCAAATTTGCTTTCCAAAATTCAAATATTGCTCCTTCTGTTCCGAGCCCTCCCATTTGTCCAAACAGAGGTTTCTGACCACATGTGGGGTATCGGCGCACTCATAAGAAAGTGGGGAACAAGTTTTGGGGTCCATTTTGTTGTGCTATTTCTTCTAAAAGTGAATAAATTTGGGTTAGAGCAACATTTTTAGGTAAAATTTAATTTTTGCTTTTTTTCATTCCACATTGCTTTTTTTCATGTGAAGCACCTGAAGGGTTAATAAACTTCTTGAATGTGGTTTTGAGTACTTTGGGGGGTGCAGTTTTTAGAATGGTGTCACTTTTGGGTATTTTCTGTCATCTAGGCCTATTGAAGTCACTTCAAATGGTATGTGGTCCCTAAAAAAATGGTTTTGTAAATTTTGCTGTAAAAATGAGAAATCGCTGATAAACTTTGAACCCCTCTAACTTCCTAACAAAAAAAAATTTTGTTTCCAAAATTGTGCTGATGTAAAGTAGACATGTGGGAAATGTTATTTATTAACTATTTTGTGTCACAGAAATCTATGGTTTAACGATATAAAAATTCAAAAGTTGAAAATTGCTAAATTTTCAAACTTTTTGCCAATATTCAATTTTTTTCATAAATAAACGCAAAAAATATTGTCCTAAATTTGGTACTAACATGAAGTCCAATATGTGACGAAAAAACAATCTCAGAATCACCGGGATCTGTTGAAGCGTTCTAGAGTTATAACCTCATGAAGTGACACTGGTCAGAATTGCAAAATTTGGTCTGGTCATTAAGGTGAAAATTAGCTCCGTCACTAAAGGGTTAATATTGCTGGGAGAAAAGTATGATATCATTGGAATAATGGAGGCATGGCTGGATGAGAGCTATGACTGGGCTGTTAATTTACAGAGCTAAAGTTTGTTCAGGATTTACCGTATGCTTAAAGGTAAGTGAGGGATTTGCTTATATCCAAAATCAACCCTTAAACCCATCCAGCATGATAATATATGGGAGGCTAATGAAAGTGAGGGTCCTTATGGGAGTCAGGGAGGAGTCATTATTATGGGGGACTTCATCTACCATGGTAAAAGCTGGAGAGCAGAAACCTGCAGGTCCCTCAAAGGAAACAGGTTTTGACAATAAAGACAATGACCTTTCAGAACTGGTGCAGGACCCAACAAAAAGGGGGTCACTGCTAGACCTAATATTAACCAATAGAGAAGACAGACTGTGAAATGTTCTGGTTGGGGCTCACTTGGGTAATAGTGGCGTACCGTCAATGGCGAAAGACCACGCAGCTGGATCTTGTGAGTCGGGGAGGGTTGGGGGTGGAGGTGGTACCAGCCCAAGTACTGTGCTCTCTTCCCCCTCCCCCGCCCAGCATTACACTGTCAGCTATATCAGCATTGCGGATGCTGATACAATTGAAATCAATGATGAATCAGGGCAAACAGGATCCCAGGGGGCCGGCACAGAACGGAGGATGGAGCTCCAATCACAGTGCAGAGAGTGAGTCATGTGACCGCTCTTCTGCAGTCTGTGGAGGAGGGTAATATGCAAAAAATACAGAATACAAGCAGGGAGTGGCAGGCTGATAACAGAGAACTCTAGAACACAGGCACAACAGGTTGATGACAACCAAATGACAGAACCTAAACACAGGATTTGGGAGGCAGACAACAGTGGACAATAGCTCAGAGAATGAGACTCAGATGACAGGATGCTAGCACAGAGAATAAGACGCAGCTGAAATTACTGGATAAAGAAAAAAATAGTGGACAATATGTCAGCAAATGAGAAGCTGATAACAGAGAACAGTAGTTAAAAACATAGAGAAAGAGATGTTGAGCCGGCTCCCCGGATGTCTGGCAGTCGCTTGCTGTGGCTCTAATTTACCATCTCTTCTGCCTTGACTGACCAGGTGGACATCGCCTCTGTCAATCTCATATTTATAATAAGTACAGTTGGAATTTTTAGTGCTGAAGTGCACATTTAGTGCTGGCTTTTTTGTTTTTTCTTCATTTAATTGGTCGGTGATTGACCCCCACCTTGCTATGCACCCCAATTTGGGATGTATTCCACCTGTCTAGATTTTGGTGGTTGGTGACTGTTCACATTCAGTCATCAGGCCCTGTCCACAGGCTATTTACTTCATGCAGCATTTGCTTGGACCTGTCCCGCCCACAGGCATGACTCAGTCATGGGTACGGGATTGTAATATCACCAGGTGAGTGCTGCTAAGAGCAGTTCTACTATTCATATGTGAGGCCGTATGGCACATTTTATAAAAATATTTTAGTGTTAGGACTGCCCCAGATGAGATTTGCTGTGAAGTGGCGGGGTGGCTCAAGAAATTGCAATTTTTTGCCAAAAATCTCATATTTATAATAAGTACAGTTGGAGTTTTTAGTGCTGTAGTGCACATTTAGTGCTGGCTTTTTTGTTTTTTCTTCATCTCTAGTACCTGTATTGGAGGGAATAGGAGCTGCGGAGGCGCCACAGACTGGAGGACACAGGAGACATCCACCATGTCAATCAAGGCAGGAGGATGGCAATTGTGGGGTCAGAGGACGTGACGTGATCTCAGAGCAACTATGGGTTACCATGAAAGCCGGGGTCTGTTGAAGACCTCTGTTCCTGTCATGACTGTTCTGTGAAAGCCGACATTTAACTGGCGTTCATAGGAGACTGTGATTTTCGCTATACATAGCAATGCTTGTGCACCGCTCTGTACACCACAACCGATCAGATGCAGCTTTAAGTTCCCTAAGGGGACTACTAAATACAGTAAAAAGTATAAAACAAGTTTAAAAATATGAGAAACCACAAGTTCACATCACACCACTTTGCCAAAAAAAATAAAAAATACATATTTGGTATCGTCCAATCAAAATATAACAAAAAATTTATTTGATTGGTAAACAGCGTAACGAGAAACAAATCGAAACACCAGAATTATGGCTTTTTTGGGTTCCGCAACACTGCAATAAAATGCAAACACCAAGCCCTCATAGCTCTATGCAGTCGCAAAGATAAAAAAAAAAAGAATGGCTCTTGGAAGAAGAGGAGGAAAAAATGAAAAAAAAAAAACAAAAAACACCCAGAATCATTAAAGGGTTAAATGAAGCTGAAAGGTGATGGTTATAGTTTATAAAACTTGGTGACAGGTTCCCTTTCCTGTATTTGTCTGCCCCTGCCCCTGTATCTCTGAGTATTTCATATAAATATTATTGGCTTTAAAAACCAGCAAATCCCTACTGTATTGTGTGACCGAGCCCACGAGGAGCAGTCACCACAAACCTGTAGAAGAGCTGCTGCAATTACAGTGATCAGTCCTGTGATTCCTGCTCTGCACCTGCGGGTGCATGCCTCGCAGTCTGGCCGTATGATTGCGGGTAGGTATATATTTCTGTGAAACACTCCGACTTTTCAGAGGCCGTACAGTCTAAAGATCCAGCCGGGGACCATAGCCGGAGACGTGACTAGTCAGACGATGTCCGCAGCTGGCTTTTCCCATCTCCAATGCAGGTGAATGAAGTGTCTCGCCCTATTTATACACAAGGGGGTAGACCTGTCAATCACCTGCTGCTGGTGGACAACATCGGACATCTCCCTCTGTGGTCCACGGATCTTCAAAACCTTATAGCATTTCAGAGATTAATGTATCTGGCTGTAATCCGGGCCGCCATCAGGGCATTACTGCCCTTACTGGTGTATGGGGCCCAGAGAGCTGAAGCAAGCAGGGGGGCCCGGCCGCTCACAGACAGCCACCCTGTCCCCTCCTGCTCTGCACTGGTCTGTGTGATCGGTATAGGGCAGGGGAGGAAGCTGGACCGGACCAGAGGCTGCAGGAGCCGTGCAGCTGAAGGACCTTCTGCACTAGGAATTTCAGGACCTGTGACTGTAAAGATGAATAGAGCCTGTAGCCTCTGTGCAGGTCCCATTAATGCCTCTCCTGTTCATGTGATGGGAGTATTTATGCACAAGGGGAATACTGATAACCAGCAGCAGGGTGGAAGGTGGGCTCCTGCTGGGTCCTAAAAGGGGAGAGATGAAAATCCAGCAGGAAAGGCACCTATACCAATAAATACTGAAAGCAGGAACAATAGAAAGTCAGGGAGCATTTTGCGACACTATGATGCTATGGTGGATCTGCGCCTTCACTGAGCGCACTATGTTTTGACACGTCCGGATACCCTGATCATAAATATGGGACACATGGAGATTAGTAGTAGTCTCACCAATAAGTGCAGTTGGTGCAATTTTTTTAAACAGTGATCTCCTCCCCAAACACACAACTCCCTGTGTGGTCACTAATGCATTGTGGGAACAGTGATGGAATCAGGGACGCTATTGGCTCAGAGGAGGGATCGGAGATGGTCTTATGGGATGTGACAATAGTAAATATACAGACGTGTACCTTCTTTTTGCTGATCTGATATCATTTTGACTATGTTTGTAGAGGGCGATATAAGTGACATTATATCTAGTGATGCTCTTTGTATATATATATGTTTTTATCTGTGATTTTAGTTGTATTTGGTCTTGTGATGACAATGGAGGCCGGATCTGTGGGACTGAGGGGAGTGACCTACAATCACACCTCTATATAAAGCACTGTTTGCAGTGCTATAGTTATGTATACCTTTTATTAGCTTGAGAAAGGCCCTGTGTTGGCCAAAACGTTGTGTATGTTACATATTTATTTTTCTAAACAAGAGAAGAAATGATGGTGTCTTGGATTCTCTGATATCTGCTTGAAGTTTGCAGCTAATGGAGCGCGGTGCCAAGTAGCACGCACAGCAGAGTGGTGCATGGGATACACGATGACTGCAATATATTCAGAGAATAAACCCTTTGATGGGAATGCTTATTTAGGTCTGTCACAAGCCCCAAAAGGCAACCTCAGACAGACGTGGGTGAAGGCACCCTATCTAACAGATCCCAGTGGATCCCCGGCCTTCACACCCCTGCTATACATGTCAGACGTGTGAGTACACTGCTTGATGTAAAGAAATTCCCACTAATGTTTATTATTAGCAAAGAATGGTCAAACGAAGTCGGGTCAATATCGGGAGAGACCATGGCTAAAAGATTGCCCTTCCCTTTGGCTTTACTTGTAAAATGTTGACAGCAGAGACCGAGTCCAGAATCTGTCTTTTCATGCAGAAAATAATAATAATAATATAAAAATGATGATAATATTTATTAATTTATATCATGCAATTAATTCCATATCAGTATGTCTTTGGTGTGGGAGGAAACCGGAGTACCCGGAGGAAACCCACGCAAACACGGGGAGAACACACAAACTCCTTACAGATGTTGTCCTTGATGGAATTTGAACCGAGGACCCCAATGCTGCAAGACTGCAGTGCTAACCACTGAGCCACCGTGCCGCCCAGTCACTTATCAGTGAATATGTATGACTGTAGAAAGTCTTGTAAATGTTATATCAATGGGTGAGAGCAGAGACCGAGCCCGGAAACTGTCTCTTTATGCAGCAGGTAAGTCACTTGTCTGTGACCACATCTGACTGCTGAAAGCCCATTAAAAGTCATATCAATGGGTGAGATCAGAAACCGAGCCCGGAATCTGTCTCGTCTTGCAGCAGGTAAGTCACTTGTGTGTGACCACATCTGACTGCGGAAAGTCTAGTAAAAGTCATATCAATGGGTGAGATCAGAAACCGTGCCTGGAATCTGTCTCGTCTTGCAGCAGGTAAGTCACTTGTCTGTGACCACATCTGACTGCTGAAAGCCCATTAAAAGTCATATCAATGGGTGAGATCAGAAACCAAGCCCGGAATCTGTCTCGCCTTGCAGCAGGTAAGTCACTTGTGTCTGACCACATCTGACTGCTGAAAGCCCATTAAAAGTCATATCAATGGGTGAGATCAGAAACCGAGCCCGGAATCTGTCTCGTCTTGCAGCAGGTAAGTCACTTGTGTCTGACCACATCTGACTGCTGAAAGCCCATTAAAAGTCATATCAATGGGTGAGATCAGAAACCGAGCCCGGAATCTGTCTCGTCTTGCAGCAGGAAGGTCACTTGTGTGTGACCACATCTGACTGCAGAAAGTCCAGTAAAAGTCATATCCAAGGGTGAGAGCAGAGACCGAGCCCGGAAGCTGCCTAATTATGCAGCAGGTAAGTCACTTGTCTGTGAACACTTCTGACTGCGGAAAGTCCAGTAAAAGTCATATCCATGGGTGAGAGCAGAGACAAAACCATAAACAGAATCAATAGTCAAAATCGTAGTCAGGGAAATAGCCGGGGTTAGAGAATGGAGTCAGGGCTACAGCACAAAAAGTACAGCATTGATAGTGGATGTGCTGTACTTCAGGTGTCCTGTCCTCTAAGTGACTTTAGAGAAACAGGGACAACACACAAATGCGCGAGCAGCCCTGGCTAATCCACGTCGGCAGGATAATAAGATCCGGCGGAAGATGGAACCTAAGAGAAAGAAATATAAAGTAAGTGATGGGACTCCATATTACATGATACTACTGTGCAGTCACTGTGGCCGAACAGCCGAGGAATCTTCTCCATACAGAGGTGCGGTATCATTGTCAGCCATCACACATGTGACAATCCCATCACTGACGGATGACATCTGACCCACATGGAGTCCTCTCACTGACTGACATCACACAACATGGAGGAGGTTCTCACACTTACCTCTTCTCTTTTTGCCCCGTTCTCCATTTTCTGGTTTTGATTCCTTCCTGAGATTTATTGCTGATTTTTCTTTCTCCTCAGCTGGAAATTCTGATAAGAAAGTAAAATAACACATTGAGTATATATTCATATAGGATCCGCTCTGTATCTTCCCTGTCATCAATCATATATGTGACAGATGGCATCTGCTCCACATGGAGTCTTCTCACTGACGTCACACAACATGGAGGTGGTCCTCACACTGACCTTCACTCTTTTTGTCCTGTTCTTCATTTTGTGATTTTGGTTCTCCACTCAGATGAATTGCAGATTTTGCTTCTTCCTGAGCTGGAGATTCTGATCAGAAAGTAAAAAATAACACATTGAGTATATATTCTTATAGGATCTGCTCGGTATCTTCCCTGTCAGCCATCACACATGTGACAATCCCATCACTGATAGATGATATCTGCCCCACATGAATTCTTCTCAGTGACATCACACAACATGGAGGTGGTTCTCACACTTACCTTCACTCTTTTTGTCCTGTTCGTTATTTTCTGAATCCAGTTCTTCATTCAGAATTATTGCAGATTTTTCTTCCTCCAGGACTGGAAATTCTGATCATAAAGTAAAATAACACTTTTAGTATATGTTCTTATAGGATCTGCTCTATATCTTCTCTGTATATTAAAGCACTTTTGGCCTGATGAAGGCTAAAAAGCCGAAATGTGTGTCGGGATTTTAGCGCCAGCAGGAGAAGATGCCACTACAAATTGTATGCACTCATTTAATTTGCTTATTGACACTGTCCTTTATACTACAGATTTATTGCAGATTTTTCTTCCTCCATAACTGGAAATTCTGATCATAAAGTAAAATAACACATTTAGTATATGTTCTTATAGGATCTGCTCTATATCTTCCTTGTATATTAAAGAATTTTTTGGCCTGACTAAGGCCAAAAAGCCAAAACGCGCGTCGGGATTTTAGCTCCAGCAGGAGGAGATGCCACTAGCTATTGTATGCACTCATTTGTTTGTTTATTCACACTGTCCTTTATACTATTGTATTCTTTAATGAGCTGCACACTATTTGTATCTGGTGTTTCATTCTCACCGGAGTTAGGGGTGCTTCACACACAGCGAGCTCACTGCCGAGATCGCTGCTGAGTCACGCTTTTTGTGACGCAACAGTGACCTCATTAGCGATCTCGCTGTGTGTGACACTGAGCAGCGATCTGGCCCCTGCTGTGAGATCGCTGCTCGTTACACACAGCCCTGGTTCGTTTTCTTCAAAGGCGCTCTCCCACTGTGACACACAGATCGCTGTGTGTGACAGCGAGAGAGCGACAAATGAAGCGAGCAGGGAGCAGGAGCCGGCGTCTGACAGCTGAGGTAAGCTTGTATCCAAGATAAACATCGGGTAACCAAGGTGGTTACCCGATATTTACCTTAGTTACCAGCCTCTGCAGCTCTCACGCTGCCTGTGCTGCCGGCTCCGGCTCTCTGCACATGTAGCTGCTGTACACATCGGGTTAATTAACCCGATGTGTACAGCAGCTAGGAGAGCAAGGAGCCAGCGCTCAGTGTGCGCGGCTCCCTGCTCCCTGCACAGACAGCTAAGCGGTGTGCGCTGGTAACTAATGTAAATATCGGGTAACCATACCCGATGTTTACCTTAGTTACCAGTGTCCGCAGCTTCCAGATGCCGGCTCCGTGCAAGCGCAGCGTCGCTTGCACGTCACTGCTGGCTGGGGGCTGTTCACTGGTCGCTGGTGAGATCTGCCTGTTTGACAGCTCACCAGCGACCATGTAGCGATGCAGCAGCGATCCTGACCAGGTCAGATCGCTGGTCGGATCGCTGCTGCATCGCTAAGTGTGAAGGTACCCCTAGATTGACTCACAGATGTGATTTGTTTTATTTAACCTCGTAGTACTATATGAGATTTGTTTAGTAACAGCTTCTGTGCAGCTGCATTCCTTATCTCTCCCCCTGCTGTGTTGTGCTTTTTTGCCATGTTCTGTATGTGCGTACATCATCTAAATTGGCTCCTATTGTCTGTTTTTTTATATAGTTCTGTGTTTTGGTTTGGTTTTTTTTTTCAAATAATTGAGTGTAGGGACTCACAAGTGTGAGAATCCGTGACGTGGATTGCGAGCTTACATATTTTGGGCCAAAATATCAACTAATATCTCACTATTTGAGGTATTACACATTTTATCTATTTTTGCAGGATGTGTGTGGACCTTCTGAATTCAGGTGGTTAAATGGTGAGTCCGTCATGTGATATGCACTTATATAGTGCTAACTAACCGCCTGACCTGGTGTTGTGCGTCATTTATAGGCCACAATTCAGACACAGTGTGTCGCGGGCGGGGAGGAGGGTGTCAGCACACTACGCTCACCCCTTCTGCTCGGGTCCGGCGGCTGCGGCTCAGTGGTGGCTCGAGCTGTGGGCCGGATCCCGGGGGTTCTCGAGCGGCACTCCTCGCCCGTGAGTGAAAGGGGGTTTGTTGGGTGTGGGGATAGTTTATTGTCCGTGACGCCACCCACGGTTGTGGTGATTTCACCACCGCTGCTCTATAGGCCCGGGGATGATGGTGGGTAGCAGCGAGATGTTGCGTTGCCCCTCCGTGGGTAGGGGTTGGTGATCCCGGGGCCCGGTGATGGTGAGGGAGATGCAGGGCCTGGTGGGCGCAGGGACGCGGGGGCAGCGCTGTGCCTTGCGGCACTGTGGTACTCACTCAGCCTGAGACGTTGACACAGTTTTACGGTAAACCACACGGCTGGAAAGACGGTTCCCACGGACGGCTTCACTTGCTCTCCCAGTAGGTAACGGTGATGTCCCTCTGACCTGCACCTGATGTTTCTAAGTTGGTAGCGATGGGTTCCCACCGGTAATCCGCTCCCAGGCTTCAAGCTGGACCGGAGGAGCTCTACTTTGCCCGCAGATGCTGGCCCTGAGGAACTGGTGCCTTGGCGGTGGCGGTGTTCCTCCTTAATGGTTGGACTGTTGCCTTCAATCGGGACTTGGTTGTTGGGGGATCGACGTCCCCTTCACTGACGGATTCGGCAAATTATGGCGACTCCTAGCCTTGCCGGGGTCCGAGAGGCCCCTGCCCTGGTGCTGACTGTCCTTTGCCCTCTGCTCCAGACCGCCGGGTCACTACCCGTCCGCGGTCCTTCCAGGAACTCCCAAACAGTCACCCCTCTGGACAGTCACCGTCGTTGCTGACCTTGCTGACACGGTCCTGCACACAGCTGGACCCACTTCAGGCTTTCCACTCTCTTTCTTTCCTGTCACCCTTCTTGCTTTCCTCCTTTACCACTTTACTTCCTTCACTTCGCTGTTTACTCAAGCTCCCCCTGAGCTATCTGCACTCGAGCCCTGCCTGGGCTAATCTTCCACTCCTTCCACTTCCTCCTACAAACTCTATCTGCCTGGTACTTCCTGCCTCCAGAGCTGTGACCTCCTCGGTGGGCGGAGCCAACCGCCTGGCCCACCCCCTGGTGTGAATCATCAGCCTCTGGAGGAAGGCAACAAGGATTTTTGGTTAGCTTTGGTGTTCCTGAATGGGATGTAGGGTGTGGTGGTGTGTGACCTGTGACCCCTGGCTTGCCCAGGGCGTCACAAGTGCATCTCGCGTATCCGTGTGAGATGCACCCATATAGTGCTGGTTATCCCGCCTTACCTAGGTTTCTGGAGTCATTTATAGGTAACAGTTCAGACACTGCGCATCTCACTCATCTATATGACGAGCTCCCAATGCAAGCCTTATTAGTGTGCATGTCCTATGCTAAACAACTGCCTCTCCCCTTTAGTGTGGAGGTTTCAGTGGCTGTATCATCAGCATCGTGCACCTGGGCTGCGGCCATCTTGTTTAGGAGGGTTTGCCACGTTCTGTGTTTGCGTACATCATCTGAATTGGCTCCTATGGTCTGTTTTTTTTTTAACATATTTGGGACCATGAAACATGGATAACATATGAGGCCCATTACAGAGAATATCTATGGAATTATCTGAGCCTTGAAGTGAACATCCACATTTTTGGTGCTGTAGACATGTACATACCTGAGAATGGGAAGGAGGATATCCCGCTGCTCACAGCATCGTCTCCATCAGATACCGGAGGAGATTCTTTCTGCCTGTTTGGTGGAAGAAAAACATGTAAATCACTAAACTAAAGCATTATATAAGGGGTCGTCTGACCAGAATAACACCTGACTACAAGACATAGGAAAGTCATAGTGGGAATGGGCTCCTGTTCAATACTACCTCATATGGAGCTGAATGGAAAACCACTACCAAGAATGGCTGGCATGTAATATCACATCTCACCTGCAGTGGAAGTAACATTAAAAATGCAGGACTGGCTGCAAATATTTCTTTTAGGCACTTATATAGCGCCATTTTTTTTCAGAACACTTTACAGACATCATCACTGACCCCATTGGGGCTCACAATCCGATCTCCCTATCAGTATCTCTTTTAAGTATGCAAGGAACCCCACAAAGGAAGGAATCCTTGCAGACATTGTCTTTTGACCCCAAGTTCCAGTGCTGCAAGGCTACAGTGTTTACCACAGAGCCGCCATGCTGCCCCATTTACGAGTTGCTAGCTATCCCCAACGGTTTCTGAAGCCGAAACCACAATGACCACTAATCATGAGTTGGTTGATGCTGCTTTTAATATTATGTTATTCATGTCCTATGTTTGGTGTTGGGTACATACAGTATATCAGCTGGAGATCCCAGTAATGACCCCTTCATCTACTCACATTTCTGAGATTTTTGTGTTGGGCTCTTGAGAACTCTCTGGAGGCGACTTGGGATCCTCTTTGCTCATCGTCCTGATAACGCTGGTGCAGAGCTAAATAGGGATAAAAGGAAACTATAATATACCTTTTTCTTACATTTTCGCACATATTTTTATGTGTTGATCCCATACTTACTTTAGAAAGACTTTCAGAAGATGATGTGAAGTTTTGGAACTCACGGTTCTCATTGTCCTCTCTTCTCTTGTCCTTATCCTCTGAGCCCATAGGTTGGTATACAGCAGAGTCATCTAAAAGACATAAGTAATGAAATGTTATTAGGAGTTGTCAGCATGACCCATGGTCATCGATAGTTACCATGTTATCATTAGTATTATTAGGAAGTGAGAGTCACACATTAGTGAAGACCATCAGCCACTTAGTCTGGATGATGTCTCCATCTACTTACTGTCAGAGAGGCAGCTGAACACATCTGACAAACGCTGAGGAACGTACTCCGGCTCCTGACTTAGAAGGTTCTCAAAGTCTAAGTCTTCGAGGAATGGCTGACACTTGATCTCATCTGCTCCTCCTGGAAAAAAAAAATCAAAAGTGATGTGGACATTGTCAGAGACTGCTCCGTATCTGGAGAGAAATCTGAACTATTGACATGGACATAACATGAAGGAAACCTACTGTTAGCCATTATAAAGTATCAGCCACTGAGGACTATCATTTTTTTCAATGAATTTTTTAGAAATGGACAAGCAGAAGAAGAGCTGATCCTCGTGGTGATGATTAGTATGTTCTGGGCGTAATAAGTAAGTGTTAATACTGTTATATACATTACCTGTCCCAAGTCTTTGTACAGGATTTCTTCTCAGCAGCTTAGTGATGAGGTTTCGAGCATCGAGAGGAAGAGCAGGAAAACACTTAAAATAAATGTCACCTATTGTATAGAAAATGACAAAAAATAAACGTTATTAAACTGTATTATACAGTAAAGCTGCACAATTATAAACCAAGTAACTAAACCAACCCAAGTGGATTACTTTACTTACCTCTGATGATCTTTCTATAAAGCTCATATTTGTCCTTATCATGAAACGGTACATTTCCTACGAGGAATTCGTATAGGATGATCCCCATTGACCACCAGTCAACAGGTCTTCCGAAGCCTTTCGACAGGATGACCTCGGGGGCCATGTAACATACGGTGCCCCACATCTGGAAACCAAAAGAAGAAAGAGGAGATTGATGAAACTATTTTTAGGAAAAGATCTCTCGATAAAAACACAAGGACAGAAGACGAAATCTCAGCGGAAAAATTCTCCAGAGAAGAAAGAAAAGGTTGGTGAGATTTATCGTGAAGAAGTGACGTTCCAGTAGGTGATACTGACCTCACGATCGCGGAACTCTCTGGCGATGTTCTCAGGTGATTCCTGGTAGATGTTGGTTTTTGGCATCATGAGACCGAATTTTGACACCCCAAAATCTGAGACTTTAATGTGTCCTGCAGATGTTATCAGGAGGCTGTGAAAGAAAAGATGGTTTCAGCCATGCAGACCATGTAATAATATGTGATAACCCCCCTTTATTATACTACAGTGGTCACTTACTTGTCTGGTTTCAGGTCTCTATGCACCACACCATAGCTGTGCAGATATTCCACAGCAAGCATGGCCTCCGCAAAGTACAAGCGGGCCAAGGAGATAGGTAAAATTTTCATGGTTCTTAGAAGCTTCCGACAGTCTCCACCTATAGAAGAAAGGAAATATGGCCGGTGAGGGACGATACAGCAGATCACACATGGTGTATAATGAGAAGAGAGCGGAGACATTGGGGCAGGATAGAGAAGGTGATGAGATGTAAGCAGACATGGGCTGAATGTAATACAATGTACACGTCCTACCTTCTACATACTCCATAACCATACACAGATGAGATTTGGTTGGAAAGGAGCAAAGCATGGAGACCACAAAGGGACAATCAGCGAATGTTAAGATGTCCCTCTCCAGGAAAGCTTGTTGTATTTTTGATGGAGTATTAAGCTCCTTTTTGTCCAGTTTCTTCATGGCAAAGATCTTTTTGGAGTCTTTATGGCGCACTAAGTTGACCGCACTGGAGAGAAGGAAAATGCATGGTTTATAGAACTCGTCATATGATCTTCTGTACTAGGGGTTAATACTAGAAGTCCAGTCTCATTAAACATTCATATAATAACACTGTATAAAAGGTCAACTATGGGATGTCAGTGCCACGTCTGCCACGTCCTCATCCATGTACTCAAAAATTCAGATTCACTAGTAGCTAACTGAATTTGTTACAATTGAACAGTGACAATTAGACGTGGACAGTGATGTGGACTCGTCACTTGTCTATGGTCACACTGGATGGCAGAGCACAGACGCAGAAGAACTGTCATAGGGACCTGAGAAATGTGCATAATCCCAAAGGGAAACTCACCCGAATGCTCCCTTGCCGATCAGTATGGACATGTCATAATCGCTCTTACTCGGCGTTCTCGCTCGGGTTGCGATCACGTTCTATAAAAAAAATTAGAAATTATTTTACGATCTAGAAACTGCAGGAAAAAAGCTCCAGACGCAGAAACTTCTCCGTCTATTTTATGTCCCAGCTGATTCTACTGATCCGATGTAGAGGAGGATACAAGCCGGACGCTCGGCAGACACCTATGTAATGGGGGATCCTCCATACACCGGGATCACTGTACAGCGCGGGATAATATGGGAGATCACACCGGGGGGGACGGACTATAAATGCTGTTACCTGCTTAGAATAGAGATATCCCATGGGTATATGGGGGATATTAGAGGAGTCATTCACACCCCGGGATCTGATAATATACAGACAGATCCCTCTATGATACTTACACTGGCAGATTCATGGATCTCCGGGATCTCACAGATTCCACTATCTGGAGTCGACAGCTCAGTTTTTTCTAAAATAGGGATAAAATAATGAAGAAATCAAATGTATCAGATGATATTAATCTTAGATAAATAATACAACAATATAACGGAGAAAATGACGAGATGTCTGAATATGGGATTGATGCTACTTATATGGGAACATGGAAATCAGCAGGTAGGGGGTATTGCTGTATAGGTGCTTGTCCTCCAATAAAAAAAAATATTTTTGGAGAGATCTGATGTGCCAGTAATGTGAAACCAATAATATAAGCCATATGTAAATCAGTCTGCAAGTGCACAAGGGGCAGGTCACTGCAATGGGGGTGAGTCACTTCAGCTGGGCGGGTCACTGCACAGGGGGCAGGTCACTGCAGCTGGGGTGGGTCACTGCACAGGGGGCAGGTCACTGCAGCTGGGGTGGGTCACTGCACAGGGGGCAGGTCACTGCAGCTGGGGTGGGTCACTGCACAGGGGGAAGGTCACTGCAGCTGGGGCGGGTCACTGCACAGGGGGTGGGTCACTGCAGCTGGGGCGGGTCACTGCACAGGGGGCGGATCACTGCACAGGGGGCGGGTTACTGCATCGGTTTTTCCTTGAAGTCTACTGTGCATTTCCAGCCTGATATACATACGGCTTCTACATTCCCATGACTGTCTATTGAATCTTTATATAAAAAGATATCGGTTTATGGGGGCTGTACAGCCATACCACTACTTCCTTATGTGAAAATATGATGACAGATTCCCATTATAAAGAGTAGAGACAGTTAATCTACAGATTATTACCTTTTCTCTACAATATCTAGATCACAGGTCTCAAACAC
The DNA here is from genome assembly GCF_048569485.1 of Anomaloglossus baeobatrachus. Taxonomy (NCBI): domain Eukaryota; kingdom Metazoa; phylum Chordata; class Amphibia; order Anura; family Aromobatidae; genus Anomaloglossus; species Anomaloglossus baeobatrachus. Next base: position 126,327,530 of record NC_134363.1, on the reverse strand, counting down.
GCGGCCCGCATGTGGCCCCTCAGGCTGCTTCTTGTGGCCCGCAGGCACGTACTCTCTTGTACGATCGCGGCCAGTGCAGGGGCTGCAGCCATCGCTGCTTCATTTCAGATGAACATTTTGCCTCCAGGGCGAAGAGTGAAGCTCTCTCTGCACTATTCCAATGGCAGCTGCTGACCAATCAGAGGCAAGCAACTGATGCGTATGACGTCATCTGCTTGCATCTGATTAACTGGTTGCTGCCATTAGAATAGTGCAGAGAGAGCTTGACTGCACAATGGCAAAACGTTCATCTGAATTTTAGATGAAGCGCGGCAGTTTTGGAATGTGTGTGTGTGTGTAGAATGGCACAATAGAGGACCAGGATGGGACATTGCTAAAAGAAGAGGATCAGTAAAGGAGACATTACTACAGGATGGGCACATTAGTAAAAGAGGACAGGGATGGGAACATTACTTCAGAACGGGGACAAAGATGGGGCACAGTACTACAGGATGGGGACAAGGAATGGGGCACGTTAGTAAATGGGGATGTAGAGGGGGCACATTATTACAGGATGGGGTACATTACTACAGGATGGGGTCAAGGAGGGGGCACATTACAACAGGATGAGTACATTGCTAAAGGAAGGGGGGGAAGGTGGGGCACATTAATTAAAGGGGACAAGACTGGGGCACGTTACTACAGGATGGGCACATTACTAGAGGATGGGAACAAGGATGGGGCACATTAGTAAAAGGGGACAATGTTGAGCACATTACTACAGGAGGGGGCACATTACTACAGGCCCATAGTGATGCCTGTGCCCCCCATAGTGTTGTCCTCTGCCCTGCTACTGATGCCTATGGCTGCCCAGTCCTGTTTGTGCCACCCCTAATGATGCCTGTGCCCCCCCCTTCCCTAATGATGCCTGTGCCTCACCTAGTGATGCCTGTGCCCAGCGCCGACTCTCCGGCGCTGTGTGCCCGCTCTCCGACACTGTGTGCCTCCTCCAGTGCTGTTTGCAGCTCTGAGTACTGTGTGTCACCCCTAGTGTTGTGTTCCCTGCAATGCTGTGCTCCACAAGTGCTGTCCATGCCCCCAGTCTCCTCTCAGTGATGTCCTGTGCCCCCTAGTGATGCCTGTTCCCTGTACCCGCTCTCTGGTGCTGTGTGCCCGCTCTCCGACACTGTGTGCAGTTTTAAGTGCTGTGTGTCACCCCCAGTGTTGTGTTCCCTCCAATGCTCCCTAGTGATATCTGTGTTCTGCAAGTGCTGTCCATGCCCCCAGTCTCCTCCCAGTGATGCCTGTGCCCCTTCCCCCGGTGATGCCTGTGCCCCTTCCCCCGGTGATGCCTGTGCCCCTTCCCCCGGTGATGCCTGTGCCCCTTCACCTGGTGATGCCTGTGCCCCTTCCCCCGGTAATGCCTGTGCCCCTTCCCCCGGTGATGCCTGTGCCCCTTCCCCCGGTGATGCCTGTGTCCCCCCTCCCCACGGTGATGCCTGTGTCCCCCCCCCCCCACGGTGATGCCTGTGTCCCCCCCCCACGGTGATGCCTTGTCCCTCCTAGTGATGCCTGTGCCCCTCCCAGTGATGTTTGTGCCCCACAGCCAAGTTTATGTCTCCCAGTGATGCATGTGCCTCTTCCCCCAGTGATGCCTGTGCCTCTTCCCCCGGTGATGCCTGTGCCCCTTCCCACGGTGATGCATGTGTCCCGTCCCACCCCCCCACGGTGATGCATTGTCCCTCCTAGTGATGTCTGTGCCCCACAGCCAAGTTTATGTCTCCCAGTGATGTCTGTGCCCCCGCCCCTCTTATTGAATGTTCTCAGTGAGAGGAACAAAATTATAATCTTGTGATACCCCTCTTGTGATGTATATGCCCCCAGCCTTTCCTGTCAGGTATATGCCCAAACCCCCTCCGGTCATGTATATGCCCCCAGAATCTCTTGTGAGGTGTATGCCCCAGCCCCTCCTGTGATAAATCACATTGAAGATGTAAGTGGCATATACATCACAAGAGGTGATGGACCATGTACATCACATTTGAGATGCTGGGGCATATACATTACATTTGAGATGCTGGGGGCTTATACATCACATTTCAGACACTCTGGGCATATACGTCACATTTAAGATGCTGGGAGCATATACATCACATTTGAGATGCTGGGAGCATATACAATACATTTGAGATGCTGGGGGCATATACATCACAGGAGGGGCTGGGGGCATACACCTCACAGGAGGGGCTGAGGGCATATATCTCACAGGAGGGGCTGGGAGCATATATCTCACAGGAGGGGCTGGGGGCATATACCTCACAGGAGGGGATGGGGGCATATACATGTGTGATGTATGTGCCCCCAGTGTTTCCTGTGAGGTTTATACAGCAGTCCCAGCGTCACCTATGTGATATATATAGAGCAGTCCCTGCGTCACCTATGTGATATATATACAGCAATCCCAGCGTCACCTATGTGATATATATACAGCAGTCCCAACGTCACCTATGTGATATACAGTGCCTACAAGTAGTATTCAACCCCCTGCAGATTTAGCAGGTTTACACATTCGGAATTAACTTGGCATTGTGACATTTGGACTGTAGATCAGCCTGGAAGTGTGAAATGCACTGCAGCAAAAAAGAATGTTATTTTTTTTTTTTTTTAAATTGTGAAAAGTTTATTCAGATGGTCATTTATTATTCAACCCCTCAAACCAGCAGAATTCTGTTTGGTTCCCCTAAAGTATTAAGAAGTATTTCAGGCACAAAGAACAATGAGCTTCACATATTTGGATTAATTATCTCTTTTTCCAGCCTTTTCTGACTAATTAAGACCCTCCCCAAACTTGTGAACAGCACTCCTACATGGTCAACATGGGAAAGACAAAGGAGCATTCCAAGGCCATCAGAGACAAGATCGTGGAGGGTCACAAGGCTGGCAAGGGGTACAAAACGCTTTCCAAGGAGTTGGGCCTACCTGTCTCCACTGTTGGGAGCATCATCCGGAAGTGGAAGGCTTATGGAACTACTGTTAGCCTTCCACGGCCTGGACAGCCTTTGAAAGTTTCCACCCGTGCCGAGGCCAGGCTTGTCCGAAGAGTCAAGGCTAAACCAAGGACAACAAGGAAGGAGCTCTGGGAAGATCTCATGGCAGTGGGGACATTGGTTTCAGTCAATACCATAACTAACGTACTCCACCGCAATGGTCTCCGTTCCAGACGAGCCCGTAAGGTACCTTTACTTTCAAAGCGTCATGTCAAGGCTCGTCTACAGTTTGCTCATGATCACTTGGAGGACTCTGAGACAGACTGGTTCAAGGTTCTCTGGTCTGATGAGACCAAGATCGAGATCTTTGGTGCCAACCACACACGTGACGTTTGGAGACTGGATGGCACTGCATACGACCCCAAGAATACCATCCCTACAGTCAAGCATGGTGGTGGCAGCATCATGCTGTGGGGCTGTTTCTCAGCCAAGGGGCCTGGCCATCTGGTCCGCATCCATGGGAAGATGGATAACACGGCCTACCTGGAGATTTTGGCCAAGAACCTCCGCTCCTCCATCAAGGATCTTAATATGGGTCGTCATTTCATCTTCCAACAAGACAACGACCCAAAGCACACAGCCAAGAAAACCAAGGCCTGGTTCAAGAGGGAAAAAATCAAGGTGTTGCAGTGGCCTAGTCAGTCTCCTGACCTTAACCCAATTTAAAACTTGTGGAAGGAGCTCAAGATTAAAGTCCACATGAGACACCCAAAGAACGTAGATAACTTGGAGAATATCTGCATGGAGGAGTGGGCCAAGATAACTCCAGAGACCTGTGCCGGCCTGATCAGGTCTTATAAAAGACGATTATTAGCTGTTATTGCAAACAAGGGTTATTCCACAAAATATTAAACCTAGGGGTTGAATAATAATTGACCCACACTTTTATGTTGAAAATTTATTAAAATTTAACTGAGCAACATAACTTGTTGGTTTGTAAGATTTATGCATCTGTTAATGAATCCTGCTCTTGTTTGAAGTTTGAAGGCTCTAACTTATTTGCATCTTATCAAACCTGCTAAATCTGCAGGGGGTTGAATACTACTTGTAGGCACTGTATATACAGCAGTCCCAGTGTTTCCTATGTGATGCATATGCCCCCAGCCCCTCCAGTGATGTGTCTACTGTGATTTATATACAGCAGTTCCTGTGTGATGTATATGGTTTACCAATCTTATTATCACAAAGAGTTGACTGCTCCAGACAGAGACAAACCTGGAAAAGCAGTTGTGAGAAGTAGCATAAGTATTGCCGAACATCACAGCCGCACCAAAGAGAAGCAGCTGCAGCTACCACGGTACGGGTGAGTTAATTGTTTGACCAAATATAGCCGGTTCATTTTCACATTGATAATTTTGTGCGGCCCCCGAAGGTTGGCAGAAATTTCCAAATGGCCCCCGGCAGTAAAAAGGTTCCCCACCCTTGGTGTAGAGAAAAACAAAATGGTACCAATTAAAATGTCACTTTGTCCCCCAAATTATTTTTTCCTATGTGCGGCCCATACACCCAGCCGAGCTTGAGACCCCGATCTAGATATTTCTTGTTGCATGATCGGCTTACCTGTAATCAGATGGCTGTTTAGCTCCCGCTGACTCCCTTTAGGGTCAGGGATTTTGGTATTTATATTTTGCCCACGTCTGGAGTCACCTTGTGCTGTTACCTGAAAATTATAATACATATAGTTAATATGTGGAACCTTTATCTTAATAATCATATACATAAATCAGGAAGGACTACATTTGGAGTTATTTATTTATTTTCAGTATTGGGTGAAATTACTTTACACTGCAGCTCCTCTCCAGTGAATCCAGAATAATATACAGATGTAGCCAAGTTTAACTTGACAAATAACACCTAAGATTATTAACCCCTTAACGACCCATGACGTACTGGGTACGTCATGGATCGTGTGCCGGTAAGCCCCGCCCCCTGCCGCCGTCAGGCGGCGGCGATCCGCGCACATATCAGCTGTTATCAACAGCTGACATGTGTGCCTGCTAGCCGCGGGTGGAAGCGATTCCACCCGCGGCCATTAACCCCTTACATTTCGCTGCCAAAATCTGGCAGCGATATGTATATGGGCGCCGCCATGACAGTCAACTTACCCCGCCCCCACCGGAAGTCACGTGACATGATGACATGACTTTCGGTGGTTGCCATGGTAGCACAGGGTCATGTGATGACGCCTGTAGCTAACATGACTCACTTCCTCTCAATGCCGGAATATAGCCGGCATTGAAAGTAAAGCAGCAAATCTGCAGTTCTCAGCTCTGTAGAAAATACACACATATATGGTATCGCCGCGTTCAGAAATGCCCGATCTATCAAAATATAAAATCAATGAATCTGATCAGTAAACGGCGTAGCGGCAAAAAATTCCAAACGCCAAAATTACGTTTTTTGGTCGCCGCAAATTTTGCACAAAATGCAATAACAGGCGATCAAAACGTAGCATCTGAGCAAAAATGGTACCGTTAAAAACATCAGGTCGAGACGCAAAAACTAAGCCATCCCTGAGCCTCAGATCCCGAAAAATGAGAACGCTACGGGTTTTGGAAAACGGTGCAAAACGTGCGCCACTTTTTTTGGACAAGCTTGTGAATTTTTTTTTAACCCCTTAGATACAAGTAAACCTATACATGTTTGGTGTCTATAAACTCGCACTGACCTGAGGCATCACATAGATACCTCAGTTTTACCATATAGTGAACACGGTGAATAAAATATCCCAAAAACTATTGTACGATCACACTTTTTTTGCAATTTTTCCGCACTTGGAATTTTTTTGCCGTTTTCAGTACACTATATGGTAAAACATATGGTTTTATTTAAAAGTACAACTCTTCCCGCAAAAAAACAAGCCCTTATATGGCAAGATTGATGGTAAAATAAAAAAGTTACGCCTCTCGGAAGAAGGGGAGCAAAAAAAAAAAACTCAAAAACGGAAAGTGCCCGGGGGCTGAAGGGGTTAAGATAATGTGCGATTGCACAAGCCATTGACCGATGTCGGTAGGGGTCACATTACAGTATTTTGCCCCTGATATCTCCGCACTGTGTTATCTGTGTTAAGGTAACCTTGGCTACATCTGTATAAGGGACTTGTTACACAATGTTTCTGTCATCACCTCTATTATCTCTTCTGCAGCATTTACAAGCAGGAAGACTCTGATAATAGAGTGAGACAGGCAGAATACAGACTGCCCACCACTGAGCTGTGACCACATCAGCAGAATACAGACTGTGATCACAGAGGATGGAGCCGCACAGACAGGCGGCCATAACATATCCTGCCAGGAGCTGACAGGGAGGCCTGTAAGACTTAACACCAGATCTGCTGATGTCTGACCGGTGATCTGGAGAAGATCAGAACACAAGGCCATGAAGGAGAAGATGAGGCTCCTTACCTGGTGTCTCGGTGGGCGGGCTGGACCTTCTAGTACAGACAGGACGTCTTGGGCCAGTTCATTAATAAAACCCAAATCTCCATTTTGAGATCTAATTTGAGCCTAAAGATAAACACAAACAGGAAGGAAAATGGTGAGATGAGAAAGGGCAGAATGGAGGACGCCATTTATGTGACCATTTACTCCTCTTTCTGCAGATACAATTACTACATATCTGGGGATCAGTCATGTAATATATTGGATTCCGCCTAAAGAAGAAACAAGGGGGAGGAATCAATTATGGAGACATTTTGTGCGGAGCGTCCCCCACTTACCTGCTGTAGTAAGGTCCTGATGTTCTTACATACATCCTTCAGATGCTTGGAGGTGAGGTCACCTCGCTGGTATTTGGTCAGGCAGTCCTTTACTAGCTCCAACACTAGCTGGTAAGTGAAGCTGAGGATGCCATCGGGGGGTAGAAGCTCAGAGTCACGGGAATAGGTGCCAAGAATCCCGGATAGTGATACCGGACGTTTGCGTTTAAAACATCGATCCATAGCGAACAACTAACTGCAAGTTTAGTCACCAACTATAGAACCAAAAAATGGCACCGGTGACTGTGTGTACAGCCTATACATAGGGAATGTCAATTGTGATGTAATTATAGCCGACATTCCGCCATCCATGATATCATCATTGCTGACATCATCAGTGATGTCATGATGCAATCTTAAAGGGGCAGCTCTACACAAATTATTTAAAGTGGAAACACCATAGAATGAATTATGTCTTCATGTTAGGACAACTGTTCTGTTTTATTTTCCATTAGAACGCTATCAGGATGAAGATCCGTACCCAAGTGTAATGCTGCACCTTGTGTTCCCGAAAAGAGCACGGATATTAGTATTGCACTTTATTGCATCTTTTTATTCTTTGATATACCTATTCATTTCCTTTGTTGTGTTATCAGGTGGACTGTATAGATTGTTGGTCATTATTGTGGGTATATCCCCATTTTTAAATATTACTATTATAGATTGGCGAACCCGCAGATATTTGAGTTTGGCGAGTTCAGCCGTATTTAAAAAAAAAAAAAAAATCCGGTTTGGAATCAGACTTGCGACCGGATGCTGAACCCCATATAAGTCTACGGGGATCAAAACATTGTGCTGTAAAATGGGGGTGAAAGGTAGAAATGGCTGGGTGGCTAGGGGAATTAGAGTAGCAGCGTTGTACGTACCAAGTCTCCTGTGTGGCTGTAACACTACTTCTGGGTCCGCTCATTAACCCTCATACATATTCATTGCTTTCTCTGCCCACTGGCAGTCCCGGCATCAGTGATTGGCTGCAGTCAGACCGCACCCCCACTCTGTGTGACAGTGTCTGGGATTGCTTGGCATCACACATGTTGTCTGCGTACCCGTAGTGTAAAAATAAATAAATGAATGAATTGGCATAGGGTCACACCATATTATGACACCCAGCACAGATAAAGCATACGGCTTTAGGCTGCAGCCCCCAGCCGTGTGCTTATCTTGGCTCTGTATCAGAATAAGTGGGACCCTATGTGGCTTTTGTTTTAAATATTTAAATAAATAATTTTAAAAAATGAACTTGTAAGGACAGATAATGAATGGGGTCACTAACAATTATCTCAAGAAAAACTATATTTACCCCAAGTATAAAATGTCATCTTTATTAATCTCTTAAATGAATTCAGCCATAGAAAAATACAAAAACGTATATCAGAAATATGTACAGATATATATCCAGACCCTATGGTGGTCCACCCCATATATTAGGTTCCAAAACTGTATGATTTCAATAACAATATCAAAATACAGTAATGATACAATAACGATCTTAAATATAGCCAATACTTATCATTCTATATTAGGCCATATGGTGTTCCACCCATATATTCAGTTCCAAAGCAATATAATTGCAATATTGATCTTAAATATAGCAAATACAGTGTAGATACAAAAACGATCTTAAATATAGCAAATACTTATCATTCAGAAAAACCTCAAAACAGTATAGATACCTCAACGGTCCCAAATATAGCAAATATTGTTCTATTGACAAAATAACTCAAACCCAATTCTCTGCTTTTCTCTTTCCTTATCCCCAATAACCTCATTCAATGTTATTACAATAGAGAAAAGGAAAGATCTGAAAAAGGGGATAGTAGAGAGAATATAAGTCAATCAATGTTTTGAGACCCCATTGTAAATTTACAAATATATAAAGGCCCTGCATAAATTTATTACATGTATACATGTACATTAGTAATACCTAATGCCACAAAGCTTCCATAGTCTACATATGTACATATTAGTGATATCAGATACACAAATTTTTTTTTTTATAAAAAACAAGAGAGTCCACCTTCCCAAATTTTTATATCTTGGTATTAGTAACCATTAGCCAATATTCACATTGGTGTGGCCATCACACAATGCAGGAACTTATAGCAAAGATATCTGGATCCAGCCTCTTTCAGATGTTCTACCTCCATAATATCATTTATAGGGGTCCATTGAAGGTCATTAGCAGGTTTATATACAAACTGCCCTTTTCCTGACCCTCAAAAGATAGAGCAATTGACAAAAAACACCAGTAAAAAGGAACCTACTTAGATAACCAATTAGGAGTACGGCTAATTAGTGTCCAAATTCATAATGAATGGATTAAATGTTCATCCACTTCACAATCCTTCACCATCTCAATGGGGGCTCCATGGGTCTTCAAGGAATTTGGTTGGATAAAGATTAAAAACGTCCAACTCCAATCACCCTCATTTTGACCATATATATATACTGTGTTCAGTTGGCAATGTGCAAACATCAAGACAACCTTCACCTTGACGCATTCCTCCCACCTTGTAAAATCAAAACAAGGGGTTCATCAGGAGGATTTATTAATTGGATCCTTGGTCATGCCAAATTTCACTATGAATCCCAAATGCCTTTGATACAACCATGCAGCGAAAAAGCTCAATGAGCGATTGTTCAGATAGATAATAAAGGTTCCACACGCTGGGCAGGCCTGTTAGCCATTTTTCCACACGTTTGATAGTCCAGAAAGAAGCAGCATGCAGCACATTCTCAGGCTTAGTGGGCCCATTGTTATTGGCTCCCCAGCTTAAAAATAGCAGCCTGCAGCTGCCTAGAAGTGTCGCATCCATTAGATGGAACAATGTAAAACTTAGCCTGGCTCATCCTGATTGCCTTAGTGTGATTGCAATTAGGGTAATATAAGAGATTAATAACAGCTCACAGTTGCCACTAAGCCCTAGATTAGTAAGGGGAGGCATCTATAAGATCCCCCATTACTAATACTGTAAGTGAAAAGAAATACCAAAAACACCGAAAAATCCTTTATTTGAAATAGAATACAAAAACCCTCATTCTCAAATTTATTAACCCCTAACACCCAGCTCCAATGTAATCCGCATGAGGTCCAACGACGATCTCGGCTCTGCTACATACTGAAGTCACAACGTGTGGGCACAGACAATGACCTGACTTGTGAAGTTCCTACGGTATTTCCCCTTTGACTGCAGCTAAACTGACCTCAAGTGACCTAATTGAGCTCAGAGACCTCACCATGACTGAACTGAGTTCAAACAGTTAGTCCCAAAAGGAGAGGAAAGTCCAGTACAAATGACTCAACACACCCAGCTCAACCATGGAGCTGGCAGTTATATGTCTCCTTTGTGCACAACATTTTGCATGTGTAATGCTTTGCGGTTGTCAGAGTTCCGGGATTTCCAGTTCTCTTCTGAAGGATCTTGCCCTTTGTTAACATGGAGTTTTCTGTTCTGTTGCCCTACTTCCTGTTCATCTGTTTAAAAGCCCGCCCCTAAGCTTAGTCTAGTTGTCTGAGTATACTGCTTCCTGTCTACTCCTGCCCTGCTGCTCTTGGTTCCTGATTGCTATTTGGATCCTGTTGAAACATCCGACACTGGCTCTGGACTTCACCTGGTCTCATCAAGCTGTGCCCGGACTCCGTCTGCCATCTCTGGTCGGCACTTCTGCCCGGTTCCTTCCGTTTCATATCCACCCTAGGACTCACATCACGTACGGACATTTTTGGACTATACCTGTTGACCTTTCGTGTCCCGGCTGCTGCGCATTTAGGCCTTCTGGCGTGATCGCCAGACAGTCCCTGTATAGGGGTTCGCTCCTGGTGGTCTCCCTCGGGGAGTCCGGTGCGCGGCCCCGGGAATTCCCCTTTGCTCCGAACCTGGCAGGTAATTACTGTGTTTATGTTCTACTGTGTTTATGTTCTGTTCTGTGTACATATTGTTGGTTGCATATTATAAACGTCTTTGCACCAAGAACCCGTCTCTGGTTGTCATTGCACTAACGCAATCGAAATCCTCAGTTCATACAATAGTATTACATTATACTCAGGCCACTAAGAGGATTTCGCTGGGGCAATGACGGAGACACGAGTAGATCAACTTTTCTCCATGATTAACTCCTTGCAGCAGGAGATGGAGGCGGTGCAAACTAAACTTAGAGATGTGGAGGTACAGCTGGGCCACAATCACCAAGTACTTGGTCCGGCTATTAAGGATTTGCAAGTTAGAGTGGAGGCTCAGGAAGCCGCCCCCACTACGTCCGTATCAGCTCCCGGTATGCCTAGGTTACCCCCATTTCGTTTCAGTGGTGATCGAAGTCAGTTACGGGGGTTTGTTAATCAGTGTATACTGTTTTTTGATGTACATGCTGATTATTACCGGTCTGACCGGTCAAGGGTATTATGCATAATCATGTTGTTAACATCACGAGCACTGGCTTGGGCTAATCCTATGATTGAGAATCGTGATATCCGTTTAAATAACCTGGATGATTTTTTAACAGCCATGGCACAAATGTTTGATGATCATAATCGCCGTGCTACCGCTGAATCGGCTCTGCTTTCCTTACGTCAGGGAAAGCGGTCTGTCATCGAATACACCACCGAGTTCAAGAGGTTAGTGGTAGACACCGACTGGGGAAACAATGCGCTATTGTCAGTTTTCAGAAAGGGTCTGTCCGGTACCATCAAGGACGAGTTAGCTCGTGCCGAATCTCCACAGGATTTTGAACTGTTTCTCCATCGCTGTGTGCGTTTCGATACCCGCTTGACGGAATGTAGACAGGAAAAATGGGCAGCTGTAAACCGGGTAACCAACTTTGCTTTCCCTTCTAGGGAACCCGCTCACAAGACGCCACGGGAGGCCGAGGATGTTCCTATGCAAGTGGACTCTCTGCAAAGGCGAGAGACCAACGAACGTCGTGAACATCGGCTCCGTGAGCGTTTGTGTTTCTATTGTGGTCAATCGGACCATTTTCTGATTGATTGCCCAAAACGTCCCAATCGCCCGAATAAGGTACTAGCAGCAGTGGCAGAGTGTGACAACACTGACCCAGAGTCCGACGTCTCTGAAACCATTATACACCTGGATGCGCTAGCTCCCTCGACAGTGATGTCAACTTCCTAAGCACCCGGAAGGGAAATACACCCATTGCTCGCTTCCCATTCAGATTCGGTGGGAGGGACAGTTAATTCCTACATCTGCTATGATAGACTCTGGGGCAGGGGGAAATTTCATGGACTCTTCTTTTGCCAGGAAACACGGTATCCAGACTCAACAAAGATCCTCACCGGTTACCATGGAGATGGTAGACGGTTCTCCATTAGTTTCCGGACCAGTTGATCAGGAGACAGTACCCCTTGAAAGTGTGATGAAACAAGGTCAGCAGGAGACCCTTGTTTTCATGTTGATTTCTCTCCCCATTTTCCGATAATTTTAGGAATTCCTTGCCTGCGGTCTACAAATCCAGTCATCAATTGGGAGACTAAAGAAATATCCTTCCCACCCCAGAGTGGTCCGACCATTAGTCCAACTGTACCGGTTCCGGTAACACAGAAAGCGGAGGGCACTGTACAGGTACCTGTTCTTCCCCCGGTTTATAATGAATTCGCAGATATATGCGACAAAAAAAAAGCAGATCGGCTTCCCCCGCATAGACCGTATGATTGTCCCATCGAATTACTCCCAGGGGCAGAGATCCCGTTTGGTCATGTCTACCCGTTGGCGGCACCAGAGTTACAAGCACTAAAAGATTATATCGATGAAAACCTAGCCAAGGGATTTATTCGACCTTCTACCTCACCAGCGGGGGCACCCATCTTTTTCATGAAGAAGAAAGAGGGGACTCTGAGACCTTGTATCGACTACCGGGAACTAAATAAGATAACCATCTGGAACCGGTATCCGTTGACGTTGATTCCCGAACTATTGGAGAGAGTACAACAGGCCAAAATATTTACTAAATTGGATCTCCGTGGAGCATATAATCTACTCCGCATACGTCCCGGGGACGAGTGGAAAACAGCGTTCAGATGTCGGTATGGACATTATGAGTATCTAGTGATGCCCTTCGGACTCTGTAACGCTCCTGCGGCTTTCCAACACCTAGTCAACGATATTTTTAGGGATATAATGGACCAGTTCATGGTGATTTACCTGGATGATATCTTGATCTTTTCTGATTCCCTACAGGAACACCAGGAGCACGTCAAGACCGTACTTACCCGTCTGAGGGATAACCACCTGTATATTAAACTGGAGAAGTGCGAATTCCATTGCTCAAAGATACAATTTTTAGGATATGTCATCTCTCCTCAGGGACTCAACATGGAGTCTGGCAAGATACGGGCAATTCTAGACTGGCCGGAACCAGGAAACATCAAGGAGGCACAACGCTTTGTCGGGTTTGCTAATTTTTACAGACGCTTTATCCGCAACTTTTCAGAGATCGTCCGTCCTATCACCCTGTTAACCAAAAAGGGGCAGAAGTTCGTGTGGTCCGCCCAGGCCCAGGAAGCTTTCAATCGTCTCAAGGTTTGTTTTACCTCAGCACCAATACTAATACACCCGAATCCCGCACTCCCTTTTATTGTGGAAATCGATGCTTCCGATTATGCATTAGCGGCTATCCTTTCTCAGAGGACTGGGGACAAGAGTCTCTTGCACCCGTGTGCCTTCTTTTCTCGCCGGTTGTCCCCTGCAGAAAAGAACTATGACATTGCGGACAAGGAATTGTTGGCGATTATTTCTGCTTTTAAGTAATGGCGACACCACTTACAGGGAGCAGAGCAACAAGTAGTAGTTCTCACAGACCATCGGAACCTGGAATTCCTTAAATCTGCCAGGTGCCTGTCTCCACGGCAAGCCCGTTGGAGCCTGTTCCTTAACCAGTTCAATTTTATCGTCACGTACTGTCCAGGGTCACGTAATGGGAAAGCCGATGCCTTATCCCGGATCCACGCCATGGACTCCGTGCCTGAAACCCCGTCTCAGACCGTTTTATCGGATGCCAATTTTGTTGGAGTAATCCGGGACCAGGACTTGTGGAAGGACATCAAGCTGGCCTATGATGGTGACGTATTTCTTGCTGCCCCCCCGAATGATGTGACTCTTGTCCTTCGGAATGGTGTGTGGTTGAGAGAGCGACGTATTTATGTCCCGGAGGCTGTAAGACTTCGGGTTCTCAAGTTGGTCCATGACTCCGTGTTGACAGGTCATAGGGGGGTACAGAAGACACAGGAATTTCTGAGTCGTTTTTTCTGGTGGCCTACCTGTTTAAAGGATGTGAAAGACTATGTCCACTCATGTGTGGTTTGTGCCCGGTGCAAGGTCCCTCGCGTGGATCCTACGGGACTCCTTCAACCGTTACCCGTGCCATCTCGCCCTTGGGGATCCATCTCAATGGATTTTATTGTGGAGTTGCCCGTCTCGGGCGGTTACAATACCATTTTGTTGGTAGTGGATCGGTTGACAAAGGCTGCTCACTTTATTCCGTGTACCGGTCTTCCCTCAGCTGCAGAGACAGTGGATTTGGTTATCCAAAATATATTTCGGTTGCATGGGGTACCGGATGAGATCATCTCTGACCGGGGCGTGCAGTTCACTTCTAAGTTCTGGAAAGGGTTTTGTTCGGTACTCCATATTGATGTCTGTTTGTCTTCTGCATACCATCCCCAGACAAATGGGCAAACCGAACGGACTAATCAAACCCTGGAGCAGTACCTGCGATGTTATGTCAGCCATCTGCAGGACGATTGGTTGCAGCTGCTTCCTTTGGCGGAGTTCTCGTATAACAACACTCAGAGTAGCTCCACTAAGGTAACGCCCTTTTTCGCTAACTTGGGTTACCATCCGAATATTTTGCCTAGGTCACCGGTGGCGATTTTGGTGCCAGCGGTGGAGGACAGATTGACGGAGCTACAACGGAATCTGGAGGTTTTGAAGGACTCTTTGGCTTCGGCTCAGGAGCGTTACAAGAAGTCGGCAGACACTCACCGGAAACAGACACCCATGTATAAGGTAGGGGACTCGGTGTGGTTATCCACCAAGAATCTAAAACTAGGTGTTCCTTCGCAGAAGCTGGGGCAGAAATTCATTGGTCCGTTCAAGATCACCGGGATAGTGAGCTCTGTGGCCCGTCGGCTGAAGTTGCCGCACAATTTGAAGGTACACCCGGTCTTTCACGTTTCCCTGCTGAAACCGGTTTCCCCTAATACGTTTCAGGGTCGCATCGTGCCTCCTCCTCCACCGGTGATGGTTGATGGCCAGGAGCAGTTTGTGGTTGAGGACATTACTGACTCCCGGCTCCATCGGCATCGGCTTCAGTATCTGGTTCGTTGGCAGGGGTACTCCCCCGAGGACGATTCCTGGGAACCTGTGGGTAACATCCGAGTGCCCCGGAAGGTTGCTCAGTTTCATCGGAGGTACTCGGACAAGCCTGGCCCTGGTCCGTCCTGAGGCCGTTTCTGGGGGGGAAAGTACTGTCAGAGTTCCGGGATTTCCAGTTTTCTTCTGAAGGATCTTGCCCTCTGTTAACATGGAGTTTTCTGTTCTGTTGCCCTACTTCCTGTTCATCTGTTTAAAAGCCCGCCCCTAAGCTTAGTCTAGTTGCCTGAGTATACTGCTTCCTGTCTACTCCTGCCCTGCTGCTCTTGGTTCCTGATTGCTATTTGGATCTTGTTGAAACACCCGACACCGGCTCTGGACTTCACCTGGTCTCATCAAGCTGTGCCCGGACTCCGTCTGCCATCTCTGGTCGGCACTTCTGCCCGGTTCCTTCCGTTTCATATCCACCCTAGGACTCACATCACGTACGGACATTTTTGGACTATACCTGTTGCCCTTTCGTGTCCCGGCTGCTGCGCATTTAGGCCTTCTGGCGTGATCGCCAGACAGTCCCTGTATAGGGGTTCGCTCCTGGTGGTCTCCCTGGGGGAGTCCGGTGCGCGGCCCCGGGAATTCCCCTTTGCTCCGAACCTGGCAGGTATTTACTGTGTTTATGTTCTACTGTGTTTATGTTCTGTTCTGTGTACATATTTTTGGTTGCATATTTTAAACGTCTTTGCACCAAGAACCCATCTCTGGTTGTCATTGCCCTAACGCAATCGAAATCCTCAGTTCATACAATAGTATTACAGCGGTGTTTCTTCAGTATTTGCTGACAGGTTGTTTTCCTGCACAAGCTTTCCTTGCTGGTTGTGGGAGGTGCTTGCTCAGATGCTCCTTGTTCCTGGTAATTGCTCTGTTTCATTACTGAGCATGCACGCCCAGAATTTTGCCTGTCATACTTACTGGTTCTTCTGTTGTGCTTTTTGCTTCTGTTTGTGTTACTGTTTTGATTTTGACATCTGACCCTGGACTATTTATTAACCCCTTTATGTCCACTCCCTGTTCTTGTCGTGTTCTCCAATTTCTAATTCAGTATGAGGCTTAGCCTGTTCGGCTCTGGGTCGGTAACACAAGCACTTTCCCCAAAATTTGGCAATGTTCAGTTTTGTTCGATAACTGATTACGTTTTCCAAAAATGCTTTTCTGATAACATGTTATGTTTTTGGATAGGATTGTGGTGCTGTATGATGAACGGTGGTGTATGTGTAATGAGTGGAGGAGGTGGGGAATCGGGAGTAGCCAGAGGGGCATTGCCTTTTATGTTTCCTAACTCTATTTGTTGATGTTCCTGCAGCCAATCGCGACGCAGAAAACATCCACAAGGCTCAGACTCAAGGGCTTGTGTCATTGACTGCCTAAGTCACATGTCCATCTGCATATAACATAATGACATGCGGTGTCTGCGCCATTTTGTGAATGTTAAAGATTAGGGAAGGTGCTGCCACCGCTGCTAAACAGTTATCATAGGTAGGTGTTTAATGATAGATAGTTGAGATAGATAGGAGAGTGATAGTGTAGAATAAGGACGAGCAGTGTAGGGAAAGGTATGTGCCACAAATCGGCATTTCATGATATAAATAGGGATTGCTACAATATATTCCTCCTGTTGGTAGCTGTTCAGACCCAGTTACCTCACCCCTTTCCACAGGCAATGCTAATTAAGCACCATTCTTGGATCTGGTCCGCCTTTATCAATGGTTGCTGTTTGACACTGGGAGGATCAGTTCTGATATAGTCCTGGTATGTGTAGGGCTTGCTCCACATGCTGGGACCTGGGCTGGTCTCTATCCACAAGTGCCTTTTTTGCAACATGGAAGCGGCTATATACAGGTTGCAGGTATGTGTGCTCCATTATGGTTCTGCTTTTAACTTTATCTAGGAGGCCGCATGGCACATGAAATACAGAATGTAGAGTAGGACCCCCCTATTGAGATTTGCCGTGACGTTGGCAGGGGTGGCTCAAAAAATTGATCAATTATTTGCTAAAAATCTCATTTTTTTATTATAGTACAGTTGGAATAAATTTGTGAATTTTCACTTTTTATATGATGCATGCCAATTTCAGATCGTGCTGGTTCCCTTTTTTTCTCAGGAGAGTGATAGTGTAGAATAAGGACGAGCAGTGTAGGGAAAGGTATGTGCCACAAATCGGCATTTCATGATATAAATAGGGATTGCTACTTAGTGCCTGCTCAAATTTAACGAGTGAACCAAATTTCTAGGTATTATTACATATTAGTGCCTGTCACGGATCTGTCAAGGTCAGATGACAATCCTGTGGCAGAGAGTGGCCATAGATTAGCAGCACGTGTTGTTATCTAAGAGTTCCCCGTGTTGTGAATGTTAGTTATGTTTTGGCTACTGGGAGGCTCCCTCTGGTGGCCAGGAATGGTTTGGACTTGGACCAGGTGTGTTGTGCAGTGGGCGTTTCCTTTGTTAACTCTCTGCTTATTTAAATCCTGGTCTGATTGTAGGCTGTTGCCGGATGTCAGTTGTTCTTTGTATCTCCAGCCTGCTTCATCCTGCTCTACACCACATCTACTCCAGATAAGTGCTTGCTCTTTATTTATTGTCTGGTTCTTTTGCTCTTATCTGGGTTTGTCATTTGCTGTGGTTGCTTGCAGTTTATTTGCTTGCAGGGATTTTCCCCCTCAGTGGTTTGTTGGGGAACTCCCTGCAGTCCTGTGTGGAGTAAAGCTCCTTTGGGTCCATGTATTTGTGGCTTGTTGAATTTGTTATGATTCTTGTTTTCTGTTCATTGGTATGACAAGGGCACCTGGTATAGGACGGAGTTCAGATCGTGCGATCTGAGGGCCTTTTCGTACTATCAGGAAGTTGGTATTTTGCAGGGTTTTTCTCTGGCCACCATCAGTCCCTTTCCTGTCCTTTCCTATTTTAGTCAGCGGGGGCCTCACCTTTTGCTAATCCTGTCATCTACCTGTGTATTGTGTTTTTCCTATATCACCGCAGTCTTTGAATGTGGGGGGCTAGCTATTCTTGTCTATTTTCTGAGGTAGAGAGTTTTTCATCTTTCCTACCTTTAGGATAGTTTGTTCTCCGGCTGGGTTCGCGGTGCACAGGATGTTAGTTCACCCCTCGGCTACTTCTAGTTGTGATGGTTAGTAAGGGGATGGCGGCCAGATTAGTTGCCAATGCTCTTGTCACCTTTTGCCAATGATTTGTGGTGGTCTTCCATGGTTCCGGATCATAACATCCCCGTTTCTGCAGCTGCAGACTGTAGGACTCTGGGAATCTGTCCATTTTTCCTCTCTGTTGTCAGCCTCTGACTCCCTTTATAAACCTCCCATTATGGATACTTAGGTGCGGTTTATAGTTTGTTCCTGATTGAGCTGTGGAGCAGTCGTGTTGTTCTGTTGCTCCAGACTCCTGTGGTTGCTGCAGCTCAGATAAGTGTTTGTCTTTGCTATCTACCAGGGATCTGGTGATTGCTGTTGTGTTTGCCATGTATTGTTCCCTTGTGTCCTCCTTTAGTGATAGTGCTGTTGACAAAGAGCTTATACCCTCCATCCTTACTTAGGGCCCATTTGCTAAGGTGAAATAGGGTCACAGGTTTTCCAGCTCGGCGACACGTGCAGAACCTGTATAGGGTCTGTTAGGACTGTGAGGGTGAGCTGCAGGTCATAGTCAGGGGTCACCACTTCCCCCATTCCCTAACTATAAGGCATTCCTTCCCCCTTCCTGTGTATTGTCCTTTATAGCCGGTATAGGTTGTATACACGGCTGAAACAGTACCTGCTCTAAATTACCCAGTGACCCACATTTCCTGTTATTGGTACTTATTAATGCCTGGTCAAAATTTGCCAGTGAACTATCTAAATATCCAAATCAGTATGGTGCACCTCCGCTGGTAGGTAGGTAAGGGGGAGGAAACAGCTCGGTCCCTGCTCGCCCATCCCCTGCTACCTTATAGCAATCTGGTAATGTGTGTGTCGGCTGATATTTATTTCTCTCTATCCCTTCACCAGTTGTTCGCCCTCTTTTTGCACTCACCTCACGTGACTTTGTCTGAAGTATAGGGGCTATCAATAAACCTACTTAGTTTTATTACTGTCTTTTAATAATTAAATTAATATTATCTTTAGGAGTTTTTTTCTTTGGTCTTTATAATAGTGTCTCCTTGTACTTGAATAGTCTAAGCCCGACACAGGCCCACTAATGCATAATGTCTGGGTTTAAAAAAAAATAAAATATAATACAAAAAAAGGCCCACAGCCTATGTGTTTGGTGGACTGTAACTCCTGCTGTGTGAAAGCCCTTTGGGGAGGGGGCAATTCCCTATGGACCCTATGGAGGGGAAACAATTGATGGTACTGGACTGTTGTTTATAAAGGCAGAGACTAGAAAATGGGTCTCCTAATGTTGTGGAGAGGTCACTGCCAGGGTTCAGACTGCCACAGGCCCACTTATGCATGGCTGGACTTCTTGTCAGGTCTGGTGGTTCTGCACCTGAGTGGGTCCATCGCGCTACTATGTGTGCTCTGGGTCCCTGTTGGGACATCTGTCATCCTTCGCTGGCCACGAGGGGCGGGGTGTTACTGTCGGGGGACGCACCTTGCATCTATGCACACGACGTGCCCTGGGGGTCGCTGGGAGGTGGGACGCTGCTCCTCCCAGCAGTGGTGTCACTCAGGGACCCCAAAATGCTGGGTCCCCTGGTGTAAGCTGTTTCCTGCAGATACGGGACGCCAGATGGTGGGAGGTTCCCTCCATTCCACTCCCCTCCTCTCCTTCTGATGTTCTGTGGACAGAGGGTGGGGAATGGACGTTGCCTCAGAGTGACCACCAAAGAAGGCTTGGGACCACCTATATTCCTGGAAAAAGCTATGTGCCAAATAACCAACACTCTTAAAGAAAAAAGTACATAAAAGGCACCATGCTCTCATATTATAGTGAATAAATAATACCTGACATGGAGCTATGTTGTGCAAAAACATGTATAGATTTTATTCATATAACAAGTGGCAAACAGACAGACATTTAAAATCATTTAAAAAATACGAATACAAATCAGCTGTCATCCTGAATAACCCTGCATAATCGCAGAAAGTTCCGAATAAAGGGTCCCTGTGTATACCAGTAATGGTTAAATGCCAACACACTGCAGCCATATTAATGCAGAATCCCACGTGTAATCATGGTACATACGATCATAGGGTAATTAGATCATTATAACATAACAATACCTCCCAGTATCTTAATGAACCAGTTCCCATATACAGTGCCACAGATTAAATGCTATTGCCGCTATGTGGCTGAGTGTCACGCTCCCCGGCTCCCCTGCCACGCTCCCCGGCTACCCTGCCACGCTCCCCGGCTTCCGTGCCACGCTCCCCGGCTTCCGTGCCACGCTTCCCCGCTCCTGTGCCACGCTCCCTGGTCCCCTGCTCCACAGCCTCCATGCTTCCTCACCTGCGTCAACCAGGCAACCCGGTCCCCGCTCCCGGCGCCCGTCTGCTATGCTGAACCTGCCCGGCACTCCTGCCTCCTGTGCAACGCTTCCTGCTCTGGCTTTTGGCACCCGGGCCTCGCGCATGCGCATTAGGGCGCGCGTGCGGTCATTGACCCTCTCTTAAAGGGCCAGCGTCCTCCAACAGGATATTGAAGATTCAGGTACAGGGTATATAGGGGGTTCCTTTTCAAGTGGGCGGGGCCTGTTCTTCGTGTTTGCTAAGCTAGGAGTCAGGTCTCCCTGTGCCTTGTCCCGTACTTACCTATCTCTCTTGTAGAGCCGCTCCTGTCTCGCCAACCGGTCCTGACGGTTCCAGAACTCCGAACGGTGACTGTCCGCCATCTTGTCAGTCCCTACCGTCTCCAATCCCTGGATCCGTGTGGTGACCAACCTCCCCGCTCCGCTGGTTCCGGACTCTGCCTGACATCATCCCGGCCTCCGAACCTGAGCTCCGTCACCCGGACTACCTTCAGAGACTCCGTGGTCCCAGGGACTTCTACACTCACTCCTCTGAACGGACTGTCCTGCTACCCGTAGTGCTCCGGCTACCGGGCACCTTGCCCTCGGTGGGGTGCTCAGTCCAGTGGATCCACCTCATGGGCCTACCCGTCATCCTGGTCCTAACACTGAGATACCTTAAGCGGGCTTTACACGCTACGAGATCGCTACAGCGATCTCGTTGGGGTCACGGATTTTGTGACGTACATCCGGCCGCTGTAGCGATGCCGTTGCGTGTGACACCTATGAGCGATTTTGCATCGTCGCAAAAACATGCAAAATCGCTCATCGGCGACATGGGGGTCCATTCTCAAAAATCGTTACTGCAGCAGTAACGAAGTTGTTCCTCATTCCTGCGGCAGCACACATCGCTCCGTGTGACACCGCAGGAACGAGGAACCTCACCTTACCTGCATCCCGGCCACAATGTGGAAGGAAGGAGGTGGGCGGGATGTTCGTCCCGCTCATCTCCGCCCCTCCGCTTCTATTGGCCGGCGGTTCAGTGACGCTGCTGTGATATCGCTGTGACGCTGAACGAACCGCCCCCTTAGAAAGGAGGCGGTTCGCCGGTCACAGCGACGTCGCAGGGAAGGTAACTAGTGTGACGGGTCCGGGCGATGTTGTGTGACACGGGCAGAGATTTGCCCGTGTCGCACAACCGATGTGGGCAGGTACCCACGCTGGCGATACCGGTATCGATATTGCAGTGTGTAAAGCGGCCTTAACCCTCCATATCTATCTTGAGGGTGGTTAAGCTGAACAGAGTATGCACCAATATCTCTATGTCCAGGCCTCAAGGGGGGCAAAAAAAAAGGCTATAAGCCAAGTTTAGAGTCCGTGGCCTGAATAGAAGTGAAGGTATAGTTACCAGGGGCCCATTATTAAAGGGGTGGTTCACCCATATTTTTTATTGTCTAGATCGATATTATATTGAGAAACAATGTTTCTCTCAAATACCTTGTGTTGTCAATAGTGCCTGTGAGAGGCGCTATTGCAGACCACTGCTCTCCGTCCAGTGACGTACCCGTCCAATGCTGCCTCGTCACATCCGTGCAGCCGGCTGCATTCTGAGCCCATCTGCTCCCTGCTCCTCCTCCCTCCTCCCTCACAGCACGTCTCTTGCTTGCAGCGTTCTGCGAGGAGGGAGGAGGGAGGGGGGAGCAGGAGACGAGCCGTG
Organism: Anomaloglossus baeobatrachus; assembly: GCF_048569485.1. Taxonomy (NCBI): domain Eukaryota; kingdom Metazoa; phylum Chordata; class Amphibia; order Anura; family Aromobatidae; genus Anomaloglossus; species Anomaloglossus baeobatrachus. The sequence continues at coordinate 126,305,218 of NC_134363.1, read as the reverse complement.
CTGTGCTAGGAGGGAGGAGGGAGGAGGAGGAGGGAGCAGATGGGCTGTGACAGCAGTGAAACACCGCTCAAAGCTCAGAGTCTGGAAGACTGTAGCCGGCTGCACGGATGTGACGAGGCAGCATTGGACGGGTACGTCACTGGACGGGGAGCAGCGGTCTGCAATAGCGCCTCTCACAGGCACTATTGTCAACACAAGGTATTTGAGAGAAACATTGTTTCTCAATATAATATCGATCTAGACAATAAAAAATATGGGTGAACCACCCCTTTAAGGGTCAGGATGGCGCTGAAAACCCCCCGACGCATTGCGCCAGTCAGGCTGGCTTCATCAGGAGTGTGCCACTTGATAAAATTAGGGGATATATATACAGGACCCTGGACATGTCATTGTCCAACCAGTGAGGAGAGCTGATTAAGAGAACAGCCCCATCAAGTTTTAACCTGTGCTAACCTGGTGATGTCCAGCGGATGCCAATTGATTTTGTAATAGAACCGCAGCCATGTGCGATTCCAGAAATGTCAGCTCACTGGTGTTTATATCCATGGAGCGCAGTATGCGTTCCACCGGCTGGAAGCAGTATGGCGGCCGATATCATGTGACGGCCGGGAAACTCAATATGCGATCCAACAGACGGAAAAAATCTAGCCGTGAATATTATATAATAGCCATGGAACGCAATATGTGGTTCATTGTCCGAAACAAGTATGGCCACCACTGGTATGCAAATAGTGCAAAGCCCCCTCTGCACACCTAAACCGGAATTAAAGTATTTCTTGGTTATCTACCGGATTACGAAAGGTTTTTCAGCCTAATTTTGGCCTTATACAGTGGACCAATACACCGGTGTTCCCCACATGATTATGGGATGTTCTGTGGACAGAGGGTGGGGAATGGACGTTGCCTCAGAGTCACATGAGCCCTGGGGGCAGATTTAACCCTGCAATCTGTCTTCTTAGGCTATGTTCACATTTCCGTTTTTTTGCATCAGTCACCTGCGTTGCGTGACGCTTGTGACTGATGCGTTGTACAACGGGTGGCAAGGAATGAAGAAATGGAATTTATTGTCATGAGAAAGCGGATTCTATGAAATTATTTCAGTATAAAAACGAGAGAGAGAGAACGATCAGCTGATTGCTCAGAGAAGCCGGCCGCCGGGCGATCAGCTGATTGCTTTCAAAAGGCAGCCGTCAGCTTTTCTGAGGAATCAGCTGATTGCCCGGTAGCCGGCTTTTGTGAGCAATCAGCTGATGGCCCGGCGGCCGGCTTTTCTGAGCAATCAGCTGATCGCCCGGTAGCCGGCTTTTGTGAGCAATCTGCTGATGGCCTGGCGGCCGGCTTTTGTAAGCAATCAGCTGATAGCTCTGAAAAGTCGGCCGTCGGGTGATCAGCTGATTGCTCAGAAAAGCCGGGCGAACTGCTGATCGTTCCGGCCGCTGGAACTTACAATGGATCATGGTTTTTACTGTGCGTATGCTCACAGTAAAAAAATCGATCCGCTGCACAAAAACAAGTTACACTCAGCGTTGCTCCCGCCTGACGGTCAGTCAGTAACCGACTTATCGTCAGGCGGCGGATGCAACGCAGTGCCATCAGTCACAATCCATCGCTTATAGAAGTCTATGGGAAATATATTATAAATATTACATTAAATAATATAATATATTGAATATATAAAAAGATTTTGCAGGATACCGTAATTCCTCAAGGCGACGGATTGTGACTGAAGCAAAACAACGGAAATGTGAACATAGCCTTAGTTGCTGGTGAATTCAGTGGTGCGGGTGGTTGTTGGGTCTCTTGGTTCCTTGAGTTTCTCTGCGGTGGTTACGGCTTCTCCTTGGTTATAGCTGAGTTCAGCTTTCTCTTAGTTTGGTTATGGCTGGTTCACCTCCTTTTGTTTCTGCTGTGGTTTCTGTCTTGTGTCTTGTTTCCTTTCCCATTAGGTTATATTGAGTTGGTGTGCTTTTCCCATCTGCCGCTGTGTGCCCGGTCGCCAGCTACCACACTGTTGCTGCCTGGGAAGAGCTCTGTTAAAGTCCCCCCTTGCCAGGACCTGCAGGCGGGTGAAGGATATCCCCGGCCCTTAAGGGTGTGCTGCAGTGCGACAGCTAGCGCCAAGTGCGACCGTCACATTGCACTTGCTAGCGTGCAGCGGGTCTGGTTCCACCATCCCGCATTACATTTTTAACCAAAAAATACAAATAAAACCCCACAGCCTATGTGTTTAGTGGACTGTAACTCCCTGCTGTGTGAAAGCCCTTTGGTGAGGAAGCAATTGATGGTACTGGACTGTTGTTTTTAAAGGAGGAGACTGGTAAATGGGTCTCCTAATGTTATGGATAGGCTACTGCCAGCGTTCAGGCCTGCCACAGTGCCACAGGCCCAATAATGCATAGCTTGATTAAAAAAAAAAGTAAAAAAAAATAAATATATATATATATTATTTATTTATATTTGTATTATATATATATATATATATATATATATATAATATATATATATATATATATATATATATATATATATATATATATAAAAATATATATATATATATATATAAATAAAAAATAATGGCTCACAGCCTGTGTAGCACGGACCGTAACTCCCTGGTGTTATAAAGCCCTATGGGGAGGGGGCAATTAATGTTATTGTACTGCTGTGTCCCTGGAAGAATAATGAATGAACAGACTACTACATAAAAAAAGTTTGTTTGTTTAAAAGAACCAAGAGTCCTCAGTGGTTGACTACTGCATAGCTTTCCAAGTTGTGTCTTGTCTGTACTGGCCGGGGTATGGGAGCACCAGCCCTACACCTGTCTGTCATACACCTTTATATTTCTTCTGTCTATAGCCTAGGAAGCTAATGGCTAGGCCAAAACAGTGGTGCTGCACTGTAAAACATATTTTTGCTGTTTTTGAAGCCTTTCAAGCCCCCTAAATGGGTTTTCTGTTCCTTATTTTTTGGCCTCCCATTGAATCCAATGCGGTTTGATAAAGGTTCGAAGTTCGGTTCAGGCTTGGTTCGATAAAGTTTTGCTAGCGCACTCCATGCTCGGTTCGGTTCGGCAAACCAAACTGCGGGGGGTAACTCATCTGTACTCATTAGCATATTATAAAAGATCTTTATAAATTCATTTTCTAAATATCTCTTTATCCATGCTACTAGATAAAGAAAACTCAAAATAAGAATAATATATATACCCTGCTGCAACTAAATAAAAGCATAGTGCATATAAATAAACATAGGGGACTTAACTTAGTAAACACTAATTTTGATCAAAAAAGCGTAAAGCCATCCCACCGCGACAAGGTGTACCCAAATCAAGATGGTACCTACACTCTAATATTAAAACCTCACCATGTGTCAACAGACATCAATCTGAATAAGGGCAGAGAATGGCTGGGTCCCGACTATAGGCACACAGCCATGGGCTGTAATGGATGAATTGCTCGTCTCATTTGAAAAAGAGGCCACACCCTATTTGTACTGAGTACAAGACACTAGAGAAAAAATTTAAAAAAATGAGCCGGAGCGTAAGTTAATACACATGCATGTTATAAGCGCATGTTCACACTGGCCATGAGACAAAGAAAACCCAAAATAAGAATAATATGAACATATACCCTGCTGTAACTAAATAAAAGCATAGTGCATAGAAATAAACATAGGGGACTTAGTAAACACTATTTTTGATCAAAAAAGCACTAATGGGCACTGATTTTGTAAATTAGGAAAGGTACAAATTACTCCAGATACAGAGCGGTGCTCGGACACACTTTAATACGTAAACTGTGTATAAATTGTAGAGAAATGCTGCCGTACACCGGAATAAGACATATACAGGGACAACCATCCAATACCCGACTGGTATCATGCCTGCGTCCCATTAATTGGTTATATGAGACGATTGCAGCGCTGTCCCATGCGGATTATACGGCTGTGCCCATGATGAGTTCTTAGTGAGTTCTTGATGCTAAACATGGAAAATGCAGCGTCTTACAGTTCCAGCAAAAGTGTCTGGGAATTCTAGAAATCTCACACCCTCTGGGCTTTTTTTCTTTAGTGTAAACTGACCTGCGGTGCGTGGTTGAAATCCGCAACATGGCAACTTCTCTTTTAGTTACATTGAGTTTTATGTGCAGATTTAAGTGCACTCACCGGCCTTATCACTATTCATTGTAAGTGAAGGGACAGTAAAAGACTAGGCACATGACGGTGGTGGGAGGAAGGACCAGCTTAGGGACATTACTGAGCTTAGGGTACAGGCACAGGTTAGTGTCAGGTGTGACACGTCTCCCCTCTCCAAACTGTAAGGGCCTATCTACCCCCTTTCCATCTCGTTGTAACCTCTGTGCTGCGCCGTGCACCAGGCATCCCCTGGTCTGTGTGCAACACATATATACTAGGATAGGAGACATAAATACCAGGATGGGGACATATATACCTGATCTGACCAGGATGCGGAACATATATACCAGGATAGCAAACATAAATACACGGGGGAACATATACACCAAGATGAGGGCCAAATACACCAGGATGTGAGACCATATATACCAGAATGGGGGAGATATATACTAAAGTGCCCAGAATGGGGAGCTTATATACCATTATGGGAGACATACTGTATATGCCAGGCCAGGATGTAGGTACATACAGTTGTGCTCAAAAGGTTACATACCCTGGCAGACTTTTTGCTTTCTTTTTTCAGAGAATTTGAAGGATAACACAATTTTTTTCCCACTCATGGTTAGTGGTTGGGTGAAGCCATTTATTGTCAAACTACTGTGTTTTCTCTTTTTAAATCATAATAACAACCAAAAACATCCAAATGACCCTGATCAAAAATTCACATCCCCCAGTTCTTAATACCGTGTATTGCCCCCTGTATCATCAATGACAGCTTGAAGTCTTTTGTGGTAGTTGTGGATGAGGTTCTTTATTTTCTCAGATGGTAAAGCTGCCCATTTTTCTTAGCATAAAGCCTCCAGTTCCTGTAAATTCCTGGGCTTTCTTGCATGAACTGCGTGCTTGAGTTCTCCCCAGAATGGCTCAATGATATTGAGGTCAGGAGACTGAGATGGCGACTCCAGAACCTTCAGTTTGTTCTGCTGTACCCAATGACAGGTCAACTTGGCCTTGTGTTTTGGATCGTTGTCGTGTTGTACATATATACCAGATCGGACCAGGATACGGAACCTATGTACCAGGATGGGCCCAGAATAGGACATATATACCAGGATAGGAGATATATGTATATATATGTATATATAGATATATATATACTAGCTGTACTACCCGGCTTCGCCCGGGTTAATAACTGCTGTTAACAAAATAGAATGTATTAACAAAAAATTATTCTGCGCACAAAAAACACAAAACAAATAGATACAAATGTAATTATTAAAAGGCAAAAACTAAGCTAATAGAAGCATTTCACAACATATATTTCAACACCACAGATATTCCACACAGGTTTAACTAAATTGGCCAAGTGATGTGAAGTAATCTTCTACTCCTCATTCGAGAGCCTTTTGATAGACGACATTCCTTGTTCTTCCTTCAGGTGCAAAGACGAACAGATTTTTGGCTGTTCCAACTCTTGAACAGGCCACATAAAGTTGACCATGAGAAAAGCATGGAGATTGTAAATCAATTCCAACTACTTTCAAAGACTGTCCCTGAGCCTTGTTGATGGACATAGCAAAGGCCAGTCGAACAGGAAACTGGAGGCGTTTAAAATCAAAAGGCAAATCAGATGGAATAAGAGGAATTGTTGGAATGAAAACATCTTCTCCTGTGGCCCATCCTGTCAAAATGGTTGCCTCAATTACATGTGGAAACAGGTTCTTAATCAAGAGTCTTGTTCCATTACACAGCTTTGGCGGATCCAAATTTCTCAATAGCAGAATAGATGCTCCAGGTTTTAGAAAGAGGTTGTGGGGAGGAAGTCCTTGTGGCTCCAAGGAATTGAGGAACTCAGTTGGATAAAATAATGCTTGAGTAGGGTCTATTACTGTATCCACTGACTTGTAGGTTGTGCACACACCTGGAAGGAGATTTAGAATTTGAAGATTGATCTTGTTGACGTTGTCATTTTTGGGAGCTAGAATAGCTCTTTCACACAGCCAGCCAGAATTTTTAAAGTGGAGTTGGATGTTTGCAAAAACCTTTGCTTTCAACTCCTCAATGGAAGTCACAATGCAACAAACGTTGCTTGGGAAGGTGATCTGTCCAGTGGTTGAGTTTACGGGTGCTTTGCCATCTCCAATAGTCAACAGCTGGCTCGAAAACTGTCCAGCAGAAAGTAGACCCTCATGTTTGTGTTCAGTGACGTTTTCTTTACTTTTCTCCAAAGGTATGATGCTTTGAGACAGGCATTGAGTTCGTCTGCAGGGGTTGATCTTGGAATAACAGGTAATGTTTGGCGAAAGTCACCTCCCAAAACTACAACTACTCCTCCCATGATATATTTGTTGCTACGCAGGTCTTGCAGAAGTCTGTCCACTGCTTTCAGAGCCTTTTTGTGTGACATGGTGCATTCATCTCAAATGATGGCACTGCATTTTTGAAGCAATTTGGCCAGTCCTGATCCCTTGGCAATATTACACATGGGGCTGTCACTGTGAGACAGGTTAAGTGGTAGTTTGAATGTCGAATGTGCTGTCCTCCCACCTTTTAAAAGCGTAGCAGCAATTCCAGAAGATGCCACTGCAAGTGCAATCTTATTTTGTTGTCGAAATTTTGTCAGGAGCAAGTTGATTACAAATGTCTTTCCTGTTCCTCCTGGAGCATCAAGGAAGACAATCACACCTTTGTTGGTTTCACTGAAACTTAAAACGTAGTTATAGGCGTCCCTTTGATCTGGTACCAATATTGGCTCGTTCTGAGACACAAATGCTGTCAGTTCATCCATATTGTAGTTTGTTTCTATGAAAATCTCCCTACACATTTGGATGCCTTCAGGATTTCTTATTGCAGCAGGCAAACCAAGCAACTGTAAGGCTTTTCCTGACATTGTTATGCACTGATCTTCAAGGAGCATTAAAGTTTCATTGAACATTTCCTCAGTGAAGTTGATGAGTTGCTGAGGATTTTCCCTTCTAATCTGCATGAGGATGTCCTTACTGAGATCAGTTTTGTACTTTGTCCAAATCTCAAGAGGATTTGAAATGCTACAGGTTGTTAGAATAATAGCAAAGAGGTGTCTTAAGGCTACTTTACACACTGCGATATCGGTCCCGATATCGCTAGTGTGGGTACCCGCCCCCATCTGTTGCGCGACACGGGCAAATCGCTGCCCGTGCCGCACAACAGCCGTCACACATACATACCTGTCCAGCGACGACGCTGTGACGGGCGAACCGCCTCCTTTCTAAGGGGGCGGTCCGTGCGGCGTCACAGCGACGTCACTGAACCGCCGCCCAATAGCAGCGGAGGGGCGGAGCTGAGCGGGACGTAACATCCCGCCCACCTCCTTCCTTCCTCATAGCGGCCGGGAGGCAGGTAAGGGGAGCTTCCTCGTTCCTGCGGCGTCACACGCAGCGATGTGTGCTGCCGCAGGAATGAGGAACAACCTCGTTACTGCTGCAGTAACGAGATTTGAGAATGGACCCCCGTGTCGCCGATTAGCGATTTTGCACATTTTTGCAACGATGCAAAATCGCTTATCGGTGTTACACGCAACGGCATCGCTAATGCGGCCGGATGTGCGTCACGAATTCCGTGACCCCAACGACTCCACATTAGCGATGTCGCAGCGTGTAAAGCCCGCTTTAGTCGCTTTGGGGTTTGTGTGGCTGCTGCTTCACTGAGGGTCATGTCCCAGTGTCCATCATTTTCCAGAAGTCCTTTTCTTTGGCAAGCGTCCCTGAATGTTTCACACACATGTCCTTCGACAGTCTTCAGGTCAGAAAATGATGTAGGGCCTTTGACAACATGAAGTAACATGCGCAGGTAGAAGCACTCTGCATTTGATGGATGAACAGTGTAGACACGACCCAGAGTATCGGTTGCTTTCACCCCTGGATAGCCTTCAATATCAAGCCCCCGTTTCCTCAGTTCCAGCGTTTTTCTGGAGGCATTCCAAGTGTAGTACTTTGGTAAATCACAGTAGAGAATTGTTTTTGCAAAAGGATCTTGTTGACATAGCTCAAAAATTGCCAAGAGAGGGGTCTTAGGTGGTGTTAGGAGCTGCTGCTGCAAGTTTGCTGTGGTAAAGTAAATTCTATGTCCATTTTCCAAGTGCACACTCAGATGCATAACTGGTGGGTAGTGCTCATGAGTCGAGAATCCTAGTATTCTCAAACAGCTTCATTGCTGCTTATGTACCTGCCCATCTGGAATGCCTCCACTTCATCAATAACAGGTCCTTTTTTCTGGAGTTCAAAAACTGCTTGATCACTTCCTTTGTGGACATATTTGCAGATATACTTGATTGATTTCACAGAGTTGCAAGATTCGACATTTATGTGGGCCTGGAAGATTTTTGAGAGCAAAGGATTGTAAGGCACTACCCATCTGTTGTCAATTTCTATCTCTTGGAGTGATGATCCAACACGCATTTTGAGCTTTGCTGTGAAACCACCATCCCCTGGCTTTCTTCTTCGGTAGACCGGATATCCATCTTGTCCTGTTTGGGTTTCTTGGACCAGGGATCGTGGGTAATGCTTTGAACACCTGCCATCAATCATACAGGGAGAATTTTTGTTGAGACTCCCACACGGACCATGGATCATGTTTTTTGTGATGGTGTCAAACTGCAATGGGTCAATCTGAGGGTCTGGCAATTCGGCACTTATGATATTGTCAATTTCGGTAGGCTGTATTTTTTGTTTCAGCCAGATCAAGATGTGGGCGTGAGGAAGGCCTCTTTTTTGCCATTCAACTGAATACATCCAGCGCTGCGTCTCACCATAAATATGTGATTTTGTGATGAGATTAATCATTTTTGAAAGTTTCTGTTTGAAAACCCGAGCAATAAGGTCATGGCGATTCACTGTTTTTTGGCCCGGCAACAGGTGCCCTCCAATTTCCTCCCAGGCAGGACTGCAAGTAAATGTGATGAAAAGATCTGGACGGCCATATTTTCTCACATAAGTCATTGCATCCTGTGTGTACTCATGCATGTGTCGTGGGCTTCCAGTAACAGTTGATGGAAGAATAACCATTTTCCCCAACTCTTTTGGATCAGCATCATTTGCAACAGCATCTCTAAGGTGAATTTATTCCTCTGCCCTTAGCTTCTTTTGATTTAGTCGGATATATAAAAGACGTTCACTCTCAATCTTTGCATACATGTCAACAATAAATTGGTGGAAGAGGTGTCTGCATTTCAAGATGGGATTTTCCTCTGCAAATCTTGTCATGATCCTATATTCATAGAAGTCCATGGCAGACACTTTTTTTCCGCAAGGGTTGCATGTTGTAGGATCTGTCTGAGGTATTCCAAAGTGATAGCCATCCTGTCCCTGCCAAAAGATGATTGGATATTGCAGAGCATCATAGGACCTGTGACTTTCTGCTACTCGTTGCAAACTATTGTTCCTTTTTTCAAGCACAATGTCACGACTTTGAAAATCATTACCTACATTCAAGATGGCTACCTCATCAAATGTGGGAGCATTGAAACGTCGCTGATGTTCACCTTGTGGTGTTTTGTCAGCTCGAATGACAACCTTGTAATTGTCATTTGGCATGCATTCAAGTGCAGTCTTGAAAAGTTGAACATATGGATTGTTGGAGTGAAGGAACTGCTGCAAAATAGTGTATCAAGGCGAGTGTTAGGAACTAAAGAGCATCTCCGCTGAGCCTCTGCTTCTGCATTTCCCATGAAGAAGAGTTGAAGAAATTGAGGTTCTTCTCCTTGTAATGGAAGCAGTGACCCAATTGAGTGGTAAACCTGTCCTTGAACTTTAAATGTCGGCATAAATCCTGTTGTAAACATTTCTTTTTTTGCACCAAATGATGTCATTTGGAAGCAGGAGTTGTACTTCCTAATGTTGTCCAAGAAATGCTTTGATATTGTACTGGTACCTGTCATCAGAGACTTTAGGGGATCTGGTGGTGACAGGAGAGGTGGAAGTTTTAGCTTGCCATTTGCACAGCATAATCCTGGCGGTTCATCTTTCCATTTCAGGGCACTGCAGTACATGCAGACCACATCCATTTTTCCTATTTGAACTTTAGGATGATCCTTATAGTTTATATCTGACTGGTAACAAAAGGCAGCATGTTCCAAATCTCCAACCATTTCCTATGCCCTGGTGGAAGAAATAGCAATTCTCTTAGTGGCAAGTCGGCCTTCTCTCTGCTGAGATAACTCATTGGCCCTTGAGGAAGCAGCTCTTCTTTTCTTATCTGCAAGTCTCGCTTCCCTCTCCTCAGAAAGTTCATTGGCCCTTGAGGAAGCAGCTCTTGTTTTCATGTCTGCAAGTCTCGCTTCCCTCTCCTCAGAAAGTTCATTGCCTGTTGAGGAAGCAGCTGCTGTTCTCATGTGTGTCAGCCTTATTTCTTGGTCTTCACATTTTTCATTGGCCCGTAATGCAACTTTTCTTTTCGCATCAGCTGAAATTCGTGCCAAGGAATTACTTTTCTTATGAGGCATTATTGTGGTAAAAATAGTCTGTAACTGACAGTGTCTATATCCTGTCACATAGAGGTAATGTGACTGACATCAGCCTTTCCGCCAACACACCCTTATTGACATTATATTACCTCACACAAGCTTTGTTATACTGAGACTGTCCTTTGTTGCCTATATTAACCAATCAGAGCTCAGATTAATTAACTGTAGCAAAATAGAAGCTGAGCTGTGATTGGTTGCTATTGGCTGCCTGATAAATCTCCAGGCAACAGAAAGCCCTTCCCCTGACAGTATATTAGCTCACACATACACAAAATAGACAGGTCATGTGACTGACAGCTGCCTTATTTCCTATGTGGTACATTTGTTGTTCTTGTAGTTTGGCTGCTTATTAATCAGATTTTTATTTTTGAAGGATAATACCAGACTTGTGTGTGTTTTAGGGCGATTATGTGGCAAGGTTGGTGTATGTGTGGTGAGATGTGTGCTGAGGGTGGTATACAGTCATGGCCAAAAGTTTTGAGAATGACACCAAAATTATATTTTCACATGATCTGTTGCCCTCTGGTTTTTAATTGTGTTTGTCTGATGTTTACATCACATACAGAAATATCTTTGCAATCATATTATGAGACCAAAAGGTTATATTGACAGTTAGAATAAGTTAATGCAGCAAGTCAATATTTGCAGTGTTGACCCTTCTTCTTCAGGACCTCTGCAATTCTCCCTGGCATGCTCTCAATCAACTTCTGGACCAAATCCTGACTGATAGCTGTCCATTCTTGCATAAGCAATGCTTGCATTTTGCCAGAATTTGTTGGTTTTTGTTTGTCCACCCGTCTCATGATGATTGCCCACAAGTTCTCAATGGGATTAAGATCTGGGGAGTTTCCAGGCCATGGACCCAAAATCTCTATGTTTTGTTCCATGAGCCATTTAGTGATCACCTTTGCTTTATGGCAAGGTGCTGGAATGCTGGAAAAGGCATTGTTGGGCGCCAAACTGCTCTTGGACAGTTGGGAGAAGTTGCTCTTGGAGGACATTCTGGTACCATTCTTTATTCATGGCTGTCTTTTTAGGCAAGACTGTGAGTGGTGCGATTCTCTTAGCTGAGAAGCAACCCCACACATGAATCGTTTCAGGATGCTTAACAGTTGGCATGAGACAAGACTGGTGGTAGCACTCACCTCTTCTTCTCCTAATAAGCTGTTTTCCAGATGTCCCAAACAATCGAAAAGGGGATTCATCTGAGAAAATGACTTTCCCCCAGTCCTCAGCAGTCCACTCCCTGTACCTTTTGCAGAATATCAGTCGGTCCATGATGTTTTTTCTGGAGAGAAGTGGCTTCTCTGCTGCCCTCCTTGAAACCAGGCCTTGCTCAAAGAGTCTCCGCCTCACAGTGCATGCAGAAGCACTCACACCAGCCTGCTGCCATTGCTGAGCTAGCTCGGCACTGCTGGTAGTCCGATCCCGCAGCTGAAACAGTTTTAAGATACGGTCCTGGCGTTTGCTGGTCCTTCTTGGGCACCCTGGAGCCTTTTTGGCAATAATGGAAGCTCTCTCCTTGAAGTTCTTGATGATGCGATAGATTGTTGACTGAGGTGCAATCTTTGTAGCTGTATTACTCTTCCCTGTTAGGCCATTTTTGTGCAGAGCAATGATGGCTGCACGTGTTTCGTAAGAGATAACCATGGTTAACTGAAGAGAAACAATGATACCAAGCACCAGCCTCCTTTTAAAGTGTCCAGTGGTGTCATTCTTACTTAATCATGACTGATTGATCGCCAGCCCTGTCCTCATCAACACCCACACCTGTGTAAATGGAAGAATCACTAAAACAATGTTAGCTGCTCCTTTTAAGGCAGGAATGCAATGATGTTGAAATGTGTTTTGGGGGTTAAAGTTCATTTTCTTAGCCAATATTGACTTTGCAAGTAATTGCTGTTAAGCTGATCACTCTTTATGACATTCTGGAGTATGTGCAAATTGCCATTAGAAAAACTTAAGCAGTAGACTTTGTATAAATTAATATTTGTAGCATTCTCAAAACTTTTGGCCATGACTGTATGTGTTCAAGCACATGGTAGTGTGTGGCGCATTTTGTGTGTGTGCTCATATCCCCAAGTGTGGTGAGTATCCCATGTCGGGGCCCCACCTTAGCAACTGTACGGTATATACTCTTTGGCGCCGTCGCTCTCATTCTTTAAGTCCCCCTTGTTCACATCTGGCAGCTGTAAATTTGCCCCCAACACTTTTCGTTTCACTTTTTCCCCATTATGTAGATAGGGGCAAAATTGATTGGTAAATTGTAACGCGCGGGGTTAAAATTTCGCCTCACAACATAGCCTATGACGCTCTCGGGGTCCAAATGTGTGAGTGTGCAAAATTTTGTGGCTGTAGCTGTGACGGTGCAGATGCCAATCCCGGACATTCATACACACGCACACACGCACGCGCACACACGCACACACACACACACACACACGCGCACACACACACACATACTCATCTTTATATAGTAGATAGAAGATTGGGATGTATATACAAGGATGAGTACATATATACCAGCATGAGGACATATATACCGGGATGGGCCAGGATAGGAAACATAGATACCAGCATAGGGGGACATATACACCAAGATGGGGGGCCAAATACACCAGGATAGGGGCATATATACCAGGATGGGGGACATATATACCAGCATGTGCCCAGGATGGGGGGCATATATACCAGGATGGGAGACATATATACCAGCATAGGACCAGGATGGGGTACATATACCAAGATGGGGGGATGTATATACAGGATGAGTACATATATACCAGTATGAGGACAAATATACCAAAATAGGAGAGATATTTACTAGCATGTGCCCAGGATGGGGGGCATATATACCATGATGGGAGATGTATATACCAGGATGGGACCAGGATGTGAGGACATACTGTTTATACCAGGATAGGAAATATATACCAAGATAGAGGATATATGTTCCAGGATGAGGACATCTATACCAGGATGGGCCAGGACAGGAAACTTAGATACCAGCATGGGAGGACATATACACCAAGATGAGGGTCAATATACACCAAGATGAGGGTCAAATACACCAGGATGGGGGACATATATACCAGCATAGGACCAGGATGAGGAACATATAAACCAGGATAGGAGACATACCAAGACGGGGGATGTACAATATATACCAGGATGAGGACATAAATACCAGTATGAGGACATATATACCAGGATGGGCCAGGTTAGGGAGACATATATATCAGGATTGGCTCACTGTGGCCCAGACTGAGCCGATTTCCCAGATGTCAGGCAGTCACTCACTGTGGCCCTAATTAACCGTTTCTCCTGCCTTGAGTGACCAGGTGGACATCGCCTCTGTCATCCACAGTCTGTTCATCTCTAGTACCTGTATTGGAGGGAATATGAGCTGCGGAGGTGCCACAGACTGGAGGTCATAGGAGACATCCACCATGTCAATCAAGGCAGGAGGATGGCAATTGTTGGGTCAGAGGACGTGACGTGATCTCAGGGCAACTATGGGTTACCATGAAAGCCGGGGTCTGCTGAAGACCCCTGTTCCTGTCATGACTGTTCTGTGAAAGCCGACATTTAACTGGCGTTCATAGGAGACTGTGATTTTCACTATACATTGCAATGCTGATGCACCGCTCTGTACACCACGAGCGATCAGATGCAGCTTCATGTTCCCTAAAGGAACTACTAAATACAGTAAAAAGTAAAGAACAAGTTTAAAAATACGATGAACAAACCACAAGTTCACATCACACCAGCAAAAAAAAAATAAAATACATATTTGGTATCGTCCAATCAAAATATAACAAAAAATTTATTTCATTGGTAAACAGTGTAACGAGAAACAAATCGAAACACCAGAATTATGGCTTTTTTTGGTTTCCGCAACACTGCAATGAAATGCAAAAACCAAGCCCCAATAGCGCTATGCAGGAGCAAAGATAAACAAAAGTATGGCTCTTGGAAGAAGAGGAGGAAAAAATAAAAAAAAAAAAAACTAAAACACCCAGAATCATGAAGGGGTTAAATGAAGCTGAAAGGTGATGGTTATAGTTTATATAACTTGGTGACAGGTTCCCTTTCCTGTATTTGTCTGCCCCTGCCCCTGTATCTCTGAGTATTTCATATAAATATTATTGGCTTTAAAAACCAGCAAATCCCTACTGTATTGTGTGACCGAGCCCACGAGGAGCAGTCACCACAAACCTGTAGAAAAGCTGCTGCAATTACAGTGATCAGTCCTGTGATTCCTGCTCTGCACCTGCGGGCTGCATGACTCGCAGTCTGGCCGTATGATTGCGGGTAGGTATATATTTCTGTGAAACACTCCCGACTTTTCAGAGGCCGTACAGTCTAAAGATCCAGCCAGGGACCATAGCCGGAGACGTGACTAGTCAGACGATGTCCGCAGCCGGCTTTTTCCATCTCCAATGCAGGTGAATGAAGTGTCTCGCCCTATTTATACACAAGGGGGTAGACCTGTCAATCACCTGCTGCTGGTGGGCAACATCGGGCATCTCCCTCTGTGGTCCACGGATCTTCAAAATCTTATAGCATTTCAGAGAATAATGTATCTGGCTGTAATCCGGGCCGCCATCAGGGCATTACTGCCCTTACTGGTGTATGGGGCCCAGAGAGCTGAAGCAAGCAGGGGGGCCCGGCCGCTCACAGACAGCCACCCTCTGCCCTTCTGCTCTGCACTGGTCTGTGTGATTGGTATAGGGCAGGGGAGGAAGCTGGACCGGACCAGAGGCTGCAGGAGCCGTGCAGCTGAAGGACCTTCTGCACTAGAAATTTCAGGACCTGTGACTGTAAAGATGAATAGAGCCTGTAGCCTCTGTGCAGGTCCCATTAATGCCTCTCCTGTTCATGCGGTGGTCATGCTGTAGGTATTATGTAGGTATTATGCGGGGGCCTATCTGTGACTACCTGGTTTTGCCAGGGAGTCACATTCCCCTTTGGTTTAATACAGACCATCCGCGGGCTGTCCGACCACCAACATTTATTGAACAGGAACTGGAAAAGATGAAAAAGAGGTATAACACAATACAAGTATACTAACATATTTACATCAAGGTATATTTGGTTTCTTCCCTTATGGGAGGCACTTTTCTTAAACGTTGCACATTTAAAACCGGGACGGGACGGACCGGGTCCTTCTCACCTCACACACCCAAAACAACCTGCCCCCTGTGCCACCGCTAAGCACTGGTGCGCACCCCTTGCCCTAGTCCAGGGTAGGTCCGGGTGTTGCCCACATGGGCCGGGTAAAAAGTTCCTTACCCGGCAGTCTTTTTTCAAGGGCACCACATCCAGTTGACCCCTGTCCCGCAGGGTAGTCACCGGTTTTGTTGGTGACAGGGCCTCGGCCGACTCCACCCCAGGCCCTTCTTCTAATCAGCCTCTCCAGAGACTGCGGCAGGTGAGAAGGTTGGTCATTTGTAACATTTAAATTCCGCTGCCGGAACAACCTCCTCTTGCAGCTTTTCCCCGGACCACCACCGGACAGCACGAGCCCCCAATGCCACCTTCTCTCACGGGCGGCACTGTCCAAAAGACTCTTCAGCTGCCGATGGTGCGGGTACGACTGCTCCTCCAGACCAGGCTCCATCCTCCATCTGGGGCTCCAACCCCAGATGGCCTCTTCGCTTGGAACTTGCAGGGGTAAAGACGTTCAACAAGAATGGAGTGCTGTGTCTTTTAACTTTTCAACTACCCTGCCACCCCCCACCTGCTGTGCAGATGGTCTCCTCCGGGGACCACGAGGACATTCAACAGGGGTGACAGTCCACAAACATCAAACTTGCAACTTTAAAACTTGTGGCGGGCTCCGGCCCCTTCAAGGCCGGGCAATCCCAGGGCACACACTGGCAAAGTGCCCAGGCAGCTCGCAGTGCCGGCAGATAGGTACTGTCACACCCCCGACGGCAGACGGGGCCTCATCCTCAGAGGTGAACTCCGCTTCAGCCTCGTACACCTCCAATGCACGATACGTACGGTTCGATAGAGCCATCCAGTATCCATTCCCACCACATCACGGGATGTACGCAGCTACTGAGGCGTCTACACCGGGGCTGCTCTCATCCGTCTCCTCTGATTCTGAACTGGCAGCTAAGAGGTCTTCTAGGCTGGGTGCCATTCCTGTTGCGGCCAGGCGGACCTTCCTGTGGTCACCGCCAGCTGCTACACGGGGAGTCACTACCGGAGCCCAGGGGTCCACCGCTCCTGTGACCGGAGCGGGAGATGCAGATTCCTCACCGACTGCTTCACTCACAGGCGCCGCCGCTTCAGCGGCGGACGCTGCACCGCCGTCCATCTTTGGTGCCGACATCTTCCCGCTTCTCCCCCTTGGTCTTTTGCCGGCACTCTCTTTTGTGGCTTTTTAGTTTCGCTTTACGACCTCGGGGTTACCTTCCGGCCGTGTTCCCAGGGGGTGGGGCTTTGGCTTTCACGCCCTTTTCTCGGGAAGAAGACGCTGGGCTGCAGTTTTCGCTCCCAAAAATGGCGGCAAAAATGGCGACTTCTGAAAAGTTTTCAACGGATCACCGCTGACTGTCCAATTCAAGGCGCACTTCCACCAGGTAAGTGGATGGGTAAGAATCCTGTTTGTGACGCCAAGTTTTCGGGTGTGCCGCCCCCGTGCCAGCAGCCGCCGCTGCTCGGATCCGGACCTCCTAAGGGGGTGGCTCGAGGGTCTCCGGACCCTAGGGTCTCC
Source organism: Anomaloglossus baeobatrachus (assembly GCF_048569485.1). Taxonomy (NCBI): domain Eukaryota; kingdom Metazoa; phylum Chordata; class Amphibia; order Anura; family Aromobatidae; genus Anomaloglossus; species Anomaloglossus baeobatrachus. The sequence continues at coordinate 126,287,861 of NC_134363.1, read as the reverse complement.
CGGACATGCCAAATAAATGGGGGGGACATAGATGTACGGGCTAGGCCGTAGAAAGTTTGTGACGCCACCCACGGTGTGTGGTGAGTTGGGACACCACCGCTGCTATTATGGGGCATCCGGGGGAGATGTAGTAGCAGCTAGATATTAACCCCTCCGTGGGTAGGGATGGTTGCTACGGGACCCAGTGACTTCGTGCAGGGTATAGCGACGGCAAGGGGATGCTTGATTACTCACAGTCAATGAATCACACGAGTCTTTGGTAAACCAAGGTGCTGATGGCCGGTGCCACGGCCGGTTGCATTCGGACTGGTGGTCTCTATCCTTTTCCTCTGCACTGACTTTGTGTAAGGTGGACTTCCTAGTCTGGAACTCAGGAGTCCGCTCCTGGCTGGATGTGGCCTAAGGAGCCGTGACCGCAGACGCTGGCCCGTGGGATCTACGGGCCCTGGCGGTGACCTCCTATCCCTATCGGTGGGCTGTTGTCTTCTATGAGGGACTTTGGGTGGGACAGGATCTCTAGTCCTGGCCTCAATCGGTTAATTAACCAGGCTGCTGGTTTCCGGTCCTGGCTTCAGGGTCCGAGTACCCTCCTTTGTGCTCCGGGTTTCCGGGTCGGTTCACCGTGTCGGTACCGGCGGGCTACAACCCTGTCGCGGTCCACCTCGGTTCTGCTGACGGAGACCACCGTCTGCCACCTAGCCAAAGGCACCAGGGCTCCTACCCTGGCACCGTTTAACTTGAAAACTTGAACCTCCTCTGCTGGAGCTACACCTAGCTCCAGCCCACACTCCTCTCAACTTGAACTACCAACTTCCTCAACTAGACTCCTTGTTTTCCCACCCCGGGCTGTGTCCAACTGCCTGGTCCCGCCCACAGGTAGGCTGTGTGTTTCCTAAGTGAGGGAAGGGTGTTATGGGGGGCCTATCTGTGACTACCTGGTTTTGCCAGGGCGTCACACAACCATCGTTCCAAGACTGGTTTTATTTAGAACAAGCTGAATGCTATTCTTCCTAAGATCATGCCTGGGGACAGAGAGAGTTGAGTATTTAGAAAAGGTCCCTTCTGATAGTGGCTTGTCGCTTGCTGATTGGCTAACATCAGCCTTGCATTCCACAATGTAGCACAGTCTTATTGACTTTAATGATACTATCCTGCAGTACTTAATATAGCTGCCTCTATCGTGCAGGCAATGATTAAGTCTCAAGGGGGCTTTTCACGCTACGACATCGCTAATGCGAACTCGTTGGGGTCACGGAATTTTTGACGCACATCCGGCCGCATTAGCAATGCCGTTGCGTGTGACACCGATGAACGATTTTGCATCGTTGCAAAAACGTGCAAAATCGCTCATCGGTGACATGGGGGTCCATTCTCAAAAATCGTTACTGCAGCAGTAACGAGGTTGTTCCTCGTTCCTGCGGCAGCACACATCGCTCCGTGTGACACCGCAGGAACGAGGAAGCTCTCCTTACCTGCCTCCCGGCCGCTATGCGGAAGGAAGGAGGTGGGCGGGATGTTAAGTCCCGCTCAGCTCCGCCCCTTCGCTGCTATTGGGCGGCCGCTCAGTGACGTCGCTGTAACGCCGCACGGACCGCCCCCTTAGAAAGGAGGTGGTTCGCCGGTCACAGCGACGTCGCTGGGCAGGTAAGTATGTGTGACGGGTCTGGGCGATGTTGTGCGGCACGGGCAGCAAGTTTGCCCATGTCGCGCAACAGATGGGGGCAGGTACCCACACTAGCGATATCGGGACCGATATCGGAGTGTGTAAAGAACGCTTCAGACCCCTTCAGCTGATCGTCAGAGGTCTTTGAGAATGAACCATAACTTTTGAAACCATGGCTTTATATGTATTTTTTTCATTTTTTTGTTGATTCATTTAGTAAACAGAATGTTTGCAATATTTATAAATAATATGCAATGTTTTAGAACATGTAAACACTCCATTGTAAACAGTAATTTTTTGTTCTATAAATCCAGTTTCCAGATAAAATGTATAATTGCTGGAGGAAGGTTGAACTAGATGGACCTAGGTCTTTTTTCAACCCATGTAACTATGGTGATATGTTATTTGGTAATTATTACCACTCTAGGCAAGAAGTATCTGTGCTTAAGTGACATCTAGTGGTCAATTCCCAGAATAGCCACTTGTGATTGCTGTACATTTCTAACAAATGTGAGTGTACCACTCATTTTAGTATTTCATTTTGCAGGACCATTTTTGCATGAAAAAGGAAATGTATTCATATGTCTGCTATTGAAAATGTTCATTCCAATCTATACTTTCGTATATATATATATTTTTTTGCTTACCGTTGAATTGAAATGCACACGCAGTTGTGACAAGGCAGACTAACCAGAACACTCTTTTGATATATATTTACATAAGGTTAGTCTATAATCGCTCTATACATACGTCAGGGTAAACATTTCCTGGCAAATTAGATATACATAGTGTGAACTTAGCCCTATTCACAGCAAAAAGACCTGTGGAGTAATTTAACGTAAGAACATGACCACTGTGGGGAGAAAAAAAAGAGAGAGGGGGGGGGGAGTTAAGTGTAATATAAATATTCTCAATACACAGAAAAAAAAAGTAGCTGTAGGAAATATGCTGTGCAATGGAATGGGTACAACTTACAAGCCAATTCATTGAAATGGCACAGGTTCTGCCCTCTGGTGCAGGATCGGTATCCTCCTCTTTGGAAACCTAGGTACATCTTACAGAGTGGTGTATGGACCTGTAGACTTACTACCGCGCCCATAGACTGGTCTATGCACATGATGCATACAAGAGCTGCGCACTTAAGAGCAGTGGATTGAACAACTGGTGCGGTCCATGTCCAAAGCTAGCTACATTCAGGGTCTTCTATATATATATATATATATATATATATATATATATATATATATATATACACAGTGCCTACAAGTAGTATTCAACCCCCTGCAGATTTAGCAGGTTTGATAAGATGCAAATAAGTTAGAGCCTGCAAACTTCAAACAAGAGCAGGATTTATTAACAGATGCATAAATCTTACAAACCAACAAGTTATGTTGCTCAGTTAAATTTTAATAAATTTTCAACATAAAAGTGTGGGTCAATTATTATTCAACCCCTAGGTTTAATATTTTGTAGAATAACCCTTGTTTGCAATTACAGCTAATAACCGTCTTTTATAAGACCTGATCAGGCCGGCACAGGTCTCTGGAGTTATCTTGGCCCACTCCTCCATGCAGATCTTCTCCAAGTTATCTAGGTTCTTTGGGTGTCTCATGTGGACTTTAATCTTGAGCTCCTTCCACAAGTTTTCAATTGGGTTAAGGTCAGGAGACTGACTAGGCCACTGCAACACCTTGATTTTTTCCCTCTTAAACCAGGTCTTGGTTTTCTTGGCTGTGTGCTTTGGGTCGTTGTCTTGTTGGAAGATGAAATCACGACCCATCTTAAGATCCTTGATGGAGGAGCAGAGGTTCTTGGCCAAAATCTCCAGGTAGGCCGTGCTATCCATCTTCCCATGGATGCGGACCAGATGGCCAAGCCCCTTGGCTGAGAAACAGCCCTACAGCATGATGCTGCCACCACCATGCTTGACTGTAGGGATGGTATTCTTGGGGTCATATGCAGTGCCATCCAGTCACCAAACGTCACGTGTGTGGTTGGCACCAAAGATCTCGATCTTGGTCTCATCAGACCAGAGAACCTTGAACCAGTCTGTCTCAGAGTCCTCCAAGTGATCATGAGCAAACTGTAGACGAGCCTTGACATGACACTTTGAAAGTAAAGGTATCTTACGGGCTCATCTGGAACGGAGACCATTGCGGTGGAGTACGTTACTTATGGTATTGACTGAAACCAATGTCCCCACTGCCATGAGATCTTCCCGGAGCTCCTTCCTTGTTGTCCTTGGGTTAGCCTTGACTTTTCGGACAAGCCTGGCCTCGGCACGGGAGGAAACTTTCAAAGGCTGTCCAGGCCATGGAAGGCTAACAGTAGTTCCATAAGCCTTCCACTTCCGGATGATGCTCCCAACAGTGGAGACAGGTAGGCCCAACTCCTTGGAAAGGGTTTTGTACCCCTTGCCAGCCTTGTGACCCTCCACGATCCTGTCTCTGATGGCCTTGGAATACTCCTTTGTCTTTCCCATGTTGACCATGTATGAGTGCTGTTCACAAGTTTGGGGAGGGTCTTAATTAGTCAGAAAAGGCTGGAAAAATAGATAATTAATCCAAACATGTGAACCTCATTGTTCTTTGTGCCTAAAATACTTCTTAATACTTTAGGGGAACCAAACAGAATTCTGGCGGTTTGAGGGGTTGAATAATAAATGACCCTCTGAATAAACTTTTCACAATTTAAAAAAAAAAATAAAAAAAGAAATAACATTCTTTTTTGCTGCAGTGCATTTCACAATTCCAGGCTGATCTACAGTCCAAATGTCACAATGCCAAGTTAATTCCGAATGTGTAAACCTGCTAAATCTGCAGGGGGTTGAATGCTACTTGTAGGCACTGTATATATATATATTTATATATATATATATCTAGAAGACCCTGAATGTAGCTAGCTTTGGACATGGACCGCACCAGTTGTTCAATCCACAACAACAACAAAGTGGTATTTTAGTGTTCCCTAAGTATATATATAGTTTTATATATATATATATATATATATATATATATATATATATATACAGTTAGGTCCAGAAATATTTGGACAGTGACACAAGTTTTGTTATTTTAGCTGTTTACAAAAACATGTTCAGAAATACAATTGCATATATAATATGGGCTGAAAGTGCACACTCCCAGCTGCAATATGAGAGTTTTCACATCCATCATCATATCTCTGTAATGCATAATCATAGCTCTGTAATGCATAGCCTCCTCTTTTTTAAGGGACAAAAAGTAATTGGACAAGGGACTCTAAGGGCTGCAATTAACTCTGAAGGCATCTCCCTCGTTAACCTGTAATCAATGAAGTAGCTAAAAGGTCTGGGGTTGATTACAGGTGTGTGGTTTTGCATTTGGAAGCTGTTTCTGTGACCAGACAACATGCGGTCTAAGGAACTCTCAATTGAGGTGAAGCAGAACATCCTGAGGCTGAAAAAAAAGAAAAAATCCATCAGAGAGATAGCAGACATGCTTGGAGTAGCAAAATCAACAGTCGGGTACATTCTGAGAAAAAAGGAATTGACTGGTGAGCTTGGGAACTCAAAAAGGCCTGGGCGTCCACGGATGACAACAGTGGTGGATGATCGCCGCATACTTTCTTTGGTGAAGAAGAACCCGTTCACAACATCAACTGAAGTCCAGAACACTCTCAGTGAAGTAGGTGTTTCTGTCTCTAAGTCAACAGTAAAGAGAAGACTCCATGAAAGTAAATACAAAGGGTTCACATCTAGATGCAAACCATTCATAAATTCCAAAAATAGACAGGCCAGAGTGTGAGGTATCAACCGGCTGTATTACAAAGGGCCGGCATGTTTTGCAGAAGCGTGGGTGCTCTGCAATGTGAAGCTGGCTGGGACCTGTGGTTCCACAGGATTGCATTACATGTAGAGCCATGGAAGGGTGTGTGATGCTGATTACACACTCCTTACCACCTGTGGGTGTGGCTCCAGGGGTTAAAGCAATCCTGTCTCTGAACCTGAGAAGTGTGCCTAGGGCAGTCTAGAGAGAGACTGGCTCTAGATTTCCAGTGTGTGTGCTGGAAACAAGTGAGAGCAGAGCCGGGAGCTTTGGGTGTTTCAGCCTGCATGGAGGCTGATCACAAGGCTCTGATATAGAGTCTGAGGTGAGTGCGGCCAAGCCAGGCCAGGGCTGTAGGGCCGAATCTCTCCTGGAGGAGAGACAGACGGGTCTGCAGAGGGCCCTGGGTGCTGGAAGGAACCTTGGCTAGAGTTGTACGCTGGCAGGAGCCAGAGAGTGGGGAAGTTGCTAAACTTCCATTATGGACTTATTGTTTATGTTTGAGGGCAGTTTATGCTGAGTGTTTTTAAATAAACTGCCAGAATTTCTATGAAGAGACTGTGTACGTGTGTTGCTGAAGCTACCTCACACCGCTGCAAGCGAGTGAAACCCCCACGTTGCAGGGTGCAACGTTACAAGAGTTAAATTTGCTGAAAAACACCTCATGAAGCCAGCTCAGTTCTGGAAAAGTATTCTATGGACAGATGAGACAAAGATCAACCTGTACCAGAATGATGGGAAGAAAAAAGTTTGGAGAAGAAAGGGAACGGCACATGATCCAAGGCACACCACATCCTCTGTAAAACATGGTGGAGGCAACGTGATGGCATGGGCATGCATGGCTTTCAATGGCACTGGGTCACTTGTGTTTATTGATGACATAACAGCAGACAAGAGAAGCCGGATGAATTCTGAAGTGTACCGGGATATACTTTCAGCCCAGATTCAGCCAAATGCCTCAAAGGTGTTCGGACAGTGCTTCATAGTACAGATGGACAATGACCCCAAGCATACAGCCAAAGCTACCCAGGAGTTCATGAGTGCAAAAAAGTGGAACATTCTGCAATGGCCAAGTCAATCACCAGATCTTAACCCAATTGAGCATGCATTTCACTTGCTCAAATCCAGACTTAAGACGGAAAGACCCACAAACAAGCAAGACCTGAAGGCTGCGGCTGTAAAGGCCTGGCAAAGCATTAAGAAGGAGGAAACCCAGCGTTTGGTGATGTCCATGGGTTCCAGACTTAAGGCAGTGATTGCCTCCAAAGGATTCGCAACAAAATATTGAAAATAAAAATATTTTGTTTGGGTTTGGTTTATTTGTCCAATTACTTTTGATCTCCTAAAATGTGGAGTGTTTGTAAAGAAATGTGTACAATTCCTACAATTTCTATCAGATATTTTTGTTCAAACCTTCAAATTAAACGTTACAATCTGCACTTGAATTCTGTTGTAGAGGTTTCATTTCAAATCCAATGTGGTGGCATGCAGAGCCCAACTCGCGAAAATTGTGTCACTGTCCAAATATTTCTGGACCTAACGGTATATAGATAGATAGATAGATAGATCTCTCTCTCTCTCTCTCTCTCTATATATATATATATATATATATATATATATATATATATATATATATATATATATACACACAGTATAAACCCATCCTTCCTCCCCCAGAAATGCTCTGTTTATTGCTGGTTGCATGTGGGTTGAGAGCTAAACTGCCAAATTGTTGACTTCAATTATACTTGTTACTTGAATCAAGCCTATGAGTTATTAGTTTGGATCACATTGAAATATCTTAGCACCACAGAGTGCACCTGTCTCTTTTTTTGTTACTATGTTTCATGTTCTATTTTAATTCTTCATTTGCAGGTTCCTGTCCGCCCATAATTTGTAGGGGTTTTTTTTAACCCAAAGAGTGGCATTAGTTTGATAGGGACCCATCATAAAGAGGTCACCTTGCTTCTAGCTATTGGGCTCACATAAATCTGGCCATTTTTGTGTTCTAAGTATCTCAATTTTTACATGTTTTTCATAGCAGTAATGCATGTCTATATTTCTATATTCATATATCTCTGCAACTGTCTCTTTTTTGTGTATATGTGTGTGTATATTTACAGTACGAGAGGCTGCTGCTGATAATTCTTTGGCTTTACCCAGAAAGAAACGAGATAGGATGATGAAACTTTACATTTATTCCACATACTCTCCTTGATGTCAACACACTTCTTACATCGGTATTCCAAGTTCTGTAAGCCTAGCAAAAAGAAGGATTTTGGTTGTCCCTCAATCCAGGCATCTGTGCAAGCCATGGCATCAGAAATGGTGTGAAATTTGGTACCCTTGAGGTGTTTCTTCAGGTTTCGAAACAGATGATAGTTGGAGGGAGCTAGATCTGGTGAATAAGGTGGGTAGTCAACCAGCTGGAAGCCCAGCTCTGCCAGTATTGCCGTGGCGCTTGCGCAGTGTGAGCGGAGGCGTTGTCTTGCAAAAACTAGATTCCTTTTTCAGCTTGCTGCGCCTTTTGGCCTTCAGAGCTGCTTTCAATTGGTCCAAATGCTCAATGTAATACATTGCATTGATGATGGAACCCTTTTGAAGGTAGTCCACTAGCAGCATGCCCTCCTTATTCCAGAACACAGATGTTTGAACCCTGAACTTCTTTGGATGAGGAGAACCACTGTGCCTCCACTCTTTTTTTCAGGGTCATACAAATAAATCCAGGTCTCATCCATAGTGACCAGTTGATCCAGTAGGTTCTTATGAGTCCGGAAACGCTGACAAATAGACTGGGAACTTTTCACTCGCATGCTTCTCTGATCTGTTGTCAAACATTTGGGGACCTACTCTGCAGATAGCTTCCTCGTGTCCAAATATTCATGGATAATGACACAAACATGTTCACGGGAAATCCCCATGATGTCCGCTATTGCTTTAGCTGAAATTCATCGATTCTTCGGTATGAGGTTGTGCACAGCATCGACAATCTCGGAACAACAACCACTCTCAGTCGTCCAGGACCTTCCTCATCGTTGGTACTGAAGTGGCCAGTTTCAAATTTGGCAACCCAGTTCTTAACTGTGGAATATGAAGGGCATTGATCCCCTAATGTCTGCGACATATCACCATGAATATTCTTCACCGACTTTCCTTGCAGAAACAAGATTTTTATCACTCCTCTGCTCTCAGTTGCTGTGAATATTGCATTAGACTCCACTGTGTCGCCCCCATGCCAGCAGCCAGTGCTGCTCGGATCCGGATCTACGGTGCGGCTCGAGGGGTTTTCCGGACCCAGGGGTCGCGCGGACACTCCGAATAAAAGGGGACGTATTTATACGGGATTGGTTGTAAAATGTCTTTGACGCCACCCACGGTGTGTGGTGAGATGTAGCACCACCGCTGCCGAGCTCCTCAGCCTGTTGGGCCAGTCTCGGTGGGACATAGGGGCGCGGGTCGCTTACCCGCTCTTCCGAGGTCATCTCCAGTTCGCCGGTCCGGACAGCTGCAGCCAGCTCCTGCATCTTGGCTGTCCATCTTTTTAGCAGAAAGTTGGCCTGGGCCTGGATCCTTCGGCACATCCGTTATGTCTGGGCTTCCACCCAGTCGGCAGTCCCGGAGGCAAATCCCTCCATCTTCGGGTTGCCGGACCGGTCAGACATCCTCTTGAGGTGGTGTCCAGGAATGGAAGATGGCAGAGTCCTGGTGTCCCTGCCTCTTATTTCCTCAGATCACATGCCGCTATTCTCGCCCGCCCCCTTGGTTTTTCGGGAGCAGTCCTTTGATGCGGCTTGCTAGTGTCGATTTCGGCCTCAGGGTTTTCCTTCCGGCCTTGTTCCCAGGGGGTGGGGCTTCAGCTTTGCGCCCTTTCTCGGGGATGACGACGCTGGGTTGTTGTTGTTGTTTTCTCGCCCAAAAATGGCTGCAAAGATGGTGGTTTTCAAAAATTTTGCAGCGGAGCACCGCTGACAGTCCAGAGCGAGGCGCACTTTCGCCGGGTAAGGGAATGGGTAGGAATCCTGCTCATGACGCCAAGTTTCGGGGTGTGCCGCCCCCGTGCCAGCAGCCGGTGCTGCTCGGATCCGGCTCGAGGGGTTCTCCGGACCCAGGGGTCGCGCGGAAACTCCGAATAAAAGGGGACGTATTTATACGGGATTGGTTGTCAAAATGTCTTTGACGCCACCTACGGTGTGTGGTGAGATGTAGTACCACCGCTGCCGTTGCGGGTCTCCCGGGACGTTGGGCTGGCAGCTGGATGTTATCCTCTCCGTGGGTAGGGATGGATGTCCCGGGGCCCAGTGTCTCTATGCTGAGGATAGTGAGTGCAGGGGCCGGCGCACCCGGCCAGGCCAGGGATGTTACTCACGGTCGAATATAGCACACAAGTCCTGTGGTAAACAAAGGTGATGGTGGTCGGCTGCCGCAGACGGGTGTATCTGATCCCACACCCGGGTTGGTAGTCAAAGTCTCTCTCCTCTGCACTCAGTGTGTTGTAGGTAGGACTTCCTGGTGTGAAACGTGGGAGTCCGCTCCCGGTCCTTTGGTTGGGAGCCGTGCCCGCCTGACGCTGACCCTTGTGATCTACGGGCTCTGGCGGTGGCCCTATCCCTCTCTGTGAGTAGTTGTCTATTTTTCGGGACTTAGGTTTGGACAGGACCTAAAATCCTGCCCTCAATTGGTTAATTAGCTAGGCCGTCGGTGCTGGTCCTGGCTTAAGGTTCCAAGTACCCCCTCTGTGCATACGGTTTCCGCGTCGGTTGTCCGGTGTCGGTACCGGCGGGCTCCAACCCTGTCCCGGTCCACCTCGGATCTCTGCAGCCGTCTTCCCATCTCCTGCAGACTCTGGCTATTATCTGCCACCTAGCCAAGGTGTCAGGGCTCCGACCCTGGCACCTGCCAGCTTGCACCTCCACTCCAAACTTCAACTCAAACTTATCTGACTGTTTTCCCTCCCCGGGCTCTCCAGACCCTTAGGTGGGTGTTCCCTATCCGCCTGGTCCCGCCCACTGGTGTGTCCGTCCTTCCCTGAGGTGGGTGACTAGGGTTTCAGGTCAGCTGATTTAACACTTCGTGGGATAGATGTTGTGCGGGGGCCAAAATGTACATCTACCTGGTTTTCCAGGGCGCTACATTCCTCCTTGGTTGAATATAGGCTGTCCGCGGACAGTCCGACCACCACCATTTATTTTTAACAGGAACTGTAAAAGTAGAAAAAACACAAATTTACAAGTATAATAACATATTTACAATTTCTTCCCTTACAGGAGGCACAGATTTTAAACGTTGCACATTTAAACGGAACGGGACGGACTGGGCGACCTTCTTGTTGCTCCCACCCTAACAAACCTGACCTTGGTGCCACCTCTAAGAACTGGTTGGCACCCCTTTTCCCAAGTCCAGGAACAGGTCCGGGTGATGCCCACACGGGCCGGGTAAAAAGTTCCTTACCCAGCAGTCCTTGTCACGGGTTCCCAAGTCCGGGGACCCCTGACCTGGAGGGTAGTCACCGGTTTTGGTAGTGACTAGGCCTCGGCCAACTCTAACCACAGGCCATTCCTCCAGTCTGCCTCTCCAGTGGCTGCCGTGAGGAAGAAGGGTAGCCATGAATTATTTACAAGGCCCAATAGTTTTTGGGTTGGCTTTCCAGTCCAAAGCCATGGTCCATGAACTGTAAAACTTGTAACGGGGTTAACTGTAACTGGGGTAGCCGGGAACTGCTACCTTAACAATTTTCTTGGCTTTAAGATGGCGGAGGGGGGTGGAGGCACACCTTCTCATCCATTTTTCCCCACTTTTTCACGTCGAGGGCAAACCACCCCCTCTCTCTGCAGTGCCAGGTATAGGAGACCAGCTCTCCTGGCTCCAGGTCACGATCTGGGTGTCCCGTAAGTAAATGAGGGGCCACATCCCTCCGGGATACAAAAATCTCAGCCTCCAAGCCCACCTCATAAATAAAGCCCCATCCCTTCTGGGGGTTAAAGTGCCGGACCTGTCCTTGGAACGTCGGGCCTCGCACCCATAAAGTTGCCTGCCGGAGGTTATCCTTCTCCCGGATGGTCCTGTTCAGTACTTCGGTCTTCCGCTTCTCCCTGGCTGCGATCTCCGTCTTCAGCTGCTGCCGCTCCCAATATGGAGTACGGGTTCCGCACTCCGCCTCCCCCTGCTCAGGGGCTTGGACCATCTTGATGCCTTCACTGCCGGCTACAACCGGGCTCATGTGAAGTGGAAGAGGGCTCCGTTGATCCGCGGCCTGCTCTGCTGCCCTGCAGGTGCATCTCAGCTGCGCCTCAGCCGGAACCGGGTACTGGGGAGCGGCCGGCGTCTTTGCTGACTTCCGGTCGGGCGTCGCCTCTGCTGCGGCCGGGCGAATTGCCGGGGCCGACGTCATTGAGTGAGCTGCCTTCTCCAGGATCGGTGATGATGTCATCTCTGGTGTGGCCGGGCTCGGGGCTGGAGGGGATGTCTTCCGGGCTTTGGTCTTTTGCGGGGCTGTTACGGGTGCCAGAGCGCTGACATGCTCGTGGCCCGAGGACCCCATTGCCGGGTCCTCGCAGGCAGATGGAACGGATACCGCTGCCGTGGCTTGTGGCAGCAAACCGAGAGAGGCACCAGCTAGGTATGGGCAGCGAGGGAGGTGGCGTGGCGGGCAGGGGCTGACTGAGCTCCTCAGCCTGTTGGACCGGTCCCGGTGGGACATAGGGGCGTGGGTCGCTTACCCGCTCTTCCGAGGTCATCTCCAGTTCGCCGGTCCGGACAGCTGCAGCCAGCTCCTGCATCTTGGCTGTCCATCTTTTTAGCAGAAAGTTGGCCTGGGCCTGGATCCTTCGGTACATCCGTTATGTCTGGGCTTCCACCCAGTCGGCAGTCCCGGGGGCAAATCCCTCCATCTTCGGGTTGCCGGACCGGTTAGACATCCTCTTGAGGTGGTGTCCAGGAATGGAAGATGGCAGAGTCCTGGTGTCCCTGCCTCTTATTTCCTCGGATCACATGCCGCTATTCTCGCCCGCCCCCTTGGTTTTTCGGGAGCAGTCCTTTGATGCGGCTTGCTAGTTTCGATTTCGGCCTCAGGGTTTGACTTCCGGCCTTGTTCCCAGGGGGTGGGGCTTCAGCTTTGCGCCCTTTCTCGGGGATGAAAACGCTGGGTTGTTGTTGTTTTCGCACCCAAAAATGGCTGCAAAGATGGCGGTTTCCAAAAATTTTGCAGTGGAGCACCGCTGACAGTCCAGAGCAGGCGCACTTTCACCAGGTAAGGGAATGGGTAGGAATCCTGTTCATGATGTCAAGTTTCGGCGTGTGCCGCCCCTTTGCCAGCAGCCGGTGCTGCTCGGATCCGGATCTATGGTGCGGCTCGAAGGGTTCATCGGACCCGGGGGTTGCGCGGACACTCCGAATAAAAGGGGATGTATTTATACGGGATAGGTTGTAAAATGTCTGTGATGCCACCCACGTGGTGTGTGGTGAGATTTAGCACCACCGCTGCTGTTGCGGGGCTCCCGGGGACGTTGGGCTGGCAACTGGATGTTATCCCCTCCGTGGGTAAGGATGGATGTCCCGGGGCCCAGTCTCTATGCTGAGGATAGTGAGTGCAAGGGCCGCCACACCCGGCCAGGCTGGGGATGTTACTCACAGTCGAATAAAGCACACAAGTCCATTGGTAAACCAAGGTGATGGTGGCCGGCTGCCGCAGACGGGTGTATCTGATCCCACACCCGGGTTGGTAGTCAAAGTCTCTCTCCTCTGCACTCAGTGTCTTGTAGGTAGGACTTCCCGGTGTGAAACGTGGAAGTCCGCTCCCACTCCTTTAGTTCGGAGCCGTGCCCGCCTGATGCTGACCCTTGGAATCTACAGGACCTGGCGGTGGCCCTATCCCTCTCTGTGGGTGTTTGTCTACTTTTCGGGACTTAGGTTGGGACAGGACCTAAAATCCTGCCCTCATTTGGTTAATTAGCTAGGCCGTCGGTGCCGGTCCTGGCTTCATGGTCCAAGTACCCCTCTGTGCACACAGTTTCCGGGTCGGTTCTCTGGTGTCGGTACTGGCGGGCTCCAACCCTGTCCCGGTCCACCTCGGATCTCCACAGCCGTCTTCCCGTCTCCTGCAGACTCTGGCTACCGTCTGCCAGCTAGCCAAGGTGTCAGGGCTCCGACCCTGGCACCTGCCAGCTTGCACCTCCACTCCAAACTTTAACTCAAACTTATCTGACTGTTTTCCCGCCCCGGACTCTTCAGACTCTTAGGTGGGCGTTCCCTAGCCGCCTGGTCCCGCCCACTGGTGTGTCCGTCCTTCCCTGAGGGGGGTGACTAGGGTTTCAGGTCGGCTGATTTAACCCTTCGTGGGATAGGTGTTGTGCCGGGGCCTACATGTAGATCTACCTGGTTTTCCAGGGCTCTACACCACCATTTTGTTTTCTCACATGTGTAGAACACTGTTGCCATAAGCAACAAAGACAAAATTTTGAAAACCATAGAAACAAAAAAAGATCACAAAGCCAAAGTCATATCAGGAGTCCCTCGTATATGTATTGTAAAATGACAGTTAAGGCTGCTTTACACACAACGTCATCGCTAACGAGATTTCGTTGGGGTCACGGAATTTGTGCCGCACATCCGGCCTCGTTAGCATTGTCGTTACGTATAACACGTATGAGCGACCGCTAACGATGCAAAATACTCACCAAATCGTTGATTGTTGACACGTCATCCATTTCCCAAATGTCGTTGCTGATTTTGGACGCAGGTTGTTCGTCATTCCTGAGGCAGCACACATTGCTACGTGTGACACCCCAGGAACGATGAACAACACTGTACCTGCGTCCTCTGGCAACGAGGTGGGCGTGACTTTCATGCGGCTGCTCTCCGCCCCTCTGCTTCTATTGGACGCCTGCCGTGTGATGTCGCTGTGATGCCGCACGAACCGCCCCCTTAGAAAAGAGGCTGTTCGACGGCCACAGCGACGTCGCTAGGAAGGTAAGTGTGTGTGACGGGAACTAGCGATTTTGTACGCCACGGGCAGCGATTTGCCCGTGACGCACAAACGACGTGGGCGGGTGCTTTCACGAGCAACATCGCTAGCGATGTCGCTGCGTGTAAAGCAGCCTTTATACTTTAAGGCTAGAATACCCCTTTAAGGCACTATTATTAATTATTCTGATTATTATTTTGCCATCCTTAGCGTTTTAGTCACCTGGCAGCCCCTGAAGTGAGATACAATCTATGTCTTGCATCTCTTTCTTTAACAACAGGCCAGACAGAACAGGAAACATATTTGTCTTACATATAGTATCTCAATCTCCAGAGCCCCGAAATGTTTTCCCCCCATGTGGCTTATTTTATGCAGGTAATTTTAATTTCAACATTAGCCATTGACTTCAGTTGTGATCTGGAGATGGCTATCAAGCAGGAACAGACAGAATAGTTAGCTCAGAGAGATCTTGTTTAGGCTGAACGGAGCCAGGGCAGAGCCATGGGCGTAGTGACCCATGACTCACCTTTGCAGGGCAGCAAGGGGTTAATTATAATTTTCTAGAAAGAGCGGGCTTTCTGCGGGGTCAATAGTTTAGGGGGGTGGATTTATAGGGCCAGGGGAGGGAACAGGGGGGGGGGGGGCGGCTGTATATATGTCCAGGGAGAGAGGTGGGGGCACTACTTTGGCGCGGGGTATCGATAGAGAAGGTCCCCGTGTCACCTCACCTGGTCTCCCCCTGATCTGATGGCATCTGTTGCAGGACTCCTGGAGCAGCTTCGGGCTGCTGCTGGCGGCACGGATGGAGCGGCGGTCAGGACAGCGTTGAGGGAGATCCTGGGAGGTCTGGATGCGGTGTCTGATGCTGAACCCCCACTGCTCCGGAGTGGGCGCAGGGCGAGGGCACCGGAGAGGTTCTCGCCTGATGCTGCTCCTGCTCATCAGCGGCGCCACAGGAGCCCCTCCGGGGACCCTCCTTGCAAGAAGAATCCATCTGCTGCAGCTGGCAGGAGCAGGTAAGGGAGGAATCCTTCCCGGCGGTCAGGACCTGGGGCGGTGGGCGGTCCCTCCAGGGGTCAGGTGACCGGCTCAGCTGCCTCTACTGCTTTGAGCTACAGCAAAATGGCGGCTGTCCTCCCTGGCGATGCTTCTGTCGGCGGGACTGCTAGACAGCATGGAGATGGCGTTCCTGTGGGGCCTCCGGGGCCGGGAATTGGGAGTACGTCCCTTCAAGGAACATCACCTGTGGTGCTCGGGATGGATTCATCTTCCAGGAGGACAGCGCGCGCTCGGTTGGAGGATCCTGCCAGGAGAGGGGCATCGCAGCTGCGGAGATCATCACCAGAGAGGAGGTCGCGGTCCAGGTTCAGCTCACCTTCGGCGCGGTCAGCGACGGGGAGAAATTCGCCCGCACGGCAGGGGCCTGCGTCATGCCGGTCGAGGTCACGATCCAGGAGGAGGTTGCCTTCACGGTCAGCATCTGAGGCGAGTCGTCCTGCATCTCATTATCCGGTTTGCTCCCTGGTCATCTAACCAGGTTCAAGCGTGGTGGGTTCCCAGTTCCCCCCTGGTCGAGCTGCCGAAGACGTTTCCGTGCTGGGCCATTCTGGAGGAGATCGTCGTCTGGAGTCAGGATTTTCGGCTGGTGGGTCTCATGTACCGACGCAGCTTGGTGAGTACGCCTCTATGTTTTGTACGTCCTCACCTAGTTTAGTTTCCCCGGGAGTGAGCGGTGGCCAGGCGCAGGGTGTCATGGGGGGTCTGGGGGTCACGGGGCCGAGCGCAGCGGGGTTTGATGTCGGTGGTCTGAGTAATGTTTTGAAGGGTATGCGTGATTTGTTGGCGGGGTTGGATAGGGCGAGTCAGGGGGCGATCGGTCCCCAGTCCCAGTGTGGGTGCCGGGTTCTAGGGCGGCAGCGTTGGCCGTGGTTGTGGTACCGACGGAGAGCGAGGTGGTTGCTGGGGAAGGTGTGGCGGATCCCGGGCAAAAGGAGAAGGATAAGGAAGGAGATAGGATTATTTTGGATGATAGGGCCAGAGGGGAGGTGTACGTTTGCTTTCAGGGCCCTCTGGGGGCGCATTTAAAGAAGGAAGTGAAGGAGAAGATTTGGAAGGATGAATACGTGGAGATTTTTTCCCTCCTTCCTTTGGAGAAGTTTAATTTAGATAAGAGAAAGAAGGATGATAGCAAGAAGGAGGAGGAAGAAAAGCGGAGGTGGCGGCTGATCCCTCAAACGTTTGCTAACTGGTTGCAGGCTTTTGCGATCCTAGCTAGCGTCATTGGCGAAAAGGTGCCGGATAATTGTTCTGGGCTATTCTGCTACATGGATGCTATAGCGGAAGTTCATAGGATTTATGGTGGGCAGACTTGGTTTCGGTACGATGAACAATTTAGGCAGCGAAAAGCTGTGCGGCCCAGTATCCGATGGGATCAGAAGGATATTGGTTTATGGTTGAAAGTCATGGCATGTTATGGTCAGCCCTTTCACGGGGGGGGGCCAGGTCGGCCGGCCAACATACTGTCGGGGGAGCGGGGACCCAGGCAGGGGGTGTTGGAGCAAAGGCAGGGGTGTGCTGGCAGTTTAACGACAGCCAGTGCAAGTTTGGAAACGCCTGCAAGTTTAAGCATCAATGTTCAGGTTGTGGAGGTTCCTCCCACGGAGCGGCTCGTTGCTTTAAAAAGGGAAGGCCCAAGGCAGGGGGAGATCCTGGAAAAGGGGGGGAGCCCGGTGAGGCTTCACGAGATGGCCCCTTATTTAGATAGATACCCTAAGCGGGATAAGGCAGTATTGTTGGAGGACGGTTTTCGTGTTGGTTTCAGGATCCCCCCCCTCCTCATGTTGTTCCGTTTCAGTTAAAGAATTTGTTGTCGGTGCGGCGCCACCCAGAGGTTGTGACTAAAAAGCTTCTTGGGGAGGTTGCTTGTGGGCGGATGGCGGGTCCGTTTGCATCCCCCCCATTCCTAATCTGGTAGTATCGCCATTAGGGGTCGTCCCAAAGAAGGAGCCGAACAAATTTCGGCTCATTCAGCATTTGTCGTTCCCCAAGGGTTTGTCGGTGAATGACGGCATTGACCCAGAACGTTGCTCAGTGGTGTATACCTCGTTTGACGCAGCCGTCAGCTGGGTTAGGAAATGTGGTAGGGGAGCATTGCTAGCAAAGACGGATATCGAATCGGCATTCCGCTTGCTGCCGGTGCATCCTGAGAGCATGCATCTGTTGGGTTGTTTTTGGGATGGTTCCTATTTTGTTGATCGTTGTTTACTAATGGGGTGTTCCATTTCTTGCATTTATTTTGAAGCGTTCAGTTCTTTTTTAGAATGGATAGTGTGTGATGTGGTGCAGCTCTCGTCGGCGATTCATTATCTCGACGATTTTTTGTTCATTGGCCCCGCTGAGTCGGCAGTTTGTCAGACGTTGTTGAGGACTATGGAGTGGTTGTCTGGCCGGTTCGGGGTCCCCTTGGCTCAGGATAAGACAAAAGGCCCGTGTACTTGTCTGAATTTCTTGGGTATCACTATTGATACTGTGTTGATGAAGTGCAGGCTGCCTGAGGAAAAGATCTCAGCTTTGTGGGCAGAGGTGGGATCGGCTGTTTGTCTTAAAAAAATTCAGTTGAGGGACCTCCAGTCTTTGTTGGGCAAGCTTAATTTTGCTTGCCGCATCATGCCCATGGGCCGAGTTTTCTCACGAAGGTTGGCGTCAGCGACTGCTGGGGCGCGCTCCCCAAGGCATTACATAAGGTTGACTCGGGCCCTTGGGGAGGATTTGGCTGTATGGGGCAGTTTTTTAGAGAAATACAATGGCCAGTCGCTAATGATTGTGGACGTCATAAATGATTTTGATTGTGAGCTCTTCACCGACGCAGCAGGGGGTACGGGCTTTGGAGCTTACTTCGGTGGCAGATGGTGCGTGGGAGAGTGGCCAGCGGCTTGGCATGACGCAGGGTTTACACGGAATTTGACATTGTTGGAGCTTTTTCCAATTGTGGTGGCGGTGTCCGTTTGGGAAGAGCATTTTAGCAACATAAAAATTAGTTTTCACTGTGATAACATGTCTGTTGTCATGGCAATTAATAACCTGTCTGGCGCGTCTCCTCCGGTGGTCTGCCTGTTGCGGTACTTTGTGTTGCGGTGCCTTTGTCTTAATGCGTGGGTTGTGGCAGTTCATATACCGGGGGTTGAGAACTCCATTGCTGATTCCCTTTCTCGCTTGCAGTGGGATCGTTTTTGGAGCCTGGCACCGGAAGCGGAGTCCGCCGGCAGCATCTGGCCGGCGGAGCTCTTAGAATTGGTGTCCGAGAGGCGAGTTCGTTGATCAGAGCGTCATTAGCTCCTGGCACGTGGGCTGCATATGAAGCAGGTTGGATGGAATGGACAAATTGGAGGTAGGAATTTGGGGCTGGGCGAGTCTGCCGAGGATTCTGTAGGCGCCTTGCTTTGTTGGATGTGCCGGATGGCTTCAGATCTTTGGTCTTTTTCCAGGGTTAATCGGTTTATGGCGGGGGTTGCGTTTGGTTGTAAATTGCGGGAGGTTGTTGACATAACAAATAATTTTCTGGTTCCACAAGCTGTGAGGGGCTTGAGGAAGGGGCTTCATAGACTGGACAGTCGGAGGCCGGTGTCATTCCAGCTGCTGGAAGAGCTGGGTGCTCAGCTGGAGCGAGTGTGTGTCTCCTATTTTGAAATGGTTTTGTTTCGGTTGGCGTTTTCCTGGGCTTTCTTCGGAGCTACGAGGATAGGCGAATTGGTGTCCCCAGCGTCATCCCGTGGGGGGGGGGTGTTTTGGGAGAGGACACAGTTGGTTTAGGAGACTCTGTGGAATTTTGGATCCGGCGGTCTAAGACGGATCAATTTGGTCGTGGAAGAAGGGTCACTTTATGGGCATTGGCGGGGTCCTTGATGTGCCCTGTATCTTGTTTTAAACAGTATTTAGAATTGGGGGTTTGCCGCCTGGGCCCGTTGTTGAAGCATCAGGATGGATCGTTTTTGTCCAGGTATCAGTTTGTGGCGGTCTTTCGGAAATGCCTGGAGAGGTTGGGGTTGGAGGCGGACAAGTTTTCAGCCCACTCTTTTCGCATTGGGGCGGCGACGGAGACCGACAAGTGGGGGCTTCCAGCTGAGACAGTGAAGAGGATAGGCAGGTGGGAGTCGAGGAGGTTCAGGCTGTACGTCCGCCCCCATTTGTTGTATAAGTCAGGGCTGGTCTGGTCTAGTGGTGTAATTATTTAAAAAAAACAAAACAAAACAAAAAAACGGAACCCTGTAATGTTGTTTTAAAGTTAATGGTAGTTACTGGAGTGTGTCTGATTTTTGGTTATTGTACCCCCCCCTCTTTTCTTGTTTGTCTCCTTCTATAGGTGGTGCGCCCCTGGTCTGGATTTTCGGCCATTCATTTGTTTATTGGGGGGTACTGAGAGCTGATGTGCGACGCAATGGTCGGCAGTTGGGTTGGTCCAGAGATGAGGTAATCGTACATTGGATCGGGGTGAGGGGCATGCGCTGGCGGCAGGTGTTGGTTGATTTTCACCAGTTCGCTCGGTTGGATCGCACCCCAGATGTGCTGGTGTTGCACATTGAGGGAAATAATTCAGGGGCCCGCCCCTGTCGGGAGTTGATACGGGATATACGGTACGACCTGCTCCGCCTTTGGTCAGTTTTCCCTAACCTGAGGGTGGTTTGGTCAGACATTGTTCCCAGAAAGGTTTGGTGGGGGGCTCGGTCCCTGGAGGGGATCGACAAGACCAGAATAAAGGTCAACAGGTTGGTTGGGAATTTTGTGTCCAGGAATGGGGGAGTTGTGGTTCGGCACAGGGACTTGGAGTCGGGGGAGGGGAATTTTTGGCGATCAGATGGTGTGCACCTGACTGCCGTGGGTATTGATTTATGAGCCTTGAGCATTCAGGAAGAAGTGGAGCGGGCACTGGTTTTCGTGGGGTGACTCGCATTATGAGGTGTCAGGTAATGCTCGTGGTGGCGGTGGCGAGGGGGGTTCTTGGAGTCGGTGGAAATTTGGGGTGGGGGTGGTAGATTGGATAGATGGGGAACCACCGCCCTTTGTTTATTCTGGTATGGTAATTGCCTGGCGGACTTGGGGGGGCTCTCCAGGGGTGTGGTCCCCTGAGAGTCGATTAGGGACACGGTTTTCCGGCAAAAGGTGGTGCCCCCGAGCTTGTGGTCGCGGCTTGGGGCAAATATGCCGGATGGTTTGGTAACAATATTTGGTGTCCGCCAGGTTTTGGGGCTCCAAGAACCGCCCTTGCATTGGTAAAATGGTTATTTATGGTTATTTATTTGTTATAATGTTTGTTAATAAACTGGGCCGATTTGGCCAATTTATCCAAAGAATGGTGTTGTGTGTTTATTAGCGGTTGGGAAAAAGGGGTTTTTGTTGGGGATTCTGCTGAGACGATGAAGAAAGCCTCTGCAGTAGGGCAGTCAAGGCTGAACGGAGCCAGGGCAGAGCCATGGGCATAGTGACCCATGACTCACCTTTGCAGGGCAGCAAGGGGTTAATTATAATTTTCTAGAAAGAGCGGGCTTTCTGCGGGGTCAAGAATTTAGGGGGGTGGATTTATAGGGCCAGGGGAGGGAACAGGGGGGGGGCTGTATATATGTCCAGGGAGAGGGGGGGGGCACTACTTCGGCGCGAGGTACCGATAGAGAAGGTCCTGCCCTCCCGCCCTATATTTAATCTTTGTCAGGGAAGACAGAGGAATTGAGGTTCATTTATTTTTATATTGGGTGTTCGGGTCATTTCGGCGAGCGGTGGCGAGGGGGGTTCTTGGAGTCGGTGCAAATTTGGGGTGGGGGGTGGTACATCGGATAGATGGGGGACCACCTCCTTTTGTTTATTCTGGTATGGTAATTGCCTGGCGGACTTGGCGGGGCTCTCCAGGGGTGGGGTCCCCTGAGAGTCGGTTTTCCGGCAAAAGGTGGTGCCCCCGAGCTTGTGGTCGCGGCTGGGGGCAAATATGCCGGATGGTTTGGTAACAATATTTGGTGTCCGCCAGGTTTTGGGGCTCCAAGAACCGCCCTTGCATTGGTAAAATGGTTATTTATGGTTATTTATTTGCTAAAATGTTTGTTAATAAACCGGGCCGATTTGGCCAATTTATCCAAAGAATGGTGTTGTGTGTTTATTAGCGGTTGGGAAAAAGGGGGTTTTGCTGAGGATTCTGCTTAGACGATGAAGAAAGCCTCTGCAGTAGGGCAGTCAAGATGCACCATTAAGCACACCAGTAATACAGGGCTACTCTGCTTAGGGAAAGTGCAGGGTTTTACTATAAATAATACTCCTTTTCTTGTTGTGGCAGGGAAAAAGTGGTATTCTCATTTCACCCTACAGATGTTGTATCTCATGGAGGTGGCTCAATAACATACTGAAAAGTAATATCTAAGATGACTAGAGATGAGCAAACCCTAACGGTAAAGGTCGAGGTTCGTACCGAACACAGGCTGTTTGGGGTTCAACCCGAATATGGACTTTTAAAAAAAGTCAGTGTCTGAGTTTGGGTGCTGTTCATATGGTGACCACTCGATCGAGCATCGGGGTGCCCAAGTACGCTCGATGCTCAGCGTAGTGGAGGTAAAAACAACATTTTCGGATGCTGTGTGTAAAAAAACAAAACAAAACCCCAAACAAACAAAAATAATCCTGAAACAAACAAAAAGAAAATCTTTCCTTTCTCTTCCTTCCCCTTTCTTGTTCCCGGACCTTGAACCCCTTAAATGGGGTTCAGGAACAAGTTCAGGTCAAGGCTGGGACCTGAAACGAACTTTTAACTAAAGTCTGTCCAAACCCGAAAATACACAGGTCCACTTATAACAAAGAGGGGGAAGCCAGCACTGCCCAAGAATGTCATGCAAAAAACATTTTTTTAGTGTAAATTCACAATTATTCCAACTGTACTATAATGCAAATTGAGATTTTTAGCAAATGATTGATCAATAATTTGATCCGCCCCTGCCAATATCAAGGCAAATCTACTTATGTCTACCTTAGACATCATCATATACAACAGGATGATGTGTTTTTTTTACTTACAAAACTTAGTCAATTGTTTTCTAATTCAAAGAAGGTTGGTCAGGCATGTTGAGCAACAGCCGGGTCATTGATTATGTAGACCTGATTGCCCACATTGCACTCACCATTCCTCAGACTTGTTAGTTGAATGGTGTGGTCACACCGTTCTCAGAACACAGTCTTCTTGTGTATAACTGTGCAAAGTCTGTTGTAGATGAGAAACTGTGGAAAGAAAAGCGCAATAGGGTCTTACCCCAAAAAGGGAGGAAGATATGTAATAAAAACACACCTATAATGGTTGTGCCAGTCACAACCACTATACAGGCATATATAAGATCCAGGTCCAGGCAGCAGTCCCAAAGTTGGCTGATAACAGAGAGTGATAGAAGAAGGGTCTTAATTCCGCGCCAAGGACTCAATGGATCCAGGAAGAGATTAATGCTTCTTTAATAACATGCACAAGTCTACGCGTTTCTGGAGACACAGCTCCCTTCATCAGGACATTGATTTGATGTTCTCTTGCCAATGTCCTGATGAAGGGAGCTGTGTCTCCAGAAACACGTAGACTTGTGCATGTTATTAAAGAAGCATTAATCTCTTCCTGGATCCATTGAGTCCTTGGCGCGGAATTAAGACCCTTCTTCTATCAATCAAAGTCTGTTGTAATCACAGGCTTTTATTAGATAATGAATCACACACACAAAATTTGTCATTCCATGACTGGATAAGATATTAAATTATATGTGTCCCACAGCGTCTGCCTCAAGACTCGCCGAGTGTCAGGACTACTTCTGACACTGTTCACACAGCAGAGTCAGATACTTCACACAATACTGTTTTGGAGTTGCATAGACAGGCTCTGGCGTTGACCAGCTGTGCTGTTGTTAGTAATTGGGCTTGCAGGAGTTAATTTCTGCTAGAGTGTAGATTACTGCTTGAGTCACATGTTGCAGGAGACCTATCACAGTTGCCTCCACCCTTTTTTAAACGGTGGAACCTGGTCTTCCATGCCGATGATAGCTTTAGCGATCCCAGTCCTTGTGCTTTCATATCCAGTTGCTTGTGAACTTCTGTGGGCTGTGTGATATGTTGTGAAAATACTCTTGTCTGACTATTTCCTCCCTTCCTTTTCTTTATATATTGTCTATACCTCTGTAAGTGATTGTGGTGAGTTTGAATTTTGGTTTACATCTGTCTCTTTATTTGAGGGGGATCAACCACTCCTGTCACGGTCCTCTCCTGGGTGGAGGGAGGGCCACCAGACCAGGGTTGTTCAGGAGCTGGGGAAAGGAAGGTGGCCCAAACATCATCACCTTCAGGCTAATCTTATCTTTGTGATCAGGGTCACTCTTGGTGTCTGATTATTTCCTCCCTTCTTTTAGTTTCCTCCCGATCACGTATTGTCTATACCTCTATGAGTGACTGTGGTGAGATTGAGTTTTGGTTTACATCTGTCTATTTGTGTGGGATCAACCACTCCTGTCACGGTCCTCTCCTGGGGGAAGGGAGGGCCACTAGGCCTGGGTTATTCAGGAGCTAGGGAAAGGAAGGCGGCCCAAACATCATCACCTTCAAACATACCTTTGGACTCAGGGTCAGCGAGGCTTCCCCTAGCCTGAGGGACAGTTTAGGCTCCCCTGTTCCTATTGATCCCATCACAACCCGTGACTATATGTTTATTTACCTCTTTATTTACTAATGCAGTTGCCATCAGCAAGGAGGAAGTAAAGTGCATCAGTAATTAAAATCATCACCTGTTCCTTTGCACCATGTGTATGAAGAATGTATGAAGTGTGCAATTTGAATGTGAGGAAAGTTAATAGCTGAGGGCATTTATTTTGCAAATTCAAAATTAAAAACTCATTTATACATTAAGGTTCATATCCATACAGGCTTGTAAGTGGATGTAATTACGGTATACTTTTCTGGATGTTGAATTTGGCCGATGATTATAAGGTTTAGCATTTAATTTTGTACAAATATGTCTAAAATAAATCACTAAATAGAACAGGTTTTAAAAAAGCACACAGGTTTATTGCATATCAATCTCATGTATAAATTCATTGTAGCATTGGAAAGATTACATTTGGTATACATTCCTATTCTACAGCATTAAACTCAAAATCAGCTTTCTTATTCATTATCTTAAGGAATTTCTCTACTCAAGTACATTTTGTTTTTTTATCACAAGCATCAAAAAGAATTTTTTCCCTCCCCACAAAAAAAAATAAAATAAAAAAAAAAAAATCGCTTTTTGAAATTTTTTTTCTACACTTCATATCTTTTCTTTATATTTTCCCACATAAGCGATTTTTAAAATTTTTCATATTAACAGCTGTCTTTTCTATATCATTGGCAGCTGAAGCATCAAGTCCCGGACAAAGAACCTAATCACATATACAGTAAGTGCATCTACAGATTTTTTTTTTTTATAATTATTATTTTTTTTATTTTTTTACTTTTTCGATTTTCCTCTTTTAAAAAATTCACAAACAGACACATTGACGGCTAGCCCACCAGTCATGCACAGATTTGCCTATGAACATAACAGAAGCGATATACAATCCAGAGGGAAATGGAACAAACAAATTGAATTGTTCCAAAATCAGTTTCCTCAAAAAACACCAAAATGAAATTCAGACATTTACAACTTTGTTTTTTTTCCCCGCAATGTACATTTTTTTTTAACAAGGGATACAAGATAATATTTTATTTTTATTGTGTCTATTATAAACACCCAACTCTTGAAAATTTACCGCGGTCTCATAGAGAACTTTGAAAAGTAATCTGTAAAAGAACACCCTCCCTCATCCAGATTAAAGAGCATGGATATGAAGGACAGGATTTTGTGGAGATGAAGCCATTAATTTGATGGAGGGAAAAAAATGCAAGAAAAAAAGTAATTTAGTAAAAATGTTTACTGATATCAATGGCTGTAAGGACATTGGCCCAATTGAGAAAATAAAATGAAAAAAAATAAATAAAATAAAATAAATAAACACATATATATATATATATATATATATATATATATACATACATACATACGTACGTACGTACGTACGTACGTACGTATATATATATATATATGTTCAGAATTGTGGTTTTCAGTCTTACATAATTTGTTGAATCGGTTTAACAAATGCATTTGGGTTTGCATATATATATATATATATATTTTCCACATTTTATAGCCTTTTTGTTTTTAAATGTCTTTCTACAGAAACTATCATCTTTTTAAGTTTGTGAACTGAATCTATTAACATAAGTGCATGTGTCCTGACTGATCTGAATTTATTATTAGACTTTTTTCAATTTCACTAATGTCAGACAATATATCATGTAATTACAGTATATAGGTGTGTCCACAGCACCACAGGTAGAACAACTTTTTAATCAGGTAGGGACGCAGGTCATTCCAAGGGATTCACTTGGCCAAATCATACCAAAATAGAAGACAGCATGTCAAGGGGTATTTCCATTGTAATTTAATTTATTAGAAGAAATGCGACGTTTCGCCCTACAAATGGGCTTTTTCAGGCATAAATAATGCTTGAAAAAGCCATTTTGTAGGGCGAAACATCACATTTCTTCTGATAAATTAAATGCCATTGAATATACCCCCTAGGATGCTGTATTCTATTTTAATATATCATGTAATTTCCTACCAGCATGTTATTTGGAAAATTATTGAACAGAAGTTTTTAGATAACTATAAAAAAGCACAGTTGATAGATTAATCTCCATCTGTAATATTGGGACCTGATTGGGTACATAATTCACAAATCAAAAATAATTACTATTGAAAAAAGGGTTGATAAATATATTTTCAGTTTGAAAATAATCAATTTGAGAGTAATTTTTCTTTTAAAACATATTTTATGTGCCATCTTGGACAATATTGCAAAGGTCTAAATACCTATTTAGACAGGATGATAATCAGGGAAGATCATTCCCAGGAATGCTCACTTTAAGATTATCTGTCTTTTTTGCTCAACAAAAAAGCAAAATGCTCATTTTTAAGTTCTGTTGATTTTACAAGTTTGCTTAAATATTATCCTTCTAGGCAGCACATTATCCTGTGTGAGCAGAATATATCCTGCCCATATAGCCGATCAAGTCTAAATGTGCTCTAAGTGCACTCACGCATATAAAAGTTTCATTTTAACTGACAAGAATATTACTTTACCCCATTTGGGCATATAATTGAGGAAAGTAATGTAATACTTTAGTCATGAATTTAAAAATTATCTGGAGACGTTTTCAATGAAAAACCTAAATTGCCTTTAAGACCATAGTAATGAATAAAGATTCATTCAATTTTAAATTTGTGAAAAACAGGTTCAGAAAACGGTAAATTATTGACATTCAGACTTTACTATATCTTTAGAAATAGTTTATAAAATGATACTTTTTTGTTTATTGGCTTAATAAGTCCGTACAAATATTAATATCACTAATATTGATCAGTAATTAGATTTCTACACACACATGAACACTATTTGTTTATTGTTGTGGTCTTGTGGAAACTGCCATCTGAAGAAAGCAGAGGGCTGTTGACAACTATTTAATTTTGTTTTTGTAATTCCCATCTTGTAAAGAATAGTTTTACTTGACAGTTCACTTTTAACCTTGGGTCCCTTCCAGGTTAAACAGCATGAAGCCTTAAAGAGGTTGTCCACTACTTTTACATTGTCGGCCTATCCTTAGAATAGGTCATCAATGTCTGCTCGGCTGGGTCTGACACCCAACTCCCTCATCGATCATCTGTTCTCGGTGCCGGCAGCAGGTAGCTGGAAATGCTCAGTTCTGTAGCTGCGCCGTCAACTGGTAGCGGCCACGGTCAGGTACTGCACTAAATAATAGGAGGCGGATGGGCCTGGTCGCGGCTGCTATTAGAAGACGGGGCAGCTCCGGAACTTGAGCATTTCCTGTTGCCTTCTACTGCCGTCGGTGCAGAGAACAGCTGATTGACGGGTGTGCCAGGTGTTGGATCCCAGCTGATCAGAAATTAATGACCTACGTAAGGATAGGCCATCAATGTAAAAGTAGTTGCCAACCTCTTTAAATTTTTTATGGAATCACTTCCTTTTTCTCTTTTCGATTTAATTAAATGCTACTTTTTGGAATAATTGACTTTATTTCCCTAACTATAATATATTGGTTACTGGAAAATGTGTTTATTTCACTAAATTAACACATATGTAAATTAGTATTAATAATACTGACCTGCTTTTTAAATCTAAGGTTTTACATTTACCGATAATTCATTAAGCATTTAGAAAAATATCAAGGGTAATATACTTAGAGCAAATTCCCAAAGGGAAAGCATTTGGTTTTGTTTTACTATCTATTACATTTAGGATTTCCTCTTGTTTAATCAATATATTGTTATAATTTTATAAATTGCCTAATGGCAGAGCATGAATATGACACATTTTATACATTATATATATATATATATATATATATATATATATATATATATATATATATATATCTATATCTATACTTAGGGAACACTAAAATACCACTTTGTTGTTTGTGTTCCCTTTATTTTCTTGATTAGCATATATATATATATATATATATATATATATATACTGTATATACACACATATACTGTATATACCGTACATATATATACATATATATAGTTTAGGTATTAGAGTAAAACAAATTTTCAATATTTCAAGAAACTCATAAAAGTGGAGTTCTAAAAGTATTGTTTTTATTTGATTGGGGTTTTTTTCTCTTTAAAACCACACAACCTTTTGGGTTAGTTTTTTAATTCCTACCATTTGTGAAGTTATCAAAAATACCACGCTGGTAAAGAAAAAAAATCATGATTTGTAAGTTCCTTTTAAAAAAACTTCTAGCACATTATTATTAGGCTTTGGTCGGCCATGTACCCTTAGAATCAGCCATTGAGTCGAATGTTGTCTGTCCTTACTAGATGGTAGAGCTTTGAAATTTTTCAGGTTAAATAAGAAAAAAATACCAACAAAAATTCCCCCAAAAAACAAGCAAAAAAAAACCCCAGAATGCCTTCAAAATCCATACAATTTACTTAATATAGATTGGGGTGCTTAGGTTTCCACTCCAGTGTATAATTGAAATGCCATTATGAGAACTGTATGTGAAATGATGACGTGGGTCAATGCTGCTCTTGACCAAAAAAAATCCCCGTCAAAATGATTGACTTTTGAAGCCTTCGTTAAAGGGATATGTATACATTATTTCACTACGTTTTCCACACTCCTACATATTTACATTTGCTTTTCAACCAGGTGTCTAGTGCTTTTAATACAGTACATTACAGAGTGCTTTTAAGCGTCTTTGAGCTTCTTGACAGTGACATATTCAAGAAATATGGCACCCATCATCATGAAATTGTGAAACAAGTTACTGTAAATCACAATGTTGCTATTTGCCTACGTGAACCTTTAGAAAAATCATACTTTTTTTTTTTTAAGACTTAAATGGTCTTTGTACACCCGCCCCAGCAAATAACAAATAAATACAATACTTAGGCAAAAAAAAAAATAAAAATAATAATTAAGAACAAAAAATATTTTTTACAAACTTATGATTGTCCTGGAGTATCTCAGTTGCGGTAGTCATTAAAAATGAGAACAGATCACAGCTTTAAGCATCTATCTAGTGAAAGAAAGAGACTAAATACTAAAAATGCTGTAATCGGCAAATGACAACCAGAAATTGATAAGAATAACCTTATTTGGCACATGAATTTTTTTTTTCTAAACACCACAAAACCTTTGTTACTCTGTTTTGGTCCTTCACTATTTGCTTATATTAACATTTCTTCACAATAATGACATTTTATGAAAAAATACTGTTATCGAAGTAAATAAGAAACAAATCTTAGGGGCAAATTTCAACAAATATATACAGATTAAGATTTTTTTTTAGTTCAAATTACATTTTTTTTGTTTTTATCGGCCCCAGCGAATAATAATTTAAAATATAACAACATGGAAATAACATTAAGCTTTCCCCCCCCAATCATTTATTATGCCATGAAAGGAATGTCTTATAAATGTTGAGATTGGAATATCATCAAGATGAAACAAGATTGCCACCATAGCAGCTTCAAATTCTTCCAAGCTACATCGGAAAAGGAAAAATACAAAAATTCCAAAAAGTATGTTCTGCTAATTTGGAAAAATCCCATCTCCGTTGGGTACTGTTGTCTTGTGGAGTGGCGGGAGTGGCTTCTTGATATTAGATCCAATTTAATAACTCGTAGCTACACCTTAAATCCATTCAAAATTCTGGTAACATTTGTGAAAAACCCTAAAATTTGTTTTTTTATTGGTAGGCTTACTCAGTTTTCCAAGTCTAGGGAAATTGTGAGCCTGAAAGTTTTAAAATTTATTTTCCAGAATGAAATATATATATTTTTTTTAAATTTGTAATTAAGATTAAATGGCTCTTACTTTATATATTCAAATCCTCCAATTTCGCAAAACTTCATCATCGTTGTTAAGGAATTATCACTTGCCTACAAGTTTCTTTAAACTATTCGACAACTTTTTATTTCTTTTTTTCAATTCTTATGATTAGATTTCTTAGTTACTCAATTTCAGGCACATAGGTGAGCTGGGTGGCAAATTATTTGGATCTAAAACTATGAGAAGCCTAAATTATATCTTGAACCTGTGATTAAGTACAGCACCATAAACATTCCCACCAGCCGTCTATTTTCTGCCGATAGGATATTTCTAGTGATTCAAAAGCCTATGTTATGCAAATATCTGTGGTAGGATTATGTACATGGTGGAGTGAATGCGTGAAATGTAGAACTTTTTGGAGAGGATCCACAAAAAAATGAACAGAGGTATCACCAGACAGATGCAAATTGCAGCAAACATCCAAATGCTTGGTTCTTAGTGACTTCTTGTTTCCATTTAGCTATCTTCCACATTGCAGAAAGGGTGATGTAACATTTAAACTTGTGTTTATGCATTTTTGTATGTTTTTATTTTTTTACAAATGGTTCATAGGATTAAAAGCTCCTGATTCTGATGCTGCTCCGGCCATGTTCAACCAGGCATCCAGGGAGTTGTGGGAAGTATGAAGAGAAGTATTTTCAGAAAGAGACAACATCATTGCATAAGCCTAAGGGAAAAGAAATAAAAATGGGAACAAATGTTAAGAATAAGATTTAAGAACTGTATAGCAAAAAAGTCGTATAAACATGCAGTAGCTGGAAGAGATTGATTTTTCATTGCACCAAAGTTTCAACCAAATAGTAGGCTATAATCAAGATCTGCCACTGTATGAAGAACAGCATATTATTGAGACCATTGCAGTTTGACTAGTAAAGATTAAAGAAGGATACATAGGGGAATTTATTTTTTCATATCCACAGGTTTTGTGGCATTGAAAGTTTAGAAATGATGGAACACATGGCCATATTTGCAACAAAATTTGCAACTTGCGATAGATATCACCACCGGAAAAGTAAAGCAAATCAAATGAACACATGCTAATCGCAAGAATAGACTTATTATCTAGTTTTAAAACAGCCCAAAATGTGTTACATTATTGACAGGCATGCACCTCTTTATAGATCCAGCTCATTTCACTCTGAGCATCTTCGGTTTAAAGGCGGTTCTACAAGTTAGATCGCTCTTGGCTGAACGATGCTCTGGCCATTTGTTTGGTTGACAATGATCTCAGTAGACTCTCACATACCCAGGAGCACCCAATTGGCTGATCGATCCAGTATTCTCTTTAAGAAAGCCACTGCCTATCAACTCAGCAAGTGGCTTATCGCTGGGGGGAAAAAATGTGATCGGCAGCCCAAAATCTGACATGCCCAACTGACATCTCATGGGACAATCAGTTAGCCGGCATCCCCTTACACATTACAGTGTTGTCCGAACCCACTTATATTGACATTAGTATATGGGGGCCTTTAAGAAGTTATCCACTACCCTCACTCATTTCATTTTTTATTCATCAATTGTGCTATTATGTGCAACTAAATGCATTCATACTCTTATTACAGTAATATAAACCTTTTATCATACACATAGCATCACTTGGTGTCTCCAAGCAGCAGCTCTAATGTTTAAAATTGATCTCTTCCCCCCATAGCCTGTTTGCTAATACAAGTTCCATTCTGCATTGCTGCAGCCTGTTTGCCAGCACTTAGCATGCCCCCTCCCTTCTCCATCCTGTGCTGCTGAAGATATTGGGGGATACCAAGTGTCAGAGCAGCCCAGGGTAGGTAGCAGTGAATCTGGCAATTGCCAGATAGCCAGATAGCCAGTACAGCCCTGTCACTGTGTTTGTTATGCAAATTTCAGCTGTACATGTCAGTGATTGTATTACCTAAACCCTTTGCTTTTGAAATGCTGATTGTAGCACTGCACTAAGTGTTGGCCCCTGTTGTTACTGCTGAAAGAAACTGTTTGCTTAGTTTGTATGAGACTAATTGGGATTCACTCCAAAACATCTACACACCCCATCAGGAGCCCAGTGAGAACTTCCTTTCACTTTGTCTGACTTCTGTGCTGGAAAAGGACATATCAAGCATAACAAAGGAGGAAGAAGAATCTGCATAACAATCCAGTGCTATGTGATCCCTGCTGAGTTGCCCTCATAGAAGCTATATATCCAATTCAAGTACAGTGGAACCTTGGTTTATGAGTAACTTGGTGTGCGAGTATTTCGCTATATGTGCAAAGCTTGCTGTAAATTTGTAACTTGGTTTACGAGCAATCTTTGCTGTACGAGCAAATACTCACCGCACACACTTCCAGTTCTGTACTTTCACTGCGCTCTGACCTTCTCTTGCAGTCCGCACAAACACACACACGTATTCTGCTCACCTACCCTTCGTTTCCTCGGCGGCCTCTTCTCTGGTTCTTGTAGTCCACAGGTATGTGTGTCCGGTAACCATCTTGACCAAGGCAGGAGATTCCGCTGTCAGCGCTTCAGCAACAGACGTCATACGCATGAGCTGCTTGCCTATGATTAGCCAGTGCGCTGACGTCAAAGGCATGAACCGCTTGCCTCTGATACGTCAGCGCGCTGGCTAATCAGAGGCAAGTGGCTCATGCATATGACGTCAATGCACTGGCCAATTAGAGGCAAGCGGCTCATGCATATGACGTCAGCTGCTGAAGCGCTGACAGCAGAAGCTCCTGCATCGGTTACCGGATACACATACCTGCGGACTACAAGAACCAGGGAACAGTCCGCCGAGGGAACGGAGGATAGATGAGCATAATATATGTGTTTGTGTGTGTTTGTGCATGTGTGGAATGGCAAAATAGAGGACCAGGATGGGACATTGCTACAAGTTGTGGAACAAATTGTCTGAGTTTCAGTCATTTCCTATGGGAAATTTTGCTTTGCTAGACGAGTAACTTGGTTTACGAGCACACTCCCAGAACGGATTGTTGTTGTAAACGAAGGTTCCACTGTATATTACAAAAGGTATTGTTTAGAAGAACTATGATATATGGCAAGTGGGTTAAAAAGTAGTGGAAAACCCTGTTAAGATTGACCTGTCCTCTGTGTTCATAAGGGGAATGCTTGGTAAAAATGACTGATCATCGGGAATATACAAATACACAAGAGCCTGTGCATCATCAGTCATGGCAAAACTCGGAACCATTACCCCATTATTTTCTTTTATTCTACTGATATGTAATAAATATATATCTGAAGTTATACCATGTTCACTGGTTTATTTTTTAGACCATTGTACATAGACAGTTAGTACATTGAGCAAAATTAGCAGACACTTAACAGAAACATGCAAATGGCTTGCTTTAAAACAGTAGACGACACAAAGTAACAGATTTTTTTTCTTTCTGCCAACTGCGATGAACTATGAATTCAAAAAGTTTGTCTATTTTCCTTTTTTATTTCAAATTGATACATTACATGTTATAATTATAATCAACTTGAAGAAGAAACTTTGATCACTGCAACTTTATCTTGTTCTTTTCATCAATGTATCACCAACAGCTAAAAAATGCCACATTTAAAGAGAAATTGAGACTCTAAATTTGAAGAATGGACTCCTAAGATATTATATATTTTTTAAGAATTTCTACAGTTCTGTACAGATTTTTTGCATAATTTTGAAAGTGCATGTGTTATACCTATATATGCTTTGTATTATAGCTTTAAAGGGGTGGTTCACTACTCTGCAATAGTGGCAACATCCCTGTAAAATGTATAGTGAAGGCTTTTTCTAAATACCTTGATCACCAATTCTGCCTATGAGCGGCGCTATTGCGGTCTGCTCATCCCCATAAAGTAACCCCCGGGCTCCATGACCTCTGAGATACAGTGATGTCATGTCAACTTCCAGTTGATCCAACATCACCGAATCCGGCACCAGTCTTCCTGACTGACTGGTTTGTGAGTGGCATTTCACCGTTCATCACAGCCCAGCATGTTGCGCGCCCTCTCCTTCGCTGCAGAGCGCCACAAGCAGGAGTGATTCTGGACTAAGGCGCTGGGATGTGATGAGCGATAAAACACTGTCTACAGCCAACTCCCTCAGGAAAACTGGATCGAGCTCGGTGATGTCGGATCAACTGAAAGTTGATGTGATTTCACCGGATCTCAGAGTTCACGGAGCCCAGGGGGGTCACTTCATGGGGATGAGAGGACCGCAATAGCACCATTCACAGGCAAAATTGTCTGAACAAGGTATTTAGAAAGAGCCTTCCCTATCAGTTTTACAGGGATGTGGCCACTCTTGCTGAGTAGTGAACCACCCTTTAAATATGGAATTTAAAGGTGCTAGTGAATTTACATGACAATTTTTTAAAGCTTTTTTTTCAATGCATTGTAGGTAGAAAGCTACTGTAAATGCGATTATTCTGTACCTACCTGGTTTTTAGCCTGCCTGTACAGAGATTCTTTAAATGCCTCAGAGTCTAAGGTGGAATTAAACACATCTTTTACTTCAAATGCTTCCTCTGCTGTTTTGCGAAGGTCCAGCCCCTTCCCAAAATTCGGAATCTGCTCCACATCTAACAGACGGGCATCTTCCTCCTCAATACACCTGTACCAATGACCAGGGGAGGGGAAGGGGATGACCCTTCATTAGCTTGTCTGGCCTTTATTCAGGCTAGCCAGTGTTGCAAATTTGCTATAATATCTTGGTGTTATGCATGCACATGTAATGGTGTTCACAGACAAAAGCCACATGCATGGAGGACGGGCACAAAGAGTCCAGGACAGAAAGCTTTGAAATGGATTAAGACAGAAACAAGCAACACATAAGATCCTATACCACAGCATGATGAAGGTTCTACAGTGAATGATAGACAATGGTGACAAGTTGTAAGATGTTTAGCTTGAATAACTAATATGTGATGCTTAGAAGGAAATTGTAAAATCGTAGTCTTCTTGTCCAATAAGTCTACATAAATTTGAATTGTTTTCGCAATCTGTTGACCACAGTTCAACTACAACCAGTGCTGGTCAAAGAGAAATCATCTGTTGGGTGAACAGTCAAAACATGAGTCACGTCAAGTCATTGACTTGCCCCAAGATTCAATTATTAGAGGACTGAATTTACAACTGACTGGTGAATGACAGCTTCATATATTTCTATGAGGCTGTGGCGCTCAGGTTGGTAGAGCCATGTCCAGGCCGTGCATTATGTTCCGAGATTGATTGATTTGAACGGATATCTGCAATAACCCTTAAGAAGGCCTATCTTTTGGTCCATCCAAGATCTTGTTCACAGCCTATGTCTCCTTTGTGCAGATATAAGATCTTACAACCGTACAGAGGAGACATAGGATTGTGATTACACAGGAATGATATGAGCACCCGGTTTGGAGCTGCTTGGGAGAGGGATGTATATAAATCAATGGACTGGAGATAGCTGACTAGTATGTTAGG
This sequence comes from Anomaloglossus baeobatrachus, assembly GCF_048569485.1. Classification (NCBI taxonomy): domain Eukaryota; kingdom Metazoa; phylum Chordata; class Amphibia; order Anura; family Aromobatidae; genus Anomaloglossus; species Anomaloglossus baeobatrachus. Next base: position 126,252,499 of record NC_134363.1, on the reverse strand, counting down.
AGATAATGCCCCTCTTGAAAAGTAACTACTGTACACTGCCACTGTCAGGGTCTGAGCAGGCACCGGTGGCCAACCTATTTGGAAACCAGCTGTTCACTATGAAAGATAAAAGCTCCATGCAGGAGAGAAAGCAAATCAATTGCAAATTTGCTTATCTTTATGCTGTCTAACTAATTAAAGCAATTTAATAACTTTATAATAGCCCTTTAAGTATTTTGGAAAATTTGTTATAATCTATTATATAGACTAACAAATAAGAATCTATTATAGTTCACCTATTGCTAGCTAAATGAAAATTGCTAGGTTTTCTAATCATGCTGTAAAACTCCTTCCTTGCCAATGTTGCTGTAAAAAATTGGACTTTGGTGATTCAAAAAATAAAAAAATAAATAAATCAGTAAATATTTTTTAGATAAAGGTATAGTTCAAGATGCAAATAATTGACATCTTATTTTAGACTTTATTGTTCCCTTCCATTAGTATCAGTGTACAGTAATGACAGTGAAATATGGAAATGAATCATGGATGTTAAGCATGGCAGCTGAAGCTACATAAGGATGACTGACCTTCTGGTGTGATCAAAGCTCATAGAAAGGGATGTGGGTTCTTCATCTTCCTCATCCTCTTCATACGCTTCCTGGGTCTCCATTGTAGGTGAAACAGTTTCATCTTGTGATTTTCCCGTCAAGCTTCCATCTTCATAATCTTCTTCTAGATCCTCATCTTCATCTTCGTCTACATCTTCTGGTTTCTGGTTCACTAAGTTGCAGCCTCTTGAACTGCTATCGATATCCTGAATTTCTGTTCTAAAATAAGAGAAAATAAAACGGTTTAAACTAGTAATAAACTTGCCTAAACTAATGAAAGATAACATTGATATTGTAGTAATCACATTTTTTAAGTATATATTGTACAAGACCATGAGTACTTCCTAACATGGCGATTTAAATTTTTCCCGCCAGTCGTCTACGAGCCATACATTTGTTTATTTCTCCATCTACATAGCTTTATGTGGGCTTGTTTTTTGAGAAATTAGTTGTACTTTCAAATGATGCCATTCATTTTATCATGTATTGTACTGGAAAGAGGGAGAAAAATTCAAAATACTTTCAGTTTGCCGACCCCCCCTCACCCCAAAATCTAATTCCGCAATTATTTATTTGGGTTTCACTGTTACAGTGTTCATTTATACAGTAAAAAAATAAATAAAAACCTGGAAATAAGATTCTGCAGATTAGTACAATTACAGAAATGCCAAAATGTATTTGTCTTTTACTCAAGTGGTGAAAACAATTTGCAAATTTGTAAAAAAAAAAATTGTCACCAGTAACCACTTCAGTTTCTTTGTTGATAGAGCTTTGTGAAAGCTTGTTTTTTTGCACCCTGAGCTGATGTATTTAGTGGCTTCCAAAAAAATGCAATTCTTTCATTAGACTGTTTACAGATTATTATTATTATTATTATTATTATTATTATTATTATTATATAATCTCACCATCCACTACAGCGTTGAGTGTGAGACGACCTTCATTTTATAGGCAATCATCTTGGCTATCTCATACATAAATTTGACTTTCAACTATTTACCCTATAATGAGTTATGCTGATTCTTGTCAGGTCTTTGCATTGTTACCGTTTTGCTCCTAAAAATCTAAATTTGAATTTTTATTATTTTGTTAGTATTTTGTAAATCCACCTTTTGGCTTTCAACATTGCCTGATTCCTTATGGGCATGCTCTTGATCAGGTTCATGCATGTCTCAACCAAAATCTGATCCCAGTACTCTTCTTCAAGTTCCCAATGTGGTTGCATATTGCTTGACTCTCTTGGGTAGGTATACAGCTTTTTCTTCAATTTTACCCACAAGTGGTGGATTGGGTTGAAATGTGTGGACTGTGGAGGTCAATCCAGCACCTCTACTTCATTGTCATTGAACTATTTAATCAGCAATCTCTTCGTATGCTTCGGGTCGTTCTCCTCCTGGAACACTGTCGCCTTTTCATACCCATAGTACTCAAGTGAACAAAGTAACTTGTCCTGTAGGATACTCACATATAACTTAGCATTGAGATCACCATTGATTCTGGTCAAGTTTATAACACTTTTGGCTGTGAAACAACTCCATGTCATCAGGCTTACTCTGCCGAACATTAGACAGTTCCTTCAATTTCTCAATCCGTTGACCCCATTTCCTTCATTTCTTGCAGACCCATTTGCACACATCAAAGCCTAGTCTATTGACTTTCATCTCATTTCTCCAAATCACCTGTTCCAAATCTTCTACTGTCCACTTTTTGTTATTTTTTGAAAACTCTCGTTGACGCTTCTTACGACAATATTGAAGTTGAGGCTTCTTCACCTTTTTTCGGGCCACCATTCCAGACTTGTGTAACGTACATTGCACGGTGCTTGCATGGACATTTGTGATCTCACTATTACGAAGCATACGCTTCTTGTAATGGGTTTCATTTTATATTCTTCCAACTGTCATGAACTCACAAGACGAAGTTTGGCAAATTTCTTGGCCAAGAGACAACTATCAATGAGCTGGATGATGCTGTTTCTCTTTCTCAGGGAAATTTTCTTCATGGCTGCCCCTTGATTCAAACAGTTATCTTTCACTTGGGAATCAACCTAATAAAACATTGCGCTATTAGGGAATGTGAGAACAGGTTGTAATTTGTAGCATATAGGAAGAAAAAAATATTTTCCATCATCAGGAGCAAAACAGTAACAATGCAGTGACATGACAACAATCTTTATAACTAATGATGTGCTTAATATCTGCACTCAAATTTATGTAAGAGATACCCAAGATGATTGTCTATGAAGGTTGTCTCATGCTCAAAGCTGTAGTGGATGGTAAGCTATGGAGCCTGACAGTCAAAAGTTCAGATGAGTTTTTTCACAAGCGCTTGTCACCATAACAATAGGAAGTAATTCATCCGTATCGTTTATTGAAAGTACATATACAGGTCAACACGTTTCAGGGGTCTTTGCACCCTTCCTCAGGACAGTATATTAAAGACAGGACAAAGTGATTTACTGTCCTGAGGAAGAGGGCAGAGACCCCTGAAATGTGTTGACCTGTATATGTACTTACAATAAACGACACGGATTAATTACTTCCTATTGTTATGGTGACAAGTGCGGCGGTGAACCCCGTTTTTTCTTGTGAAAAAAAACCTCATCTCTACTTCTGCGGGGCTGCAGCTGTCTTCTACCTGTGATTATGTGATTTTAGGTGTTGTGACCTCCTCACAACATCTATAGGTGAGTGCACCTTTATTTCTTATCTCTTGGTTTTATCGGGTAAGACCCTATGTGCCCTTCTCTCCGCAGTTTCTGATACCAGTCAAAAGTTCATTTTGCTTATCAGTGTATTTTAACCTAGAGCTACAAAAAACAAAAAAACAAACCACCCTTCAATACTTTTTTTACTGTCCTGTTTTCTTGAAAGGTTTCTTTCGTGTCCTGGATTTTGTCACTTAATGTAAACATATAAGTGGTATCTTTGTCTTAGCCTTTTTGGCTCGGCTATTCTTTATGATAAATGCCCACATTTGATTCTCTCTCAGGAATTATTATGCCAGTCTGAAATGTATTCCTTTTGTCTATCTTTATCCCACAGCAGGAAAAGGCTGAATGACCTCCAGTTCCCTTCAGGAAATGCCACAACAACTTTATTTCTTAAGTGTGCAACCTAATGCTTTCACACCCTCTTCCCCAAGACACAAACTCCATAAACTGGTGATTAATGAGGCCAACATAAAAAAACACAAGAACATGCATATTGTGAAATTTCAAGGCCATTTTAGATAAGACTGTAGACCTGTGAATTTATGGCCCAGTTGAGAAACAGTGTGCTGTTCTCAAATATCTCGTGCCGGTGACTTTGATGGGGTGTCAAAAGATTGTGCTATTTTTTATTTTTAAGTCTTCCTTGTAAGTTACATTCAGGCTGCCAGCTTTTAAAACATTAGAGACAAATATTATTTTGTTATAAAAATTCTGCTCAGTGGTAAAAGGTAGAAATAAATTGTATAAATTGTGGAATTTTTACCAATTACCATGACTGTTTTATACACTTAATTAGTACAGAGAGGTTCCGTTGTATTTTGTTTAAGAAGCTTAACTAAAAATAAAACATTTTTCTATAAATCAAAATATTCCTCTGTTCTTTGGGTTTCAGTTGTGATGTGATGATGGTGGTAGAGAAGGATGTGGAGCCTTGATATTCTTCCTGACTTTTCATGACAATGATAGAGGATGGTTGTCATCCTTGATTGAAGAAACAATGACCGAGTTTTTGCCAGTTTTCTGGTGTAAAACGTCTTGACATATCCCAAACTTTTCATGCAAATGAACAGTGAACTGCCAGAAATATATGCCAACCCTTCCTGGAGTAACATTATTGGCGGACGTGCATGCCATTTGTAAGGCTTGCCAAATTCATTAAGAGATGGTGCATCTTACTCAAGTGCACATTTCCTTAAAGGGTTTGTCCACTACTTGGAAAATCCTTTCTTAAATACTATATTTCTCAGTATAAAATAAAATAACAGATACTCACTTACTGCACAGGTCACACTCCAATGATGTCGGCACTGTGTCTACCAGGGTTCACGTGACATCGTTGTGACACAAGAGCACTGCAGCCAATCAATGACTGATAATGGGCTGCAGATCTCACACTCCCTTTGGATGTCCCGAAGGAAGTGTAAGTGAAGAACAACCATTAGAAGACACTGATCATTATGCAGTGTGAGCACTGCAGCCAATGTGACACTGGTTCCAGAAGACCTGAATAGCGCAGATACCGGATTGTCTGTGATTTTTATTTTATGCTGGGTATTATACTATACTGACAAGCAAAAGGGTAGCAATGTTTTGAACTTTTGACTTTCAGGCTCTATATCTCACCATCCACTACCGATTTGAGCGTGAGACGAACTTCATATTATATAAAATCATCTTGGCTATCTAATACATAAATTTGACTTACAACTATTTAGCATATGATTAGTTATGGAGATTCTTGTCATTTCACCACATTGATACTGTTTTGCTCCTGAAAAATCAAAATTTTTATGTTTATTCATTTGTTAGTCTTTTGTAAAGCCACCTTATGTTTTCAACAGTGCCTGAATCCTTCTGTGCATGCTCTCGATCATATTCAAGCATGTCTCAACCGAAATCTGATCCCAGGTCTCTTGTACATGTTCCCAATGTTGGTGTATAATGTTTGGCTCACTTGGGTATGTATACAGCTTTTTCTTCAACTTTACCCACATGTGTTCAATTGGGTTGAGTATGGGGGTCAATCTAGCACCTCTACTTCATTATCATTGAACCATTTCTTTGCCAAACCCAATGTATGCTTCGGATTCTCTTCCTGCTGGAACACTATGTCATCATTTTCGTACCTATAGTACTAGAGTGTATGACGCAACTTGTCTTGTAGGATACTCACTTATTGCTCAGCACTGAGACCACCATCGATCCTGGTCAAGTATCCACTTCCTTTGGCTGTGAAATAACCCCATATCATCAGATTTCCTCCACCAAATGTGACAGTTACTTCAATTTCTCAATCCATTAGCCCCTTTTTCCCTTCTTTCTTCCAGACCCATTTGCACCAATCAGAGCCTAGTATATTGACTTTCATCGCATTACTCCAAATCACCCATTTCCAATCATCTGCTATCCACTTTTCTGCAAACTGGAGCCAACTCTTCTTATGACGATATTGAAGTGGAGGTTTCTTCACTTTTTTTCGGACCACCATTCCAGATTTGTGTAACATGTGTTGCACGGTGCTTGCATAAACATTTGTGATCTTACTATTATGAAGCATACCAGCCGCCTTCACTGCTGTGTTTGTCGCGCCAAACCTGATAGACCTTGTGATGAGCGACTGGTTGACACCGATATTTTGCCTGGATGTCCACATCTTGGCTTTTGAATGGATGAATGGCCTTCACTTTGTATTTTTCCAACTGTCATGGCCTCACATGATGCAGTTTAGCAATGTTGTTGGCCGAGAGACCGCTATCGATGAGCTGGATGGTTCTGTTTCTCTTTTCTTGGAAAATAATCTTCATGGCTGCTCCTCAATTCAAACCAGGGACTTTTCACTTGGGCATCAACCTAATAACACACTGGGCTATTATGGAATGTGAGAACAGGTTGCGATTTGTAGTATACAGGAAGAATATTATTTTTCAAACACCGGGATCAAATCTGTAACAATGCAGTTACATGACAATAATCTGCATAACTAATCATATGCTAAATAGCTGACAGTCAAATTTATGTGTGAGATAGCCAAGATGACCAGCTATAAAATGAAGGTAGTCTCACGCTCAAAGCTGTAGTGGATGGTGAGATATGAAGATATCCAAATATACAACCCTTTAAGACTGGTGTGCAAAACTCCAGATTTAATGAATCAGGGCCAATATGTTCATAATAGTTGTTCTTATGTTGATCTACATATTCTTACCCAAAGGGAACTTGAAGATTTCCCAAATTCTATTATGTGTAATTGATTTGTGCCCAAGATTTTCCAACCTCCTAAAGGTCCTAATCTTAACCACAGTTGACTCCATCATCCATCATCCCCTCCTTATTTATATGTATAGAAAGAATGGTAATACTTTACTTGGCAATGATAGTTAGAAAAAAATTGTAAACCAGCGAAAAGTATTGGTATTATGTCAAGGAAATTTTGGAATCAGCAGACACTGTATAAAGTATACAAAAAGCGCTACTAAACTGGTACTACAAAACGTATGTATATGAGATTGTAAAATTGTAATCATTGGAACATGTACTCCTCAATACCATCTTGCCTTGATAGAGCTGTAGGTATTATCAAAATAGGTTGAGGAACATCTTTGTTCATAAATATTGTCCAGAACCACATAAAATAGTTTCTAAGTTATTTTAGTGGTACATTGTAAAGTCTTTCAAGCGTTGGTCTGAAGGAAAAGTTATTTTCCTCCTAACTCCCTATCTATGTGATTTCATAATCTAAGCTATTTTTTAATATACTTGCTTTACAAATTCCCTATCGTTCCCTCACTACTCTTTTTAACTGCTTTTCTATTTCTTTTTTTCCACTTCCTCTCTGATGACTCTTCATTTGAGAATTCCCAGTGCATACTGGGATACTGAAACAAAGTGTCAACAGGAGCAAAGGCTGCAGTCACTGACACAGCCTCTGCCCCTCTCTGAAATGAAGTGTCATCAGTGATGCCCGTTTCAGTGGCTCATCCCTGCTCTGTCCCTGAGTGCTGTACACTGTCTGATGTGCACAGCACGTGGTCTGTTGTCAGCTTAGATGAATAGTAGTAAGTCAAAAATACCATCATGACATTTCTTTAGGCTATCATGGCAACTCATTGCGCTGATCGGTGAATAGAATGAAAAGCCCCCCTGTTGGCGCACTGTAAATGTCACAGATTGACAGCGGCATTTAACAGTTTAACAGCCACAGGCAGAGTTCTGTTCCACCCACGGTTGTTGGAGGCAGATGATGGCTGAATATCACAGCCATCATCAGCCAGGATTGATGCAGACTTGACTTGCGAGCCCGCATCAAAGTCAGGGAGTCGGCATATGACGTAATAGTTTGTCATATGTTGATAAGGGGTTAAGTTTAAATCAGCGTGCTCAGGCCACAAAGATGTCTACTTTATACATAAACACTTTGGCAAGGACCACTTTCCTTTAAAAAAATATCTAGAAATGCATGTCCTACTTGATATTTACAATAATTCCAAAAGATGATGTTAATTTTGCTGTTGAAAAATAAAAATAAAAAAATGTATTGAAGACACTAAAAAAAGTGGAAAAAATATAAACATAAAAATATTCTTGAATGCTGCAAATGTGTTCAAGTGATGACAATGTAGCTCGAGGCCTCTAGACTGCGAATGGTTAAAATTCCCATCTGCTATGTTGAATAAACAATGCAAGCTCAGGGAAAAAAAAATTGGTTGGCGATTACATGGCTCTTGCTGTCAGCATCTCCGAATGCCATTTATCACCCACCCAGACAGACAGAAAACAAACCTCATTTTGATAGGCTCTATTCTCAGCTCTCCTGGCGACATTTGCAGCCTGTGTGGGAATTTAAAATGAACTACACCCCGTTTGTTTACACAACGCGCTAATGAGATTCATTGGGGAATAACCTGCGAAATGCGACACAGATGCTTCATTAAAGCTTTTGTTCATTAGCCGTTCTCATGAATTATTTTTACATTAGTCAATGTTGTTTTTTAATATTTCACTTTTGGCTGCGCAGGTGAACACGTTCCAAGAAGAAAACTTGAAAGAGAACGTGTAAATGATCCGTCATGATCGCCATCGAGTCATTAAAAAAGATTCTCTAATTTCTATCATATCCTACTATTGAGGGGCACTGATTCCTTGGTGTTTACTATTATACTTAAAGGGAAGCTGTCATCAGGATTTCACCCTCCAAACTACTTATCGGCGCATGTACCTTTTTCAAAGCCAAATCCAGCAATACCTTTACATAGCCAGTCCATTCATTACTGAGGAATCAAGGTTGAATTGAAATGCAAATTAACCTGCAGAGCTATGCTAGATCTAAAGCCTCTGTCACTGCAGATCTATTCCGCACCCAGAGCCGCCTCCTCCTTCTTGACTGAATAGAGCTGGAGTGACAGAGGCTTCAGATATACCATATCTCGTCAGCTTAATTTACATATCAATTCAAACGCTGATTTTTCAGTAAAGCCCCCATCACATTTAACGACTTACCAGCGATACCGAAAACGATGCGACCTGATAAGGATCGCTGGTAAGTCGCTGGGAGGTCGCTGGTGAGATGTCACACAGTCAGACCTTACCAAAGATGCAGTAACGATCAGCGACCTGTATAACGATGAGCGACCTGTATAGGAGGCTGTTGGTAGGTGTCAAACACAGCGATGCGTCCTGCCCAGCAGGACATCGGCTTTGAAGAAAATAAACCAGAACACTGTGTAACGATCAGTGATTTCACAGCAGGGGCCAGGTTGCTGCTGGATGTCAAAACAAGAATGTCGCGGAGACACCATCACATGTTTCTCAACGCTGGCAGGATGAATACCATGTTTTGGTATAGGCGGTTTCCTTGACTGGAGACTGCCCTTCCCGTGGTTGTTCCTTCCCGGTGAAAGACCTGGCTAGTTTCCTGCTAGCGTTGAGAAACATGTGATAGTGTCTCCGCGGCATTCTTGTTTTGCATATTTTCCCAGGGGGCCTTGTTCTAGTGTCACTGCGTTGATAAACATGTGATGGTGTCTCCGATGTGTTGGATGTTGATCTCCCCGAGGTCAACCATCCTTACCTATGCTGCTGGATGTCACACACAGCGACATCGCTAGCAAGATCGCTGTTGCATCACAAAAACCGTGTCTCAGCAGCGATGTCGCTTAGTGAGACGTGGCCTTTACCGAGTGAAAGAACTAGCCATGTAAAGATATTGCCAGACTTCTCTTTTAAAGAGCTACATGCATATATAAAAAGTTTGGGATCTGTTAATGACAACAATGTGAACATGATCGTACACATTGCACTTATATCAACATATGCTCCAGATCATTTCTTTGCTTTAGTTTGTTGTGCGTGGCTCCCTCTTTTTGGGCTGTGCATTTAAGGCCCTGTCACACACAGAGATGAATCTTTGGCAGATCTGTGGTTGATCTGTGGTTGCAGTGAAATTGTGGACAATCAGTGCCAGGTTTGTGGCTGTGTACAAATAGAACAATATGTCCATGATTTCACTGCAACCACAGCTCTGCCAAAGATTTATCTCTGTGTGTGACGGGTCCTTTAGTCTATATAAATTTCCAACAGCAGGTGTTTAGATAGTCAGGCCTGGGTCCTGCTCTCCCCGCATATGCTGGAGCCTGCTGGCACTTAAAGCAATTAAATACAAGAGATAGGAATGGTCTGATTGGGTACAGCTTGTCACAGAGGGATGGCCTCCATGCTTTTTTGGATCAAAATAGTGTCAAGTAAGTCCCCTATATTATTTACATATACCACTACTATTTACTTATTTACTTACTGCAGGGGATTTGTGCATTTTGTTTTTACTCTAGGTTATGTTTGATATGTAAAAGAGGTTGAAGACTATGTTAGATCTGAAGGCTCCACCACTCCAGCTCTATTCTTCACCCAGAGGCGCCTCCTCCCTCTTGACTGACAGCATCTGTGACTGTAGGCAAAGGAGCAATCAGTCAAGCAGGAGGGGACATGGGGTAGGGAGTAGAGCTGGAATGACAGAGGATATAAAATCTGAAGCTTCTGTCACTCCCTCCAACTTTTCTCCCTACCCCGTTCTTCATTTACAATTCAAATGCTGATTTATCAGGAATGGAGGAAAGGACTGGCTATGTCAAGGTATTGCTGAATTTGTCTTTGAAAGAGCTGCCGTATATGTGCATAGTTTGGGGTGCAAAATCCTGCTTATAGATTCCCTTTAATGGGACATTCCTGTTATAACTGATTCCCTTTGTCATGTTAGTTACAGGTGGGATAAAGCAGATCCTTACACGGGTTTGCCTCTATATTTTAGCTATATCGTTGACACATATTAATGTGGCGCCCTGGACAAGCCAGGACGTCACAGGAACTGCAACAACACACCCCACACCCCGGTTAGGCACATCAGTCACACACGCAAATCCTTGTTGCCTCCCTCCAGGGGCTGATGTCCACACCAGGTGGGGTGGAGCCAGACAGTTGGCCACACCCACTGAGGAGTTCACAGTCCTGGAGGCGGGAAAGGAAGAGAGAACGGTTAGGGAGAGAGAAGTGAGAGTTAAGTGAAGTGGTAGTGGAGGAGCAAGAAGAGACTGACCGTGTCCGGGTACGTGGCCCGGGCACCCAAGAGCAAGGTTGGCAGACGGTGGTGACCGTGTGCAGGAGAGGCCGATTGACGCATAACCGTAAGGACCGGGGACGGGCGGTGGCCCGCCGGTACCGAACCGGGGAGCGAAGAGAAGCCAGCACCATTCGGCAGAGCCTACAGACCCCGAACAGGCTTGGAGTCACCGTTAAACCGGTCGAATCCGTCAGCGATGGGAACCTCCGCGGTTTCACAGCAGCAAAGACCCGACTGATGGCAACCGCTCAACCGTGAAGGGAAATACAGCTACCGCCACAGCTAGAGTTCCCAGGGCCAGAGCCTGCGGGCAAAAAGGGGCTCTTCTGGCAAACACATCGCTGGGGAGCGGGCTACCGGTGGGAAGCCATCGGGGCCAAAAACACATCACAGGTGCAGGGAGAGGCAGTCACCGCCAACCTACCGGGAGTGATCACCGCAGCCTTCTGCGGAACCCGTCCATTCAGCCGTTTGTTTTACCAGAGACTCCGTGTACGTTATTGGCTGAGTGAGTACCACCGTGCCGTCTGGCACCGCGCTGCCCCCGCGACCCTGCACCTCACCAAACCCCACCATCCACCTTTCAGTCACCATCACTGGGCCCCGGGACTACCAAAAACCCCCCTACCCATGGAGGGGAGAGAAACATCTCGGCTGCTCCCGGTCATCGCTCCTGGGATCCCCGTCCAGAGCAGCGGTGGTGTCCCAACCTCACCACAACCGTGGGTGGCGTCACGGACTGACTTCCCAAACCCCAAAACTATTCCCCTTTCACGCACGGGCGAGGAGCGCCGCTCGAGTCCCCAGATCTGGCCCACCGCTCGAGCCACCGAGCAGCAGCAGCAGCAGCATCAGCCGGACCCGAGCCGCGAGCATGGTCGAGCAGCGCACCCCCCCCGCCCGCGACACTAATATATAAGTATTACAGGTTCTCCTTATTCCTCACAGACTGCACAGATCTCTGGATCTCAATAGCTGGCGATAGAAGGGCATGTGGCCATTTTTGTCCATCAGCCTCCACCAATAGAAAAACACATTTCCCATATGCAGTGTTTTTCTAATAGAGGAGACTAAGGACAGGTCTGGTCAATGGCTCCTCCACCAGCAGACGCTTTTTGGACAGAAGCTTGGAGCAGTCTGTGAAGTGAACGGTAGTAACAAGTGCAGGATAAAAGCCTATAATATTGATATATTAGTAATAATCATAAAATCATGTCCCTAACACATTAGTGAAAATATAGCCAAGAGACGTCACTATCGGGGGTGGAGCTGGCCTCTGCTTTTCTTGCATGTTATCTATTCTTACAATGTGCGCTGTGTTGCAGTCTCCTTACTTCCGGCCAAAAATGGCGAGTGAGTGCACTGTCACTGTGCATATTGTACAGTGACAAGACTCCATGAGCATACTGTACTTTGGAATTGACAACCGACACATACTCAGTAGAGCAAAGACTAGGCCAGCCCCTGGGGGGCCCCAGGGAGGGGACAGAGGCTGCAGCAGTGACTTCCCCCTGATGATGACTCTTTTCATTTCCCAGCATACACTGGAATGCTCAAACAAAGCGTCATTAAAAGGAAGTAGTAGAAGAATAAATAAAGCAGCTAGATCGAGTAGTGAGGGAACAGTAAGGGCTGTCTAATTATAGTATATCAGAAAGGAGTTTAGATTTCGACGCTTTTAGGATTAAAATACATTTTAGCTTTCCACCATCCCTTTAAGTTTTTCATTGCTTTATGCCTATGTGTGGCCACAAAAAGGACAAAAGTTTTATCCCTAACTCATGCTAAGTCCCCATAACGGTCTACTATTTTTTTTTTCTAATTTGTATTATGATTATATTCAGACATTGAAAAAACTCCACTGAAAATTAAAAAAGAATATGCAGCATTGTGGCCAGTTAATTATCGTTTTTTTATTGCATGGCTGGAGTGATGCTTTAAATGCAAGCCCAATGCCCCCTGCCTGATATTTACCTTCTGGCTGCTTCTCCTGCTATTGCCACCACTCCTTTGGGCTCCGTGGATTGGTGACCTGGCATCGAACTTCAGTGTTTCATGGTGAAAATTCAATGTAAGTCTATGAGAGCCACATTCTGGCTTTCATAGAGATGCATTGAACGCTTGTGATGTGACTTCTGACTTCCGGCCTGTCAGATTTTACGGGCAGGTGTCGTGGGACCAAAACGGTGGCAATAAACTGTGAAGACACTGGAAAGTGAGTATATGCCAGGGGACAGGGTGACTTGGATTTAAAGCGCCACTTCAGTGCTAGCACTAAAACCCCCCAAAACAAAACATTGGAATGGTTCTTTGAATGCAAGCCCCCAGCCCCCTGTCTGATACTTACCTTCTGGCTACTACTCCCGCTATTGCCAACACTCCGTTGGGCTCTGGCGATTTGTGACCTGCCAGAGAGCTTCAGTGTTTCATGGTCACAACTCAATGTAAATCTATGAGAGCCACATTCTGGCTCTCATAGAAGTGCATTGAGAGAGTGTGTTGTACCTTCTGACTTCCGACTTCCGGATAGTCAGATGTTACAGGCGCAAGATGGTGCTGAGAGACCGAAGCGGTGAAGACGCTGGAAGGTGAGTACATGACAGTGGGCGGTGCCACTCCAACGCTAAACCCCCCCATAACAAAACGCTGGAGTGGTGCTTTAACTATGTAAAACTTTCTTAGCCAAGGTTATAAGCAATATAAAAATGGAACTGCTATATGATCTTATAGCAAAAAAAAAAAATCTAATCACCTTTTTAACCTAAGAGCCTGAGAAACTAACTCAACAAAAACAGTGTTAAAATTGTGTTGAAAGCTTCCTACACCTTCCAGCTTTTAGATAAATAACTGCAGGCTGCAGGCCACAGCTGGGACGGAGTGATCTGAAGGGCGGTCACACTGCCGGTGAAGGCTCTTGATTGAGCCATGAAGAAAGAGGCCTCTTGTCCTATTAGATGATTAATGCAACGTCCTTCGTTAATTTACCAGCCACTTAATTTTAGCCTAATAATGGACCCGCTGCCGTCCCCTGCTCTACACGTACAGACAAGCTTTATCCTTCACACTCTCTATATCTCCCAGGCTTTGAAGATTAATATTGAATGTGTGGTTTATAAAGTTAGATCTTTGAAGGCTCTGGTTCTTATGTGCTCTTTCATTTTAATTGAAGTTAATTTTAAAAAAAGAAATGCACATTTCTATTGCCTAATTTACATTAGATGACCAGTAATGGACGGAATAATCAGTACAATGAAATAAGATTTAGGGGTACTGTGCACGTTGCGACATCGCTACTGCAATGTCGTCGGGGTCAAATCGAAAGTGACGCACATCCGGTGCCAGTAACGACGTCGCAACGTGTAAAGCCTAGATGCACCGATAAACGATCGCAAAAGCGTCGTAAATCGGTGATCTGTGTAGTGTCGGTCATTTCCATAACTTCGCTGCAGCGACAGGTACGATGTTGTTCCTCGTTCCTGCGGCAGCACACATCGCTGTGTATGAAGCCGCAGGAGCGAGGAATTTCTCCTTACCTGCCTCCACCGGCTATGCGGAAGGAAGGAGGTGGGCGGGATGTTTACATCCCGCTCATCTCCGCCCCTCCGCTTCTATTGGCCGCCTGCTGTGTGACGTCGCTGTGATGCCGCACGACCCGCCCCCTTAGGAAGGAGGCAGGTCGCCGGCCAGAGTGACGTCGCAGGGCAGGTAAGTGCGTGTGAAGCTGCCGTAGCGATAATATTCGCTACGGCAGCTATCACAAGATAATGCATGTGCGACGAGGGCTAGCGATGTCGCAGCGTGCAAATTTCCCCTAATTGTTTTCTAAAAAAGAATTAGATCTGTATGCATAAAGAAGATATTCCCTAAGGAAATGTTGGGGAGGAGGGAAGGTGGTCGTAAATTTGGAAAGTCAATTTTAAACATGTAAGGCCATATTTTTTGGAGGTATTTTTGGAGCAGAAACTGACTGGAGGCTCTCCAAATCTCCAAACTCCTCAAAAATTTTGAGTTTCCACTCAGTGGCTATGTGAACATGATGTTTTTCAAGAAGGCTGTGGAATAGAAACCGAGAAAAAACTCTTCAAATATTTTTCAAAAAGGCAAAACTTATTGAAAACTTGAAGTTTCTGCTCAGTGGTCTCAAAAGAAAACTCCGCAGAAAGACTCTGTGCATACATAGCTAATTTCTGCTCCAAACACTCAGCAAAAAACACTACATGTGCACATGCCCCAAAGTTGTTTTCTGAAAGTTTGCTTTAGGCGATCCAAAATTGGGATCAGGGGGAAAAAAAATGATCTTTCTTAAGGCAGACTGTATCATTCATTATGCTTGTACCTATATACTTTCCCATCCGTTGGTTGGACTTGGTGGATTTGTGGTTTTATTCTTCCATATTAAGTTTCCATTCTTGTTTGATAATCTGATCTACTTTTTCCCCATTGAAAATGTGCAAGAAAATGGAATCTCCTCTATCCAGCAATATACATTGACATGTAAAAGTTTGGGCACCCCTAATCAAAATTACAGTTATTGTGAACAGTTACGAAAGTTGAAGATGAACTGATCTCTAAAAGGCATAAAGTTAAAGATGACACATTTCCTTTGTATTTTAGGCAAAAAAAATTGAAATATTTTACATCTGAAAATTAATTTAAAAAGGAAAATGGGCCAATGTAAAAGTTTGGGCACCCTGTATGGTTGGTACCTAGTAGCACCCCCTTTGGCAGGTATCACACCTTGTAGGTGATTTTGTAGCAGCCAAGTGTCTTTCAATTCTTGTTTGAGGGATTTTCATCCATTCTTCCTTGGAAACGTCTACCAGTTCTTTGAGATACCTGGCTTGTCTTTCAGTTCTGTTAGATTCCCGACTCATCTTTCAGTTCTGTGAGATTCCAGGCTTCCAGTTCTGTGAGATTCCTGGCTCGTCTTCCAGTTCTGTGAGATTCCAGGCTTCCAGTTCTGTGAGATTCCTGGCTCGTCTTCCAGTTCTGTGAGATTCCAGGCTCATCTTCCAGTTCTGCGAGATTCCTGGCTCATCTTCCAGGTCTGTGAGATGCCTGGCTCGTCTTGCATGCACTGCTCTTTTGAGATCTAGACACAGATTTTCAATGATGTTCACATCAGGGCCGTTGTAAAACTTTCACCTTGAGCCTTTTGAGGTTATCTATTGTGGATTTTGATGTGTATAGGATCATTATACATTTGTAGAAGCAATCTTGTTTTCAACTTCAGCTTTTCTACAGATGGTGTTATGTTTGCAGCAAGAATTTTATTGAGATTTCATTGAATCGATTCTTCCCTCCACTCGTGAAATGTTCCCAGTGCCATTGGCTGCATCACAACTCCAAATGGAAAAAATATAGCAAGTCCATCACGTAAAAAAGACTCATCCCATATTCCAAAAATATGATGAAATCTTCAAAAACTAAGACATACAGAAATATGACATACCAGGTCTTGTTGGTCCGGTTTACGCGTTTTGAGATAAATCTCTTAAGGGTGCTTTACACGCTGCGACATTGCTAATGATATATCGTCGGGGTCACGTCGTTATTGACACACATCGGGCGCCGTTAGCGACATCGCAGCGTGTGACACCAAGGAGCGACGTGCAACGATCGCAAAAACGTCTAAAATCGTTGATCGTTGACACGTTGCTCCTTTTCCAAATATCATTGGTGGTGCATGCTGCTGGTTGTTCGTCGTTCCTGCGGCGTCACACGAACATCTCCTTACCTGCGTCCACCGGCAATGAGGAAGGAAGGAGGTGGGCGGCATGTTCTGGCTGCTCATCTCCGCCCCTCCTAGGCTATTGGGCGGCCGCTTAGTGACGCCGCAGTGACGTCACAACGACGTCGCTGATAAGGTATGTGCGTGTGATGCTGCCGTAGCGATAATGTTCGCTACGGCAGCGATCACAAAATGTCGCACGAACGATGGGGGCGGGTGCTATCGCTTGCAACATCGCTAGCACATGCTAGCAATGTCGCAGCGTGTAAAGCACCCTTTTGTCATAACCTGATCCCAACGTGACAGAAAACTAAGCTGAGAGGTATTTCCGGGAAATAGCATGCCGGCAATTTAAGGGGAGGGTCCGTGCGTGTGCTCATGTGTTAGGTGCACTCCTGGTTACCCTGTGTCTCATGCACAAGGTCCGGGAGGGGAGGAAGGCAGAAGAGCATGTGAAAGGCCATGTGGCAGCAAGGGAGAATGGGACCTGGCTGGGGCGATGAGTTAAGGGGGCTTTACACGCTACGACATCGCTAATGTGAACTCGTTGGGGTCACGGAATTGGTGACGCACATCCAGCCGCATTAGCAATGCCGTTGCGCGTGACACCTATGAGCGATTTTGCATCATCGCAAAAACGTGCAAAATCGCTCATCGGTGACATGGGGGTCCATTCTCAAAAATCGTTACTGCAGCAGTAACGAGGTTGTTCCTCGTTCCTGCGGCAGCACACATCGCTGTGTGTGACACCGCAGGAACAAGGAACCTCTCCTTACCTGCCTCCCGGCCACAATGCGGAAGGAAGGAGGTGGGCGGGATGTTACGTCCCGCTCATCTCCGCCCCTCCGCTTCTATTGGGCGGCGGTTCAGCGACGCAGCTGTGACGTTGCTGTGACCCTGAGCGAACCGCCCCCCTTAGAAAGGAGGCGGTTCGGCGGTCACAGCAACGTCGCCGGACAGGTAAGTAGTGTGACGGGTCTGGGCGATGTTGTGCGGCACGGGCAGCGATTTGCCCGTGTCGCACAACAGATGGGGGCGGGTACCCACGCTAGCGATATCGGTACCGATATCGCAGCGTGTAAAGCGGCCTTTAGTTAGTGTCCCTAAAGCTACAGTGTCAGATCAGGATGCAATTGGACATTATTAGAGGACATAAGAGTGGTGATTTTACCATGAGTGTAAGCATTTTGTGTTAGTTTGGTAAAGTAGACCCCAACAAATAATTCTGATATACACTTCAATCTATGTTGTACAAAAAAAAAAGATTTCCTACATACACATTATATTACTACCCTATGCCAAATGGCAAGCTGAGCTCTGGTCTATCTAGACTTAATGGAAACACATTAGCACATAAAAGACAACAATCGTGACCTTTAGATTCAGAATATCACAATGTTTCTCTGACTAATAATCAATTTTAAGACTGTCTGAATCCAACGATTTGATTTATAGGATGCACCTGGTGGTCGCTCGTCTTCCAAGTTTCATCCTAAGAAAAGTTTGTCTAGAACTGGCAACATTCTTCCGTGCAGCTGGCTGACAACACCGGGGTCGGCTTTCTATAAACTCATCAGCGGACATCACATTTTATACGCATGCTGCCTGATTTACCACAAAGCCTCCACAAACGAGATCCAGTGACATAATACAATTTTCTTACACTCGCCGAGCCAAAATCTTGTGACTCACTGAGGAAGTGATGCAAGTATGAAATAACCAAGACCGAGTCTTGTAACACTTAACTTTACAGCCAGTATAAAATATATGTATAAAATGATAATTTTAGTTACCTTTTTTCGCCTAGACTTGAAGTTTGATTCAACTCGCTATTTGCAATAAAGTTTCGAATTTCTGAGAAGTAAGAATCTTCTTTCTCATCTAAAAGTGCATGGTTTTCTGATTCAGAATTAGGGGATGAGACGCTAGTTCCGTGATGGTTTCCAATAACTCCTGAGTGCTGACTCACTGGCCAGGAAAAATATAATATTAGAAGAGAATTATTAACACAACCAAACAAATAAAAGTTCTACTTAAGAAAATTGTGATTTGTTTCCAAATATTTTCCAGTCATATGTAACAAAAAAATATCCAGTAATGGACCACACCAATGTGATGGTATGTGTGGGGCCTAAGAAGGTGATAATCAGTCTTTGCATCATTTTTCGGCAGTCGTTTCTCATAAACTCTCATGTCTTGGAAGACCTCGGAGAACCTTTGAGTCAATGAATTAGATTTTAAGCACCATGAAGTCATGAATGTTGGGAGCATGTGAAGAAGGCTGGTAGGCTTCGAGCTCCCTCCCTACACTGGCTGATCTAAATATTATCAGGGTAACCAGAGGTGCTGTGTTATAGGGTGCAACGATAATGGTGGCATTCATGTCTTGATGCCTAATAGGGCTCAAAAACCATCAAAATACACTAATTTTATAAATGGCACAGGGTATGAGGGGTAATCAGAGGCTTCCAATTCTGAGATCTCTAACACTGACGTCAACCAAGCCAACAAAAGGGGGTTTGCATTACTTGGACAACCCCTTCTGAATCACTATGTTTCCCCGAAGTAAACTAGGAACAACTATACTCATCAACGCTGCCGTTCCAGTGTTGTCAGCACTGTTCTGTCGTGTGATCCCTGCAGCCTACCAGCGGCCGCACCTCTGTCCCTTTCTTCGGATGTAATTAACATCTGGAGAAAGTAAGAGCTGCGGCTGCTCTTCCGCTTCCTCTGGTTGTTGGATTTGTCCGATGGAGGGGACAGTGAAGTTGCCACTATTTGGCCAAAAGGGAGAAGCAGTGCCGACACCGCTGGAACTGCGCTGGTACCGGAGGTGAGTATAGATACTATTCTTTCACTTGGAGGAACCATTGTTATTTAGAAGGGTTTGGCCGAGCAAGCAAAGCAAATCTTACCCAACACTGATCACAATTTTGATACTATCTCATTAGTACATTACCCAGGACTACGGCATACCTGGAACATTCTCGTGTTCGTGCTTCTTAAGGTGTCGATCTAGGTTTGTCTGCTGGCCGAAACACCTATTACACAAGTGGCATTTGAAAGGCTTCTCTTTGTTATGTATGTTTCGGACGTGCCGCTGGAGGTTAGAGGAAATGCTAAATGACCGGTCACAATATTTACATCTGTAAAAAAGCAAAATAAAAATGTGAGACGTTCTTGTTTCTCCTTATTTTACCATTACAGATTACAGCACCTGGTAATCCCATCCACACTGTAAATTGTAAGCAAAGGATATTTGCTGCAAGTCCAATCACTAATGTCTAAGGAGAAAGTCCTAACAGAGGGTCTTGATATAGAAGAATCACTAACATTTGGGCTAGGACTACATTTTCAGGCAACAGTTGGACAGTATGCTTGCTAAGTGCTAACATCTTTTGCCTAGTTTGTGATACCTAGAGGCTGAGAAGTAGGTAATAATGATTTGCAGGCTGATGTCACACATTGACTTGGTCTTGCCAGGATGTAGATGCATGAGATCTTCACTCTTCACATTGCCTTCCAACTGGAACCTTGGTCAGGATTACAGAACAGACACTAATAAACGCTAAAAACTCTTTTATCCCAACTTGAAATGTGTCCTAAACGTGTAATATTCATTATGTCATTATTTTGTTGTGGCCCTATTAAGTGATAAAGCCTGTAGCCCTTAGACTTATACCATGAAAGAAAAAGGGTATTCTCAATCAGTGTTATATAAAATGTATGTTAGAAATCCTCTATGTATGGAAGTTTGCTTGGAACAGGATGGTCAGGGGTGGGGACCTACCCGCTGAAGTGGTGGTACAGTGATATTTTTGCTAAACTATGCATGGTAGTTATTAAGTAAAAACTTCCCTCTGTGAGTGGAAAACTGTTACCTAGAGATATCGTAGTGGTACGGTATACTGACCAATCAACCGAGTCATCACCTGGCTGGAGATGTCAATCAAACGGGAAGAACATCTCTTCACACCATGACTTGACTCGGCCAGTATACCATACCGGTGATACCGCCAACTCGAGGGTACAGTTCCCCTCATGGAAACAAAGTTTTACTTGAAAACTATAGCAAAACCACTTTTCTGATGTCAGGTTCCATTTTTGCACCTGCCCTCAGGATGACAGACAGTTGTCCCTCTTCCGGACAAATGTCCTTTATTATTATTAATAGTTGATTTACCAAAAACTAAAGGCTATCAGGTGCAATCAGCTGAATACCCGTTTCCATGCAGATAAGCGGTTCTCCTCCAGTTCAGGGGGTTAGAAAAGTCATAACTATGGTGGAAGTCATATAAGTTTAACGCTTTCCTCATATCTCACTTGGATGAATGGTAAAGTGAGGTCCCTTCTCTGGATCTAGTGTTCTAGGAGAAGACTTCTGGTAAAGGTCCTCACACAAGATTGCTCTGGTTGTGTCCAGCCAAATGGCTGTTGGGCTGACACAAGAAGAACTAGTATCCTATGCTTTAGACGGATTACTGATCCTTGAAAACCTCAGTTGAGAGAATTTTTTCAACCACCTCAATGGTCTATATATATATATATATATATATATATATATATATATATATATATATATATATAAACAGTCCACAGGGTATGCCAACTTTGTGTGGCCATCATTGCGGCCGCTTACCAGCCCGGAAGCTCCATAGAGATCTGTGCCCCCTGCATTATGTGATTTGGCACACCAACCAGCCAACAATTGATGCATCTAAGCAAAAGAACTGAAAACTGAGACGTGCCCCGTACATCTGCAGCTCCCTGCACCCCCGATAATGAAAAATGGCAAAAAGTAAAAATAACCTCCAGACTGTAACATAAATAGAACGAAAGCGCAGTCACAAATTAAAACATTTTTGGCAGGTAAAACTGGCAAAAAAGTGATGTTTTCTTTAATGAAGTAGGGAGGGCTGCTCCCCGCTACCTCACACTTAGATGGCACTTATTCCAGAACATAAAATGGGAGGATAATGATTAATTCGCTTCCATTTACTTAAGTCATTCAGCTCGCGTCTTGCCATCCACTGTACTGTTTGCTTAAATGGCGAGAAAGGCATAAATGTTTTATAAAGCTGACAGGTGTTGGTTTACCGGGTAGATTAAAATCATGTTATAGACAAATTAATCTCAGCCGGTTCTGATACTTTATCTGAGCTACTTAACTCTGAGACAGCTGGAGGTGCCGGCGAGCCACCTAATAAATTTACCCCATAGTCCCTCGAAAACACACAATAACGTCCTTGACCATGTAAATGTCCTGTAATATTTTACTCTGTTCTATGAGAAGATGGAGATTGTGCATAAACTGAAATATTATGGCCTCCATGGTGCAGGCTGCATACATTGGTAAAGAAAGTTGTAGTGATAGATTAAAAAAAAAATCACAAAACTTTTGAAATACTCTAGCTTGTTCAAGTATGCTCCTTCCCCCATTTCCCTTCTTGTGGCCTGTATTCTCTTCCCCATAGAATGACACTTGCCTTGCTACATTTTGCCCAATGTTCCCAAACAAATTTGGGTCATGTCTTTCTAGGAGAACCCAATCTATAAGGTCACTGTCTGCCACAAAATCAACAGACTCTGCTTCTGCTGCTGTCATCATTATTCCATTCATTTCATTGGTTGCAGTGTGTTTTAGCTCCACTCGCTTAAAAAAAGAAGGATGCAAAAGCATAGTAGGAATTTTTAATCTCCTAGTCTATGTACAAAAACAAGGCTGGATATACAGTTAGGTCCAGAAATATTTGGACAGTGACACAATTTTCGCGAGTTGGGCTCTGCATGCCACCACATTGGATTTGAAATGAAACCTCTACAACAGAATTCAAGTGCAGATTGTAACGTTTAATTTGAAGGTTTGAACAAAAATATCTGATAGAAATTGTAGGAATTGTACACATTTCTTTACAAACACTCCACATTTTAGGAGGTCAAAAGTAATTGGACAAATAAACCAAACCCAAACAAAATATTTTTATTTTCAATATTTTGTTGCGAATCCTTTGGAGGCAATCACTGCCTTAAGTCTGGAACCCATGGACATCACCAAACGCTGGCTTTCCTCCTTCTTAATGCTTTGCCAGGCCTTTACAGCCGCAGCCTTCAGGTCTTGCTTGTTTGTGGGTCTTTCCGTCTTAAGTCTGGATTTGAGCAAGTGAAATGCATGCTCAATTGGGTTAAGATCTGGTGATTGACTTGGCCATTGCAGAATGTTCCACTTTTTTGCACTCATGAACTCCTGGGTAGCTTTGGCTGTATGCTTGGGGTCATTGTCCATCTGTACTATGAAGCGCCGTCCGATCAACTTTGCGGCATTTGGCTGAATCTGAGCTGAAAGTATATCCCGGTACACTTCAGAATTCATCCGGCTTCTCTTGTCTGCTGTTATGTCATCAATAAACACAAGTGACCCAGTGCCATTGAAAGCCATGCATGCCCATGCCATCACGTTGCCTCCACCAAGTTTTACAGAGGATGTGGTGTGCCTTGGATCATGTGCCGTTCCCTTTCTTCTCCAAACTTTTTTCTTCCCATCATTCTGGTACAGGTTGATCTTTGTCTCATCTGTCCATAGAATACTTTTCCAGAACTGAGCTGGCTTCATGAGGTGTTTTTCAGCAAATGTAACTCTGGCCTGTCTATTTTTGGAATTGATGAATGGTTTGCATCTAGATGTGAACCCTTTGTATTTACTTTCATGGAGTCTTCTCTTTACTGTTGACTTAGAGACAGATACACCTACTTCACTGAGAGTGTTCTGGACTTCAGTTGATGTTGTGAACGGGTTCTTCTTCACCAAAGAAAGTATGCGGCGATCATCCACCGCTGTTGTCATCCGTGGACGCCCAGGCCTTTTTGAGTTCCCAAGCTCACCAGTCAATTCCTTTTTTCTCAGAATGTACCCGACTGTTGATTTTGCTACTCCAAGCATGTCTGCTATCTCTCTGATGGATTTTTTCTTTTTTTTTCAGCCTCAGGATGTTCTGCTTCACCTCAATTGAGAGTTCCTTAGACCGCATGTTGTCTGGTCACAGCAACAGCTTCCAAATGCAAAACCACACACCTGTAATCAACCCCAGACCTTTTAACTACTTCACTGATTACAGGTTAACGAGGGAGACGCCTTCAGAGTTAATTGCAGCCCTTAGAGTCCCTTGTCCAATTACTTTTGGTCCCTTGAAAAAGAGGAGGCTATGCATTACAGAGCTATGATTCCTAAACCCTTTCTCCGATTTGGATGTGAAAACTCTCATATTGCAGCTGGGAGTGTGCACTTTCAGCCCATATTATCTATATAATTGTATTTCTGAACATGTTTTTGTAAACAGCTAAAATAACAAAACTTGTGTCACTGTCCAAATATTTCTGGCCCTGACTGTAGGTTGGCTCATGCAGAACCTTCTACAATAGCTCCATTATAGTTTTTCATCCAGTGCCTGACCATACAGGACTAGAGATGAGTGAACCCAAGGTTCGGTGTTCATACCAAACACAGACTTTACAAAAAGACAGAGTTCGGGAGCTTTACGTATGAACACCACTCTTGCGAGCATCGCTGTGCTTGGGTACACTCGGTGCTCAGCCCAGTGCGAGTCACTTGCAGTGTTTGATCTACTCGCACTTGGGGCAACAACAGCGTGATCATATGTAGTGTAAACCCAAAAAATAATCTAAAATCCCTGCCCACCATCCCCCAGAAGTGATCTGTTTATGGCTGGCTGCATGTCAACAGAGACCCAAACTACCCAATTAGGGTCGGTCAAGTCCAGGCTCCAAACCGAACTTTATCTAAAGTCCGGCTGAACCCACCGAACTGAATTTCCACGAGTCCACTCATCTCTATACAGGACCCAAAAATGAATCCCCAATGAGTAAACTAGGATGAGTGGCTGAATCGTGCAGCTACCTTGACGTATGTTTGGGCACTAAATGTGGGATCCATGTTCTCAGTAGCTGACATGCTGTAGCCCCTTTAGGCCGTCACTAATCAAACAATCCAATTTGTTCCATGATTATCTTGCCATGAATACAGGCTGTTGAACATGCAAAATTCTCGATCATCTGGTGAAATAATATTTTGTGCAGCGCAAAAGATCATCATTCTCGGCAGCACATCATCCCGTGTAAACAGGAATCACGCTGCTGAGAACACTGAGGGATGTAATATAGATTGTTCAGTACGTATGATTTAGGGCAGTCTGTCTGGCTATTAAACGACCACCAATCAGTAAAGATTTATAGTTGTATTTTGATACTATTTGATCATGCAGCACAAAAAGATCATCATTCTCGGCAGCACATCATCCTGTGTAAACAAAACTTGTGCTACCAAGAACCCTGGCAGCCTGTGCAAACTGAGGGATGTAGTTCAGTATGTATGGCAGTCTTACTGGCTATTAAATGACCGCCAATCGGTAAAGGTTTACGGCAAAATGCTCAATCATCCGGTGAAATAATATTTTGTCAAGCGCAAAAAATCATCATACTCGGCAGCACATCATCCCGTGTAAACAGGACTCGCACTGCTGAGAACACTTGCAGTCTGTTAACACTGAAGGAAGTAGTACAGATTGTTCAGTACGTATGGCTTAGGGTCCCGTTACATGTAGCGATGTTCTAGCGATCCCGACAACGATACGACCTGGTCAGGATGGCTGGTACGTCGCTACATGGTCGCTGTCAAACAGGCAGATCTAAGTAATGACGCAGCAACGATATGGTGATCCAAGGCGGTCTTTGGGACCCTGTCACACAGCAGCTATTCTGATGGGTGTTGAAAAGACAAAGTAAAAACACAGCGATGCATGCTGCTCAGCGGGACACCAACGATCAAAAAATGAACCAGGAAGTTCAGGTATGATCGGCGATATCACAGCGGGGGGCCGGTCGCTGCTATGTGTCACACGTAGCGAGGTCGCTGTTGCGTCACAAAACCTGTGACGTTTCAGTGATCTCACTAACGATATCGCTATGTGTGACGGGGGCTTTAGCACAGTCTGACTATTAAATGACCGCCAATCAGTAAACGTTTCCGGCAAAACGCTCAATCATCCAGTGAAGTAATATTTTGTGCAGCACAAAAGATCATCATATTCGGCAGCACATCATCCTGTGTAAACAGGACTCGCGCTGCCGAGAACACTTGCAGCCTGTGCACACTGATGGATGTAATACAGACTGTTCAGTACTAATGGCTTAGTGCAGTCTGTCTGAGTATTAAATGACCGCCACTCAGTAAAGGTTTACGGTATTTTGCTGCGTCTTAGTTTTAGATTTTTTTTCGTTCTATGTTGAGCTCTCTTCAACCGACACCAAATCTGCAGAAGCCAAATTAGGACAAAATGTGATAATTCCAACATACACAACATTTAGTGATCACTGCCAGCTCTGATTTCTAATATTTCCCATTAGTCACTCACAGCACATGACCGTTTTGCATTTTATATTTTTTTTTGTCATTTTATATGTTGATAATTGAACATTCTGAGCTGGCAGACAAGAAAGTGAGAATACCGGGGCAAAGAAAAAAAATCATCATTATTATTATTATTTTTTTCTAATTCCTTCCAAGACATCTCTGAGTGAGACTTTCACAAGATGGAACAGACACTCGCGTAAACTTTCAAAACAATTAAGCTGACAGTCAGAGTTGTCAGAGAGCAAAAGAAAATCGATGACAATTAAATTGTTCTATAAACATCGGATCCCCGGGGAACTAATCCGACCAGAAGTCAGTCTATAGCTGACGTCTTACACAAAATACACATATTACTTTATTCTTGGACAAGCCAAGGGAAATAAATCAATGCTATTGCTAAGATTATGTTGGACCACTTTCTCCTGGATGTGAATATAAAGTATATTTGTCATGAAGGGAGCCATTTTTGAGGTTGAATCGGTTCTCATGAGACGCCGGCCAATGAAATGTCTGTGCGCATGTGACATCATTGAGACATGTTTGATTTATTGGAAGTTTGTACGTTCTAGAAGGTTTTTCATTTTATTGTCCCTATTGCTTTAGTGCAGCCATCTGACGCTGTGATGCTTCCACCATGATGACTGATTACATGATGACATGATAACACCTATCTCTCACATTTGTTATAGCCCTACCTTTAATTGTAACTTTGTTACTTAATAATATTATATTGTACGACCATACCTCCGACATTTATCCAAAGTGTATGGCCTCTAAACCATAACTTATAGTCTAGGTCCTCGGTTATGGACTATAGGATGCAATAGTAGGGGCTACACAATGGTTGCATGCCTTTCTAGCCATTGTAGAGTAAACTATTAGGGGTACTTTGCACATTGCGACATCGCTACTGCGATATCGTCAGGATCAAATCGAAAGTGACGCACATCCGGTGCCGGTAACGACGTCACAACGTGTAAAGCCTAGATGCGCCGATTAAACGATCGCAAAAGCGTCGTAAATCAGTGATCTGTGTAGTGTCGGACTTTTTCATAATGTCGCACCAATAGGAGATACGATGTTGTTCCTCATTCCTGCGGCAGCACACATCGCTGTGTGTGAAGTCGCAGGAGCGAGGAACATCTCCTTATCTGCCTCCACCGGCTATGCGGAAGGAAGGAGATGGGCGGGATGTTTATGTCCCGCTCATCTCCGCCCCTCCACTTCTATTGGCCGCCTGCCGTGTGACGTCGCACAACCCGCCCCCTTAGGAAGGAGGCGGGTCGCCGGCCAGAGCGACGTCACAGGGCAGGTAAGTGCATGTGAAGCTTTCGTAGCGATAATGTTCGCTATGGCAGCTATCACAAGATATCGCATGTGCGACGGGGGCGGGGACTATCGCGCTCGGCATCGCTACAATCGGCTAGCGATGTTGCAGCGTGCAAAGTACCCCTTAGTCTTCAATATTTCACTAATAGTATAAATAAATGCTGCTTTCTCCCACCTGTATGGTTGTTCTCCTGTGTGGGTCCTGAGATGTCTTGTTAAATTTGCAGATCTTGGAAAAATTTTGCCACAGTACCTGATAATGAGACAAAAAACACCAATAAATATATATATCATTCTGTATTGATGGCCAGACAGTGACACACTGAGGATCAACATTCAATGTGGAGACAACGGTGACCAGATTTGGCAATTTCTTGAAGATTAGCCTAATATGTTAAGCTTTAGCAACAAGTTGACAGTAAAGGAAATGTGTGACTAGGCTTTTGCTCCCCCATCTGAGAACAGAATGATGTAGAGACATAGACCCTGATTTCAGAGATGTGTCAATTACTGAGCTGCTTGCTGCAATTTTGATAAAATCACTGTGTTCTCTGCAGCAGATTTACCAGTTCTCTGAAAAGTGAGTTTTGTATAATCCCGCCCATACTAGTGATTGACAGATATAGGTCTACACTGTGCATAGGCAGAAAACTGCCAATTAGTTGCAAGGGAAGGGTTATACACAGCTCGTAGGGCCAATATCGGCACCAAAACTAAACTTGAAATTAATACTTTTGTTTTCTTTGCAGTTGCTACCCTGCCTCTATTCTCTTTATTAACACTTTGGAATGACACAAAATATGAAGGATATTTGTCTCTGCTTCCATGGTCCTGTTACCAGGATTGTCTATAATATACATTTTGAAAAAGCTATTCATGAAAAGGTTAAAGGGAGTATGCCAGCAGGTATAGCTGTGTCACATATTAGGCTGTGTGTTGCTGTTTTAATAAAATCAGTGTTTTATCAGCAGGAGATTATCACTACAGGGCTAGTTGTCTTGGCCATCGCTGTCAACTGCTCGGTATAGACACCTCTGATTAGCCGCAACTGCTCATTAAAGCCACCTCTGATTAGCCACAACTGCTCAGTATAGCCACCTCTGATTAGCCGCAACTGCTCAGTAAAGCCACCTCTGATTAGCAGCAACTGCTCGGTATAGCCATCACTGATTAGCAGCAACTTGTCGGTATAGCCATCCCTGATTAGCAGCAACTGCTCGATATAGCCAGCTCTGATTAGCAGCAACTGTTCGGTATAGCCATCACTGATAAGCAGCAACTAGTGGGTATAGCCATCCCTGATTAGCGGCAACTGCTCGGTATAGCCACCTCTGATTAGCAGCAACTGCTCGGTATAGCCACCATTGATTAGCAGCAACTGCTTGGTATAGCCAGGTTTGATTAGCAGCAACTGCTCGATATAGCCACCTCTGATTAGCAGCAACTGCTCGTTATAGCCATCACTGATTAGCAGCAACTAGTGGGTATAGCCATTCCTGATTAGCAGCAACTGCTCGGTATAGCCACCTCTGATTAACAGCAACTGCTCGGTATAGCCACCTCTGATTAACAGCAACTGCTCAGTATAGCCACCTCTGATTAACAGCAACTGCTTGGTATAGCCATCACTGATTAGCCGCAATTGCTCAGTATAGCCACCTCTGATTAACAGCAACTGCTCGGTATAGCCACCTCTGATTAGCCGCAACTGCTTGGTCTAAGCACCTCTGATTAGCAGCTTTTGTTAATGCACAGTGTACACATAAAGCTGCCAATCAGTGGTGTGGGCGGGGTTATACACAGCTCAGCATTCAGAGCACTGCTGAAGCTGTAGCAGATAAAACAGTGATTGTATCAAAATTGACAGTATGCAGATGAGCAAGTGATATCAGGGTGTGAGTCCCTACATTATGCTGCTCTCAGCTTAAATAGCAAAAACCTGATGTCAAATTCCCTTTAAACTCCTTTGGCTCATTTACATAATTCTGGAGCAATCTAGACATTGTTGTCATCTGGATGGAGAAGAAGCTGTTTTACAGGTTAATGAATATGCCTGATTATATTAACTGCTCATTTAGATATGAGGCAGGAAATCTTGCTACTAATCTGACAGTATATGGTTTTACTTTTAATCCACTATTGATGGAAAACGTCTGCCCTTTAATGCACTTAATGTGGTTTGGATGTAGAAGTAGATGTGACAGATTCCTTTGATGGGATTATGAAAGTGATCCTTCTGCTGTTTATATTGTAGGTATACAGTACATTGTTGTCAATATTTCAGGGGTACACTGATAGGATCCTCATGTGCTTAGTAGTGATGGGCGAATAGTAACTGTAAAGGTTGCTTTACACGCTGCGACATCGCTATCGATTGCTAGTGATATCGTGAGCGATAGCACCCACCCCCGTCGTTTGTGTGACATGTGGTGATCACTGCCGTAGCGAACATTATCGCTACGGCAGCGTCACACGCACATACCTGCTTAGCGACGTTGCAGTTGCTGCCGAACAATCCCTCCTTCAAGGGGGTGGGTCGTGCGGCGTCACAGCGACGTCACAAAACGGCCGTCCAATAGAAGAAGAGGGGAGGAGATGAGCGACTGAAACATGCCGCCGGAGATGAGCAGCCGGAACACGGAACATGCCGCCCACCTCCTTCCTTCCTCATTGCCGGTGGACGCAGGTAAGGAGATGTTCGTCATTCCTGCGGTGTGACACATAGCGATGTGTGATGCCGCAGGAACGACGAACAACCAGCGGCATGCACCACCAGAGATATTATGAAAAGGAGCGATGTGTCAACGATTTTTGATGTTTTTGCAATCGTTGATCGTCGCTCCTAGGTGTCACGCGCTGTGATGTCGCTAACGATGCCGGATGTGTGTCACTAACGACGTGACCCTGACGATATATCATTAGCGATGTTGCAGCGTGTAAAGCACCCTTAAGGGTTCGGATTATGCATACCAAATACCTAATACTATTCCAGGGTTTGTCACGAACCTAATGCAAGTCAATGGGGAACCTGAGCATTTTTCTGGGAAATCTTCATTGACTTGCATTAGGTTCATTATTCGTGACGAATACCGAGATATGACTTTGGGATTCGTTACAAATGATCCGAACCCGAATAGTTATTATTCGCCCATCACTAGTGCTTAGTACATTATGATCAGGAAGGCTTCATGTCATGTACCTGCAGGTATAGCGTTCTTTTCCTTTCCGTAAGATTGAATCTGATAGAGTTGGAGGTGGGGAGCGAAAGTTGAACGGGTGGTGCGTGAGGGACGGTAAGGAACTTCCTGTGTCGGACTTCAAGTTGGCGAAGCTTTCCAGCTTTTCAGTCATGGTTTCGATGGCTGACATCTATATATAATAATGGAGAATGAGTTAGAAAACCTGCTGAGAAGAAGAATATTTTGGATCCTTGATAATGTGTTACAGAATATTTAAATTTTCTACAATGTGAGTTTTCAAACAACTCACCTTTTGAAAGACATGTAATGAGGACATTGCTGCACCTCAACGATGCAATATCCTAGGTAATCCTAAAATAGGAGTGCAACCCAAGCAGTGGCGGACACAGACAAAAGGGGCTCCTGTGCAAGAACAATACATGGACCCTTTTCAGTCAATGGCTCCTCATAATGGACAGTTCCATCTGATTTGTAGCCTTTGTGCACCAATGGTATACGCCCCTGAAGCCCAGGCTGACAGGCCATGATAAGTGTCAATCACTTATTATATTCAAAAATGCGGTAAATGCATATTCTAAATCTCTTCACCCTTAGGAGTATTGATGGGAGGCGGATCTGGGTTGACCAGGTAGGCGGCTGGGGTACTGGTTTCATATCAATCCATTCTGCCTTGGCTATGGTATACTATTTACATAAAGGAATAGGAAAACAAAAATTCTTTGATTCACGGGAATGAGAACCTAAATATACCTCTGACCGGTAAAATTCTCAACATGGGGCGATGAAGACAACAGGATAAGGGCTCGCTAACATTAGCGTTTAAATCGGACGAGAGCACTGCGAGATTGTTTGCTCATGCCTCGTTAACCACTTTGGGGTGCACAGCGGTTAAGGCAAAATACATATATACTGTCTTTTTTGAACATAAGTTAATTTTTGTGGAGAGACGTGCTTGTCAGCGTGTCTTAGATCACATGCACCCATATTAGTCTATAGGTGCATGTGACAGATCGGACTGCACTGATGTCATCCGAGTGCAGCCCAATATACACAGAGACAGAGAATAGAGAAGGCAAAATTAATCTCTCCATCCTCGCTGCACTTATGATCTGATTATCACATGCGAGAGAATGAGATCTTGGTATAATGACACTAGGCTCACACTCGCATCAGATGCTATACGCCAGTGTGACCACGGCTTAAGGCTTCTAACAGTGCAAGTAAAAATCTATGTTCCATCTTTAAGTATGTGAACTTTTATATAGAAAATAAATAATATTTCTTCAATCACTTAGCACAAAATGACTGTTCAAACCAAGCACAATCGCTCAGTGCACCCTCAGCATGAGCAAACAGTTCAGTGCAACTTCCCACCTACTGTTTTGCATCTATCTCTGCCTTCTTCTTCTTCTTTGATTGACAGGTTTGGCTTTAGAAAATCTGTAGAAGGGCATAGATGGATAGTGGGTAGGTGTAAGAGTGGCACCCCAGTGGTCATGGAAGCCACAGTGGCATTGTTCTCTTCATCTGGAGGACAGTGTTATGCCTGGAAGCAGCGGGGAAGGTCTCAATGTTAGGTACCATTTCACACAACACTTCCTGACTTGAAGGGGGAGCTCAATTCCTAGTTGGGACTAGTCTCCCCTGTGCATTCTGGGATGGGAAGGGGTTAGTCAGAGGAACAGGAAGAGGAACCGCAGAACCCTGGAGGAGAGGAAGGAGACCGGTTTCTGTAAGAGAGCTGTCTACAAGCTTTCCAGGACCGAGCGCATTGTACAGGACACCAGAGTCCTAGAGACTACTGAGTACTAAAAGCTCAGCAGTAAAACCCGGAGGGCAGGAGATTCCATATTATCTGGCCCACGAACAAAGCCCTAAGGCGAAGTAGCAAAATAGAGCCCGGGGCCGCAAAGGAACATGCAGGCCCCATATCCGGCTCACGCTGCTCCTCAGAGAGGGACATAGCCCTAAGCAACCAAGAACCAGGGTCCCCAAGTAGCTTTAAGCCACGGGGATCCGACATCCAAAGCACATAAAGGAAGGCCTCCAATGTACCTGGCAAAGAGACATTCCTCCCCACTACCAGGCTGACTGGACCACGGTAACCTCGGGACTACAACCTGTTACCAGTAAAGGTAAAAGGAAACGACCAATCTGTGTCGTCTGGTTATTGTCAGCACTCTCAGCCCTGCACTCCAACGCACCACTACTACCTCCGTCATCTCCCTGGGGGCCACTCCACCTGTGGGGAGCAGAAACATCCCGGCTGCTACTACCATGTGCCCGGAGGACAGCGACAGCAGCGGCGAATATTTCCTGGCCGCATACCGCAGGTGGCGTCACGAAATCAAACCTCCATTACCATCCCCTCCTTTACTGTACACCCCGGGGCCACGAAATCGGGCGAAACGGCCACCCCATGACATCCCCAGACCCGACATCACCAGGCCCAGCGTACGTGGGAGCTACATAAGTGCGCTAAACTGCTTGGCCACACCAAGGGTGCACCAATCGTCTGGGCTTGGTTTGAACAGTCATTTTGTGCCGACAAACTCCTTTTAATGTACATATGAATGGGACTGTCATTTAACATTTCGCCTTGCTACATTGCATCTTTCCAGGAAACAGAGCAGAGATCCAATAACCCCGCTACAACTCTGTAACCCAATACTCATTATGAATCTCCATTTTCTTGGGGAACGTAACCTCCGCTTTTACAGTTATAACGTGAAGAAGCTTCTTGCAGATTATATTGCTTTGAGGGGAAAATGAAATACAAGTTTGAACCAAAGCCAAAGAAAAAGCAAAGAAGACGGTGAGGGAGCGGAAAATTGCAGGAAGCCATACATCAAATACTAGATGGTCTATTGTACAACAAGGGCTGACCTTTTGCACGTTTACAATACATTAAGCCAGACTCTCGGGATGACTGCAGCCAAGACATTGTTCTAAAAAGATATCATTATTAAAAAGCTGTTGTAATTACCAAATATAAATTGTAACACGTTGGCAGCCATTCATAAACCCTATAAAATACACTAATTAGCCATAAACGGCTTGAATCAATAGATTTATGCTCTCCGGTGTATACAGGCCAACATAAAGCTCAAGTAACTTCAACAGTTCAGCCCCAAGTGATCACTTCCAAGTCTCCGAGCAGCGACAGAGCTAGAATATTAGCTGGAAGAACAAATCCGAAAGGCACAGGGCAGGATCTGGGGGCTGGATCACTTCACTGACTGACCAGCAGGGGGGGGTAAAAAGTTACTCTCCACCGTAAAAAGTCTCAAAAAGTCGTCTCCTGAGTCTTAAAGGGAAATCTATTTATCTTTATTAATCGTAACCTGTAATTCTTAGTTATTTCATTTTCTAAGCTTGGCATCAAAATTATACATGGTCCATGAGGAATTTCGTTATTCTTTACACTAAGCGCACCCAGGCTATAAATTAAGCTTATATTCCATAGTAAATGTGAACTTTTCCATGTTTATGTGGATAATCAAAGTACAATGTCATAGGGAAATATATATTTCATCATTTAAAAGGAGTTTACGTCTTCGGAAAACTCCTGTACTTAGGTGCAGTTTGTTAAAAACAACAAACAAACAAACAAAGCACTTCTTACTTCCTTTTCCCTGGTTCCGGCGCTGTCTCCGCCACCGCGCTCGGTGTCTGTTATCATCTGCAGTGCTGATGTGCAGCCAATCAATGAGTAGATGGCATGAGCTGCTGAGCTCCATGATTGGCTGCAGCACTGTCAACATGACATGGATGCTGCAGACAATAAAAGACACCAGGAACAGTGGTGGGAACTCGTTGCAGGACCGGGTGCGGAGGAGTAAAGCCATTTTTTTTTTCACACAAACTGCACCTCGAGGGTAAAGGGTTTTTGGAAAATGGAAAGTCCTTTTAAGATGGTTTCTCAAGTCTCACATCAACCTTCACAATCCGAGAACAGATGTCTGGACCAGCTTTTCTGTTTTGACCCAAGTCATCAGCCTATAAGGCTGTTGAGTTTGTATCAGGAGCCCCTATGAGGCTGTTGAGTTTGGGTCAGTGGCACCTATGAGGATGTTGAGTTCAGGTCAGGGACCCCTATGAGGCTGTTGACTTCGAATCAGGAGCCCCTAGGAGGCTATTGAGTTTGAGTCTGGGTACCCTATGAAGCTGTTGAGTTTGCATCAGGGGCCCCTATTAGGCTGTTGAGTTCGGGTCAGGGGTGACTATTAGGATATTGAGTTTGGGTCAGGGTCACTATAAGGCTGCTAAGTTTGGGTCAGGGGCCCCTATTAGGAAGTTGAGTTCAGGTCAAGGACCCCCTCTGAGGCTGTTGAGTTCGGGTCAGGGGGACCCCTATCAGGCTATTGAGTTTGAGTCTGAGTTCCCTATGAGGCTGTTGAGTTTGCATCAGGGGCCTCAATGAGGATGTTGAGTTCAGGCCAGAGGCCCCTATTAGGCTGTTGAGTTTGGGTCAAGGGCCACTATGAAGCTGTTGAGTTTGGGTCAGGAGCCCCTATAAGGCTGTTGAGTTTGGGTCAGGGACCCCTATGGGGCTTGGTCAGGGGCCCCTGAGGCTGCAGAGTTTTGGTCTGGGACCATGCATCATACATGGTTGTCCATGTTTGACCTGTGAATATCAGACATATCAAACCAGCCTTTGCAGTATTAATTTGCAAGCAGTATTTATTTTTACTTTTTGTAGGATGCCATCATCTGCAGCATATAATTGCAAGCTAGTGCTCAAGATAAATGCTGCAATAATGCAATGAGTTCATTTATCACATGTGTATCATAACTAAGCTGGTTGGTAAGGAAGCTGGGGAAATTTACTAGAAAAATCCACCCTTGTAGCTACTATATAGCCCTTTAGGTGGCGCTACTGTGCTGGATAAACACTGCTGACCACAAGACCATTCCTGAGCCCTGTTGCTGGCTCCACTGACTGCTCTGTCATATCAGATCCTTTACAAGTAAATCTCACCACTATTTTAAAGCAGACAAACACAGGATGTTTCTGGCGGGCCCGCTGCCATTATCCAGTCATCTAGAAGGAAAATCACTGGAAGTTATTAACTATAAGTTGGTGAAACAATGAGGGGGTCTATGTTTAGCAGTGAGGTGGGAAATTCTGTGGATTTCTCTAGAAGAATGGCTGGTCCCCCCCCTCCAAAAAAAAATAATAATAATAATTGCTGAACACATTAGAAAAGAATGTTGTTAGTCGACGTCCTGAAGTCTCTTTGTCTTCTAAGCAATGAGGTCACCGAGAAGCTGAGATCTCGCTCATAACTGGTCACAGGGGTCATGCAGATTACATCATGAATGATCCATGCTAGTGGCTCACAGGGATCATCTGGAGCTTTATGGACTAATGATAAGGTTGAACTAGATGGACTGAGGTCTTATTTCTACCTATGCCACTATGATATTTTATGGGAGTGCAGAGTTATTATGGCTGGATTTTTCCAAGGCTGTAGACCATTACCGATGCTCCTTGGGATGGATCTTGGCTGGATCCACTAAAATATGACTAAGAAGCTACCAGATAATTCCCCAATGTTCGCCATGTGGGGAGACATGATTAGGATATCTGTAAGATTCTAATCCTTTACACATTGGCGCTACAGTTGCCAAATGGGCACCCAATTTTTTACTATTAATGGAACACTATTTACATTAGCCACATTTATGATTGGTCAAATAGTCCATCTTTTACTCTTCCCTTTGATAGGTTTGTAGTTTGAGGATAAATATGGTTCTAACATTGCTCATCTTAGTTTTTAAGTACTAGATAATTTGGCCAACAAGAACATCACGATCTGTCCTGGATGCAGCGTGTCCTCTCCTGCGGGGCCACGAGTGTTCTGCGCAGGAGACTGCAGCGGACTGTGCCCACGATCACGGTTAGGGGTGCTGCGTCATTTGTCTGTGTTCTCCCTCGGAAAGCCACAACATAGGTCAGTTTATGCTGCGGAGAAAAGAAGCACAGTGGACATGGGATTTCTAAAGTCCCATCCACTGTGCTTGTAATGTACAATGCAACGTTGTCGACGTAGCGGAAGCACGCTGTATCCAAAATGCTGCTATTACTGATCGTGGGCATGTACGCCAAAGGCCACTTTACATGCAGCGACATTGCTAGCGATGTCGCTGCCGATCACACCCGCCCCCGTCGGTTGTGCGTCACGGGCAAATCGCTGCCCATGGTGCCCAATATCATTAGTCCCCGTCACACATACTTACCTGCCTAGCGATGTCGCTGTGGCCGGCAAACCACCTCCTTTCTAAGGGGACGGTTCGTGCGGTGTCACAGCGACGTCACACGACAGCCATCCAATAGAAACGGAGGTGCGGAGAGCAGCCTAAAGAAAGACACGCCCACCTCGTTGCTGGAGGACGCAGGTACGGTGTTGTTCCTCGTTCCTGGGGTGTCACACGTAGCGATGTGTGCTGCCTCAAGAACGACGAACAACCTGCGTCCTGCAGCAGGAATATTTGGGATTAGAACGACGTGTCAACGATCAACGATTAGGTGAGTAATTTTGATCGTTAGCGGTCGTTCGTACGTTTCACACGCAACGACGTCGCTAACGAGGCCGGATGTGCGTCACGAATTCCGTGACCCCAACGACATCTCGTTAGCGATATTGTTGCGTGTTAAGCCCCCTTTATACCCCAGATGACCATGTCAGGTTGACTACTAGTCATTTGTGAAGGTCTTTGAGTTTGTTTACAGTCACAAATAATGACGAGAAAGAATAAGTGTTCACTTCATAATGGGAATTATTGAGAGGTAGAAATAACCAATTTACCTGGGGGTGAAAAAGAAGTGGAGATGGTCGTAAATATTTGTCCTTTAATGTCCCCACTGGGTCTGCCACCTTCCGCTTTTCCACCCTGCTGGACAGCAACACATAGGGTTACGAACCCCAAATAATGACAGTAGTGGTAAAGAATAACAATAATAATGACAGCAACAGTAAAATGGTTAATTAGGATGGCCCTATAGGGCATTATAAGTCAATTAAAGGGACATTCGTACCCCGCCTTTCCATCTGCCAGAACAGAAAAAAGCTCTCATATTACATGGACATCCCATTTATTTAATTGGGTACTGTGTAATATTTAATTTTCCATGCAGTGTGGCTGAAGGTGAGAAGTACTCACTACCTGCTTCTATTGGTGCGATGGTAGGGTGATCAGTCAATTATTGGCAAACCAAAAAAAAGCAAGGTTGTCTGAAGTTAGCAACTCATTTAAAGGGGTTGTCCACTACTTTGATATTGATTATCAGGCTTTAAGATAAGCCACCAATATTTACTTATTATTTATCAAATTTGCTTATATAGTGCCATCGTAGGCTGCAGCTCTTTACAGATATTGTCATCACTGTCCCATTAGGGGCTCACAATCTAAGTTCCCTTTTACTATGTCTTTGGAGTATGCAAGGAAATTGGCATACTCAAGAGAAATCCACACTAAAATTGGAAAGATCAGACAAAATTCCTTAAAGATGTTGTCCTTAGTGGGATTTGAATGCATTGTCTTAAAGCTAGCATGCTACATATTATCAGACCAGAGGTGTATGATGCCCACCCCCCTACCGATTGGCTGTGGTGACCAGATGTAAACAGTGCTGCAATCCTCAGCAATGGCTAGTAAACAAAACCGAGCTGTGTGGCTCTGTGCACTGCCTACATTAGGCTGCCGCCGGCAATGATAGCACTTGGTAGCTGGAAGTGTCAGGTGTTGGACCCCTATCAATCTGAAATTGTTGGCCTAATATCAACAGCAAAGTAATGGACAACCCCTATAAGGCCCCCTTCATACATGTGCACAAAATACACACATGGCACTTTCCTTTTTGTCCATCCGTGTGACCATCCATGTGCACGTGTGTCATCCGTGTGCTGTTTGTGCGACATCTGTGTCTATGTGCGTGTCATCCGTGTGCCATTCGTGTGACATCTGTGTGTACGTGTGTGCCATTCATGTGCTGTTTGTGTGACATCTGTGTCTATGTGCATGTCATCCGTGTGCCATTCATGTGACATTTATGTGTACGTGTGTGCCATTCATGTGCTGTTTGTGTGACATCTGTGTGTATATGCGTGTCATCCATGTGCCGCCGTTCTTGTGATATCTGTGCGTACGTGTGTGCCATTCATGTGCCGTTTGTGTCATCCATGTGCTGTTCGTGTGACAGCATTGTGCTATCCATGTGTATGTGTGTGCTATCCATGTGTACATCCATTTGTATGTGTCTCCCATCCGTGTGTACATGTGTGCCGTTAATGTGACATACACATGTGACATGTACCGGAAAAAATGCATGACATTGAAATTAATGGGTTTTATGTGTTAAAGATGTTCAAAGATAGATTATAGATAGATGATAGATTTTACCTCTATTAACCAAATAAATAATTAAAAGAAAAAATGATGTGGGGTCCCCTTCATTTTTGACAGCCAGCAAAGTTAAAGCAAACAGTGTGAGCTGATATCAGCCTGGGAAGGTCCATGGTTATTTGGCACTTCTCAACCTAAAAATACCAGCCCGCAGCCACCCCAGCAGGGGTACATCAAAGTAGATGCACCAATTCTGGCGCTTTATCTCAGCTCTTCCCAATTTGCCCTGGTGCAGTAGTAATTCGGCTTATGATAGTTGGGCTTTACCCTTTCTCTGGTCCACCAATTTATAGAAAAAAAACAAAAAAACATGAAGGTCCGCTGTAGTCCAGGGATTCTGACATAGTCCACAAATGAAAACCTGAAAAAACATAAAAATAGAGAAATAAAAACGAGAGACTATTCTTCGTTCACCAATTTATTAGGAAACAAAGTCCCCAGGTCTGACGTAGTCCAACAGTTCCCATGATGTTCCTTGATTATGTAGATCAAAGGTTATGATAGGGTTTTAGCAGCAGCCACTCACAGCTAATGCTGCACCCTGCAAGACCCGGCAACTGTATTGAGCAGTGACATTATTAGAGTCACCGCTCTTCACTCTGATACCCGACGACTGTCACAGTGACTGATCACAGTCACCAGATAGAGTGATGAACAGTGACGTTCCTGACTTCAGGTATCAGACTGATGATCAATGTGCCTGGGTATCAGAGTGATGAGCGGTGACGTTCCTGATGTCACCGCTCATCACAGTGGCCGGGTCTTGTGGAGTGAAGTGTGTGGTGGGAGTGCTGCTGCTCAAAGCCTATGGAGCCTCGTTCTGATGCTTCATAGCCTTTGATCCACGTAAATGAGGAATGTTATGGGAACCGCTGGTCTGCTTTGGACCTGTGAATTTTACTTTCTAATAAATTGCTGAGCAAAGGACAGTCTTTTGTTTTCATTTCTCTCTTTTTATGTCTTTCAGATTTCCATTTGTGGACTCATTGGATTCCCTGGACTACTGCAGACCTGCATGGGTTTTTTGTTTTTAATAAATTGGTGAACCAGGGGAATAGTTGGGGAGTGTTTTTTCAAATGAACTATTTATTTGTATGTTTTTGTTTCTTTTTACATACTGGGTTAGTAATAGGGTGTCTGATAGACCCCTCTCCATTACTAACACCAGGGCTTTATGCAAGCGGACACTACACAGCTGACATCAGCCCCAATTACTATTACCCCAATTTTGCCAACACATCACCGCAATCAGCAAGAGCAGAGGCAACGCGCCTGAATTGGCCAATCTAATGGGATGTGCCACTTCGTGGATGGCTGTGGGCTTGTATTTTTAGGCTGGGAAGGGCCAAATACCCATGGACCTACCCAGCCTCATAATATCAGCTCTCAGCTGTATGCTTTACTGTTGCTAGTTATCAAAAATAAGAGGGGGCCCACATCATTTTTTCTTAATTACTTATTAATTTATTAGGTTAAACAAACAATCTTTAGATCCACATGAAAGGCACTAAAGGGTGCAAGTGTACAATATGTAGGGTAGTTGGGAAATTATATATCTACATAATATCTATATAGCTATCATCTCTCTCTTTCTCTCTCTCTATCGAAAATCTTTGCTTATCTTTAAACACATAAAACATGAATCTCTTGAATGCATATTACTCTGGTCTGTGTCACAAGGACGGCACATGGATGTCACACGGATGTCATCCATGTGCTGTATGTCTTGTTCACGGACTCAGACTTCTATTGACTTTTTTCCTCAGACAATTAAAAACGGACATATCTCCGTGTGGATCATACGGACACATGACGTGAAGATCAACGGAGATTTTAATGAGTATACTGGTGAATGTGTATCCAGTAAGTATGAAAATGGACCCCACACACAATGGAAACACTGATGTGTGAAGGGGCCCTAAAACAAATTCTGCTGAACCTGGCAATTCACATTATTTTGTTTTGTATTTTTTTTTTATACAAATGTAGCACTGGATTTCCAGGTTTTTTCTTATTGTGGAATCGCCACTGAAACTGGCAGACAATATGGAGTTATAAAATTGTGATAAAAAATTGCGTGTGTTGTTATATTGTGTAATATGAAAGCAATAAAATACGTTTTATTACTTTCATATGTCCTATGTAAATAGCACAGGTCTCTAGCCTCATAGGTGTCACATCGCACTGTGGGCGTTTGCATGCTTTCTATGGTCGCAGGGGTGTGATACCATGGATTTACATCAGCGATGTGACCGTCGCTACTTCAGAATCTCGCGCATGCGCACTTACCATTCTCGCCGCCTTATCCTGGTGTTTGTGTGTCGGCTTCTGACGTGCACTGCACATGCTCAGAAGACACCTGTGGTTCCGGTCATGCTCAGTGCGCGTCAGAAGCTGAGGAGCAAGCGCCAGGATGAGAAGGCAACGAGAATGGTAAGCGCGCACATGCAAGATTCTGAAGCTGCAGAACTGACATCGCTGATGTAAATCCATGGTATCACACCCACAAGGGTGTGATACCATGGAAAGCATGTAGACACCCACAGGGCGATGAGACGCCCATGGGACTAGAGACCTGTGCTATTTACATAGGACATATGAAAGTAATAAAATGTATTTTATTACTTTCATATTACACAATATAACAACACAGGGATAGGTAGGAAGAGGTTAGCAGCTCACACAGGCTCCTGCTTGTAGGTCAGAACGCTTTTTTGACCTGACAGGTTCCCTTTAAGTGTACTTTTAAAAAATAAATCTCCAGGACCAATGAAATTTACAGTTAAGTAATCACCAAAATTACTGTCTTAAAGGGAATCTGTCAGCAGGTTTTAGCTATGTAATCTGAGAGCAGTTTGGTATTAGTGGCTGAGATCCCGATTCCAGTAATGTGTCACTTAATGTGCTGCTTGCTGCAGTTTTGTTAAAAATTAAGTTTTCTCTGCTGCAGATCTAGCAGTTCTCTGAATACTAAGCCACCCCGCGCACATCACTGATTGGTAGCTTTCTGTGTATACTGCACATTGGCAGAAAGCAGCTAATCACTCAGTGGTAGGGGTGAGGTTACACAGAGCAGGGGGGACAATATGGCATACAACTATCAATGGAGACAACTAGTCCTCCATTGATAATCTCCTGCTGATAAAACACTGATTTTATTGCAACTTCAACAAAGCAGCCCTCTAATTGACTCTGTGCTGGAATCAGGGTTTCAGACACTCTTAGATGAAATAGCAAAAACCTGCTGACAAATTTGGTATTTGGTATTTGATGTTAGACGTCAACACTGGAAGCCCCTGTATTGAAGCACTCACCCCTTGCCTGTAGAAATGGGCTATGGACCCTTGAGTGTGTTCTCAGCCTTTGCCATGGATGATAATGGGATTATTTATCCATGGGGATTCCAGTACCATTGGGTTTGATAGCAAAAGTCAAAGCTTTCCAAGGATTTTCTAAAGCCTTAAAATGGCCCTATCGTGCAGCTATCTATAATTTATGTGCTATTACCACCAGTATAGTGTTTGAGGCATTGCAGAATCTCATCAACATGGGATAAAACCTTTGTGGTTGCAAATACTAGAAGGTAATAATCATCATTAATCTTCAGTGCAGTATCTGGAAAAATTGTATACATGAATAAACGAGATAAAAATTCTCATATGAATTTCAATAAGTAACTCTGTACTAATGATTGGTATCATAAATCATAATATCTCAATCCATCCTACTTGTACGATGAGAACATGGCCAGACCGATTGATATGTGATATAGTGCAGTTGGATGAGAACATTTCCTGTAATTTAATGAGTTAACATCCTTTCTGTTCTTGGTGGAGCCTTTGCTTTTAAAGACAGTGAAATAATCGGAACTTTCCTTGATAGGATGCTCATTAAACTGGTCAACACTAGGCTATATTTAGCAGTGAGACAGAGAGTAGACATAGCCATAATATGTGTCACGAGCAAAGTGGAAGATAAGCCTGAAAAATAGTTCATCAGATGAGCACAACTCGCAAGTATTTATACAATTAGTACTTACATTCAACAACCATAAACAGGAAAACTTAGTTAACCCGATTTACACCCCATAAGATGTGCCTTCATTAGGTAAAGGTATGTTAATACCTGTAAATAGGGTCCATGAAGAAGGGAGAAGGCTTTGCGTAATGAAGAGGCGGCTGTTGGGGAAGAGGAGGTGGATGGATTTTTGATAGCATTTCAGCAGACATGGATTTCCTGTCACCGTATATATGGTTTTTACGCGTTTCCCTTGCCCCATTTTGGCTGGCTCTACTTCTGTTACCAATGCTGAGGTCCAACGGTTGCTCCTCTCCTGAGGATGGTTGTGCCAAAACCTTAGGTGGTATTAAGGCCGACGACTTAATCTCTTTTGGTTTGGTCGTGAGATCAAACGGTGACTCTGAGCTTGAGCTGCCAACTTTTTGAAGGTCTCTAGGAGACTTTGGTTCAGCTTTAACCAACAAGTTGTGATTCATTGTCCGATCGGTAAAAGCTGGGTATAAAGAATGGGGAAAGTTTGGGAGAAACTGAAAGGGAAACATGGAATGGTAGGGGAGGGAACCCATTTTTTTTTCTTGCATCCCCATAAATCCAGGTCCAAAATATTTCTCTGCTATAGAGGCAATAGCTTTAATAGAGTCATTCGCTGCTCCCATGGATGGAAGTAACTGCTCTTCTGGAGGAGGAAAAAAGGAATGTTGAGAGTAGAAAAAAGGTCTCTCTGTAATATTGTTATTGGAACTACTAGAGACAGAGCTACTGACAATGTCTTGTTTTTTTTCTATAGGTTTGCTCTTTTCTTTGTTTTTGTCTCTTTCACTATCTATATCACTATCTAAATCAGACCCAGTGCCAGTGGTGGTATCCAGATCAGTCCCCGAGGTTGTGTTGACATCTTCAAAGTCACTTCCATCGGAAAGATCGCTGCTCCTGGATTTATGTTTGTCTATGTATGAATCTTCCATACTGTTTTCAAATTTTTCCTCCAGTGAAAGTGGCTGGTTACTATTGCTGCTGTTCAAAGATGGGATGAGGGAAAGTTGGGGATTACCTATGGGACTTGGAAGCTTTGCTTCTCGTGCATGGTTCAAGGGGCTTTTGAGCAGCGGAGAAGGAGGTAATAAAGGTGGCCGAGGATACAATGATGGAGGAAAAATTCCTGGAAATCCTGGAGCTAAAGGTGGAAACGGTGGAGGAGCATGCGAAAACGGCAAACTACCCGGATGTGCCCTGGAAGGAAAATAGTCATTGAAAGCAAGGCTAGAGTGATTCATGTTTGGAGAAGGTTTAGACTTATCCATCAAAGAACTAGGTGTCAAGGGCAGACCAGGTCCAAACATTCCTCCGGGATTGTAATGATTTTTGCCTTCACAGAAGCGCCGGTGCTTGTTAAGGGAGGAGGTAGTGCTAAACATCTGTCCACAGTCCTTGCACTTAATCTGTGTACGACAGTCTGCGTGCATTCGTTTGTGGCGACACAGGTTGGAGAACTGTGTGTACGATTTATGGCAGACCTCACCTGGAACACCAACAGAAACCAAAACAAAAACAATATAAAATAAAAATATATAGACTGTGTGAACATAATCATTAGATATATATACATAATAGTTGACATACGATTGTA
Source organism: Anomaloglossus baeobatrachus (assembly GCF_048569485.1). Classification (NCBI taxonomy): domain Eukaryota; kingdom Metazoa; phylum Chordata; class Amphibia; order Anura; family Aromobatidae; genus Anomaloglossus; species Anomaloglossus baeobatrachus. The sequence goes on along the minus strand of NC_134363.1, from coordinate 126,207,850 downwards.
TTTATTCTTGACTTTTCTCATTATCATTAGATATGTACAATATTCAATTTTTAAATACTTGGTATAGATCGGGCAATTTTTATTATCACTTTTAATTTTCTATTTTTTTGTTTGACATCACAAATCTTTAATCCTGCACATTACACAAAAACCATACTAGATAATTTATTATCCAGGATGCTACACAATATATTAAAGCATGACGATTGTTGGTTCTCTGCCCAGGATCTGCAGTTGGGAATGGCGGATTAACACACTGTGAAGTTCTAAGTTGGCAATGTACCGTGTCCCAAAAATTACTTTGCTAGCAAAAAATGACGACTATGTTATTATTCTTTATTTTGACTCTAATGGAAATGTCATGGGGCTCTCGGTAGTTGGTCTTGAGGACCAGGATGAAGAAGAGACAAGCAAATGGCTCCACTGCCAACATCTGGAATGTCTGACTTCGGGGGGGAGGGGATCCATTTGGGGACACGGTTGAAAAGATATAGTGGTTTGGCTGAGGAGCAAAATAATAATTTGTCAGTCAGTAAGAACTTTAGGAACATGGAAGATATTCCTGGTAATATGACTTGAAGTCTCAAATGCCTCTGGAGGCATAATTTCTAAATAGGTGGATGGTTCAAAACCAGGGTCCACCGTTAGCAGACAAAGCCATGATAACATTTCCAGCCTGTCCACAATTTACAAGCATTTTTGCTTTTGTTAGTAAGAATATTTTCAGTCTTAGAAGAGGAATGAACCATTGATTGAAGAGAAACTGACTGCAAAAACGTTTACAAAAAACAGACTATCCATTCACTAAGAAGACTTGACACTAACGAGGAACGAAGCACAAAAGAGGAAGCAATTTCAAGGACTGAAGAAATATTTATTTAGTGCCTCACAGACATTAGAAAATCATAGTGAATGGAGACGTTCTAGTCGTAATCGTAATAATGGAGTACCATTATGTAGTACAGTAGAAAATGTGACAGTTAAAATTAATGGCCAAATACAAATTAATGGTAAACTCCAATCTCAAGTTCATCAATATAAACAATTGCCCTAAAGTATCAACATTAATTCATGAACTGTATATACATCCAAGACTTTCTAAGAGCCCAGATAATAGAGTCTAAATTCCTTAGCTTCAATGTGAAATTAGTGAGGCATCCACACTAAGCCCATTTTGTGTTCCACTCAAATTATATCTTTGAGAATTCAACCAAGTAGACAGTTGAATGTGTTTAGACTATGTCCCTGTTGGGTGACTGCTCAACATCAAAGTCCTCTTAACTGAAGGCATGTAATCATAATGACGATATGTTTAAAGGGAACCTGTCAGTTGATACATGCTGCTCAATCTGTGGGCAGCATGTATCAGACACTGGCTGTAGTATTTCAGACAAGTATATATGACATACATACTTTAAGAGCTGGCAGGGGACCAAGCGGAAACACAGACTAGTTGGACAGACGGGTCCCAATCTGCTGCCCTGGATTGACAGGTCTATGCCTATGTGCACGTATAGGGAAACACCTGTCAGCCACCGGGATGGGGCAGGGAGAAGAGACCAGAGACCCACTGGTGTGACTGTTCCCGGCTGGCTTTTATAGTATCATTTTCTTTGCAATGTTTTAGAGTCAACATATCTGGCTAAAATCATACACTAGTGCCTGATGTATGCTGCCCAATGATTGAGCAGCATGTATCAGTTGACAGGTTGCATTTAAAAGGGTTATCATGTCATAGACTTTAATAGCATATTTATGGCTGATAGATGCTGGTCCTACCGCATTCTAGAGGCAAGTGTGGGTCTCTATCGTGGGAACAACAACATTGAGACATTTTGGTCATATCTTGTGAATATGCCATAAAATTTGGAAAGGTAAAAACCCTTTATCATTGAATTTATATTTGAGGCCCATCTAGGATTCAGTTAGGAGAGGAATTTGGAAAGTTCTCTATATGTGACAATGTCTTTTTCCATTCCTAAAATGGATAAAGTCAGAAAAATACACTTTAAAGAGATATACTCATTTCAAAATTGATGCCATTTTACTAGGATATGACATCACATTATGATTGGTGGGAGCCCAATCTCTAAGGACCCCATTTAGCCTGAGAATAAAAAGGCCATAGTGCTAGCTTAGAGATGTGTCTTTTTATTGTTTATACAGTTGCACTTTGGCTACCCACTGGATGATTGGTAGTGCCTCAGTGCAAGCAATGCTAAGAAGTAAAGGCAACACTTGAGTTCTTTTATTTTCGGCATTGGGGTCCAAGAGGTTGTAACGATTCTAGTTTTAATGTGATGGCATAGCTTAGTGATATGCCATCACTTTGATGGGTTACCACCATCTTACAAAGAGAGACGTTGGGGGGATGTAAAAAATGTCAGCTTCTGGCCAGTCTGATGTAGCATTGGGCAGTTAAAGCATTTTCCTATTTTGCCTACCAGGTGTCTTAGTTATCATAGACAAAAAACAACAGGTACGGTACTGCACCACAGATGTACCTGGTCCTGTGCTGTGGATGGCAAAAGGTAATTGGAAACTCTTGAGTAGCGCTGAATGATACTGAATGGCAGTGCTCGCTAGCAGTAGAAGGCAAGTCTAGAAGGAATCCAACAAGAAGGAAAAGAGAGTGGCACTAAACGTAGCATAAAATCCAGGCTTTATTTGAAGAGGTGCATTAAAAGTGTGCAGGTCCAAGGAGGGATGCTAGCACTCTGGAGGAAGACGGCCATTTCGTACAACTGCGCCTCTACGGGTCCTTGCAGTACTCTTCAAATAAAGGCTGAATTTTACACTACAGTGAGTGGCACTCTCTTCTCTTTCTGTTTGGATTACTTCTTAGTTATCAAAGGCTGCACCATGCTTAGTCCATTGTAGACATGTAAGTAAGATGTTCACGGAAGTGTTGAGATAAATAAGTGTGGCCTAAAGCAGTTTTTTGCCAAGAGTTAAAGTTAAAGTGGATCCACATATTAATCGGATCCTTCAAGAACCCTTTAATGAAAAATGTAAAATTCTAGATACGAGCAAGACAACTTACATATGAAAGGTTTGACAGTACTATGAATGTGCTTATGTTGCTTGAGCCCTGACGAGGTGGCAAAAGTCTTGCCACAGTCAGGACATGCGTGTGCCCTGGCTCCAACGTGCTGGGAACGGATGTGTCTCTGGAGGTTGCTTGGGTCAGTGAAAACCTAAAAAAATAAAAAATAAAAATCACATTACATTAAGATGTAAAAAAATAAGTGGAAATGTAGACTCTAATCACATACAGTGCTCAATAACTGAACGCCTGAAGAGAACACTCTATGACCTACTGCAGAGAAGAATTTCTTCCAAATTCTTTCTTATTCTTTAGGTTGAGAACAATGGTTTTTTTTAGCTACAGGGTGATGATAAATCTGGTTCTAGAATAACATATCACTTGGATCACGAGGGTAAAATCAAGAGGTGAATGATACATAGACGATGCTTTGACTATATCAATTTCTGAGTGTCCAAATGTTTTTTACTGAAGGGAACATTCCAGTTGAGGAGTAGTATTTAAGTTAATTAAGGGACTTTGGCAGAACACTTAGACTCAATAATATAAATATTATAGGTTCGATGGAAGGGTTTTTCTGAATTTGAATAAGTGAAAATTAATAATATTATGTGTTTTTACTAAAGATGCTTATTTTATACTGCTTGGTGATCCAAATGATTTGGCATTTTCATTGCGTTTGGATGTAACATAGTTTTTTCTTTCTTAAACATTCAGCACATCAGTCTTATAATGTCATTGTATGACTGAATAGCACACGAAAGGTAAAACAATGAATGCAAAAAATGTCCTGATGAAGCCGCATCTAATAATGTATAGGACAGACATTCACACCCGGTGATATCAACTGGTTCTGGAGACTGCCTACTTTCTATGGAGGCGCCAGCCAGCTGATTGTCATGAGAGATGTTGAGTGCATGTCTGATTTTTGACTGCCGATGACATCATTCTCCCAGGCATGACAGCCAAAAACGTTCTCATAGAGACCAGAGGATCACTTGGATGAACAAGTGCTCTTGTGTATGGGAGAGTCGGCTCAGTTGGCCAACTCTGAAGCATCACTCAGCCAAAAGCCATCTAATATGTATGGCCTACTTCAGTTATAAAGGGACAATGAGACAGGAGTGGCATTAATTTTGGAAGCAAAGCATAAGATAAGCAGAATGGGCAACTCTTTGGTGAAAAATCAGGCCATGTCAAGAATGGGTAAACCATAACAGGTAGGAGCCATGTGACTGGATGTTGACATAATTGGGTCTAACAAAATCTAAACTGTCAGTATAAAGATGAGCTAAAAATGGTATTAGCAAAAATTTTACCTTCGACCTATAAGTAACTTATTTACTTCGTATGGCATAGTTGTCCTCTGCTAAGCTGGGATATGTTGTCTAATTTCTTTAACTTTTCTATAAGTGAAACTATTACAGGAATATCATGCAGCAAAATATGCATAGAAGGTCTTTTATTTAAAACAAAAATGTAAAAAATAATATCTTTTTAAAAGTCAGAAAACAGACTATATCTAATGTAACCCCAATCTGCAGCTGGAAAATGGTGCTGGAGCCCATTTTGAAATAGGTTTATTCAATAGGAACTTGGGAAATATTTTCTAGTTATATTAACACTGAGAAAATGGAAACCTTCATAAAATAGTTAACTTTATTTTTCAAATTAATATCAAAGTATTATAGCACACACCTAAAGTTCAAATGTGCAAAGTTTCGGGAAGCTGCAAATAAATTATGTTTTTTTTTCTTATGCTATTGAAAGCTGTCCTTCTAACAAGGGGAACTGTGGTGGCATTGGGACAACTATTGTTCCTGATACACTGTCTTGATTACATGTATGGATCAAGTCAAGATGCCTTGGATAGATAAAGCCACTTGGGTTTACTTCATTGGCAGGAAGACAGGAAAAGCAAACCGAGATCCACGGTGGTGTCATTTAACCAATGCAATGCAAGGAATGTCAACTGTTCTTTAGATATATGTTCCCGACGGAATGTAGAGCATACCTAAGGAACAATAGAGCGCTCTCTGAGTCCTTGTGACTTTACCACAGTTCAACCAAAAGAAGGAATCCCATAACAATTATTAATATGATACTTAAAGTGTTTCAGAGATTAAATTAAGATGCCACCCGAAACCTGCACTTGTGACCGTGTGTGATCATACAATAAATGTAACTATGTCATAACACTGACGTCTACTTTAGGTGTGTGAGGTTCCGCTTCAGTGTTGTTGTTGCAGTTCAAATATATGGGTAATCTGGAAGGAAGATCACTTGGGAACCAGGACTCGTTCTGCAAAGGACATACGTGAGACACAGATCATTCCAAGCGTCAGTCTTGGGTCACACGTTCAAGGACATCACAATGATAATGAATAAAAAAAAAAAAAAGAAAAACGTAATGGGTGACCAGTACCTTTACGCAGTTCTCACATTCGAATCGCTTTCCACTGTCATGTGACATTTGATGGCGGATCAGGTTTGATTTCCAGTTGAAGGCTTTTGGGCACTGGTCACATTTGTACTCCCTCTCTTCTGTATGAATTATCATATGTTGTTCCAAGCTGCAAAGAACACACGGTTGGCCAAAAAGTGAGAAGGCAAAGTGCCACCTGCATCCTTACGCCTCATCAGAATGTTTTCTTAAATTTCACTACATAGATATTTCAGCTTCAAGTTTTTGAAATGCAATGATATTCATTGGTCACGCAAGCTAATCTTATCGATGATCGGGTCTTGATAATAGCAATTGAGCAATTCTCTTGTGCGTAAGAAATCTTATAGACAACAAATACATCAATAGGAGTTTCAGTCCATTAACTAAGAACATGTTCTTTCCAATAAATACTTTTTCTCTAGCTTAGTGAAATAGACAGGAATCTGATATTATTCTGCATGAAAGCAAAGTCTATAATCTGGGTCCGTGAGGTCAAGATGTCAAGTGGGATTGGAGAAGGGAGACAATTAAGGAAAACCACTTACACACGCTCAGTTTTTCTTTCTCCAGTAAGTCTGATTCTGCTAGGAGCCTAAGACTGTCTATGTGCACATAATATTTCAATGCATTGGCTGCTCATAGGATAAATAATTAATTAACAATGTCAATTACTAAAACAAAGTGGCACTATAGTTATTGGCTGACCATGAGGCCTCCAAGTGGAAAAAATAGTCAATGGGATCCAAAAGTGGCACAGTTCTATTCTAAAGCTCTTTTCAATGAGCAAACGTCACTTTGACTGGGCCGCCACCGGTCAGACAATGTAATTACACCCTAGTAATCCTAGTATTTAGCACAAGCAATAAGCAATTCGCTTAGTCAGCTCTAGGTTGGGTAGTCCTTTGCTCTGTCTCATGGGACCTATTTTGATTGGGTACAATTATCAGGCAAGAAACTGGACCCAAACAAGTACTATGTTTGCAGTTAAAGTTACTATCGTGAGGGTTCATTATTGATCATCTCTCCCTAGTTTTGCTTACATGGTTGTGCATTGCTAGAAAAACTTGGCAATGTCAGACACAACCTTTAGATAGGTGTTGCACCGTTTCCTTTTCAACCATATAAAGTAAATAGTAAATTAACTGGGAAAAAAAATAGCATATTGTGTATAGAGACATTTCCATTTGAATTCTGATAGTGGTCCATGCAGATGGATCGATATCAGAGTATCGTTCATACACACGACTTGGGAAAGGCAGCGATGTCCTACTTACCTGTACTTGTTGGGGAACAGGCGCTCACAGTCCTTGCACTCATGAACTTGTTCATTATCGAAACCCTCCTGCTTGATCTCTTCATTCAGAGACTCGTATATGTGGTTGACTGTGTTGCAGGTGTATTTTTGGTGCCGCCTTAAATCAAGCTTGGACTGGAACAGTTCATCACAATCTTCACAGCGAAATGTGTGTTCTTCTGAAAATGAAAAACACATTGAGAAACCATAACCCAACCGAATGGAGCTAGCATCATTTTAATGCTCCAACAGCTCCTCGTCTACTCCTAATCTGATCAACAATCTTCTCTACCTTCCTCATACAACAATGAAAGATCCTGATTATTCCCACTCCTTAGCTGTTATCAAAGCCATCACTAGGAGTTTACAGTTTTGTCCCTCTATGCAAAGTCCCACCATGCAAGAACCAGACACTAGAATTAACACGCAGGTTGTATTGTTCAGTAGAAAGTCTTCAGACAACAATTGCTGATTTTGACCAAGAATAAGAAAGTGCTTAAAAAAATATGTCAATAGCCTAATATATACAATAAACGATTATCACCAAGGTCAAACAAATTAAAATAAGGGCAGCTGTTAATAGGTTTACGAGACGGCATCCTGGCGACCATGCCAAGTCAAACAATTGGGTCTCAGTTGTAAATATCTCAAAAATACAAGTTTTTTTTTTCTGTAAGAAAACAAGGGTTATCCAAGCCTTCCCCCCCCCCCCCCCCCCGTCAAACGATTCAGGGAACAGAAGCTTCTTAAGGTATTTAGCTACTTTGCACTTAAAACATCTTTCTGCAATTAAACTTTCACTCTTATGCAAACAGCTTAGAGCAAACTTTCTGCATGTAGCAGGGTTCATTAACTCCCAAGGTAGACGGTAATTAAGCTTTTTGGTGTGGATTTATTGACACTGGCAAGCATGCCACACGGCGCTGGCACAGGGAACGTTATGATAGTAACATTTCAGCATCTTAGTGCTTTGCACAGCTACCTTCTGTTTAAGTACTGGGTTTGATTCCGGTAGCCTTGGGGTATGGTGTTATGAGGCATGCTACAAATTATAAATCCAGTGTATAAAGTTATGCAAATAACCGTAAAAAGGTCATCGCCTGCAAATAAACAAATCTATTAAATGCAATAAGCAAATGAATAAATAAACAGGGGCTCATTCATTTTTATAGGTTTTGCTTGCTATTGTATACAACACTGTGGGCCAAGAAGATATATAAGGCTATAAAGAATGCTGCATTTGGGAGTGATCAACCAACTTTTTTTAGGGCCCTGATGGCCAAATTCCGAGTTAGGCAGTCGTTTTGCTCTTTTTCTGGTGGACAGTTGGATTGGGTTGCCATTACAGAGTCTGAGTAGGCCAAGAGAAAACACAAGAGGCTGAACAGTGGTTGTGATATTGATTATCGCCCAGTTTTCCAGAAACAGATAAATTCAATGAACAAAGCAATGTCTTTTCACCACATGATCTGTCTATTTATCCATCTGTTATCTATGAACATAACTAATATCTAGCAATTTGTTTATCCATCTTTTGCAAAATCTACCCAGGTAATATCTATCTCTCTCTATTTACCCATCTAATATCTATATTATTAATATCTACCCATCCAATATCTACCCATCTCATATCTATTCATCCAATATTTATGTATTTTAGCAAAATCTACCCAGGTAATATCTAGCTTTCTCTATCTTTTTAATATCTACCCAATCTAATATCTGTTTATCTAAAATGTATCCATCCAATATCTACATATTCTATATCTATCATGCCAATATCTAGCCATTCAATATATATCTAATATCTATATATCTGATATCTACCCATCCGATATCTATCAATCCAATATCTAGCCATCCAATAGCTAACATGCAATATGTATCCATTCAACATCTATATATCTAATATCTACTCATCCAATATCTATCCATTCAATATCTACCCATCCAATATCTATATATCTGAAATTTACTCATTCAAAATCTATCCATTCAATTACTACCCATCCGATATCTATCACTCCAAATCTAGCCATCCAATATCTGTTCATATGATATCTATTCATCCAATATCTATCCATTCAATATCTACCCACCCAATATCTCTCAATCCAATATCAAATCATGCAATATCTATCAATGTAATATGTAGTCATCCAATATCTACCCATACAATATTAATCCATTCAATATCTATCCACCCAATATCTATCCATTCAATATCTGACCATCCAATATCTACCTACCCAATATCTATCCATTCATTATCTATCCATTCAATATCTACCCATCTAATATCTATCCAACATCTATGTCGATCTATCAATCCAACTATTGATTTGCAATTTTACTATATTTTCATGAATTCACTTTAGCCCCTAATGTATTAATTTAGCTAGAGAGGACAATAAGGAAATAAGACATCAGTAATTCTTTCTGTCTGCCCGTTATTACTTCCCTACAGGATGTCCAGTAAAATGAACAATAATGGGAATCCTGACCCTTAGGTGATCACTTGAGTTAATTTAAGAAGCTGGGAAACAAACTGGTTCTATTGTGCACTTAATAACTATTCATAACATATGAGGCTTCCCTTCACATAACTGTGCTTGTGGTTAATAAAGTCTGTGACTTCAGTGCATAAGATTGTAAATTAATAATTATCACAAAATATTTAAGCTATTTAAAAAGATTTAGGCAAAAGAACCAGGCTATCAGGCTGGTCTGCTATATATTTATATATATATATATATATATATATATATATATATATATATATATATATATATATATATATATATATATATTACAAGTTGACAACTAACTGCAGTGCACAGAAGAACAGCACTCAGAGTGTACCTTATTTTAAAGGGTATCTGTCAGGAGGATTTCACTCTCCATGATTATTTATATGTCCATGTAGTTCTTTTAAAGACAAGTCTGGAAATACCTTCACATGGCCAGTCTGTTCCTCTATTACTGAGAAGTTAGTGTTTTAATTAGTATGCAAAGGAGGCTGAAGAGCTATGGTAGATCTGAAGCCTTTGTCACTCCAGCTCTATTCTCCACCCAGCGCCTCCTCCTCAGACTACACTGACAGTCTCTATTCTGTGTGACCTCAAATAAAGGAATAGTCAGTCAAACAGGAGAAGGTAGTGCTGGGTGGGAATAGAGCTGGAGTGACAAAGGTTAAAGATCTTCAGTTTAAATTGCATATTAATTAAACACTGATTTTTCAGTGACAGGGGAATGGCCGGTCATGTTAAGATAGAGCTCGACTTGTTTGTGAGAGAGCTTAATGCATGTATAAAGAGTTGGGGAGGGGGGGGGGTGAAATCGTGGTGAAAGATTCCCTCTAAAGCAGTCCCCCAGACATAGGGTTTCTATCTGCTAATGTCTGTGGGTCTTCCTGACTATCCCTGATGTTTTTTTATTGGTGACAACATGGATCTAATGGGCTGAACGTACCCTGCAAATTTATACGGAAAGTCTTGAGAAGAAAGTTGTTCATCTCATTGAAGAGCGTATATAGACATTTATATACAGGCAAAGGTCCATAAGGAAAAAAATCTGTGAAAGAACTTAAATCTGTGTTCCAGGAAACAAACTGGTGCAGTAACAAGTGAAATATTTATGCAGACCTGAGGTCTCCTTACACATGTGATGGCTGATGGGCGAGCACTCACTCTACCATCATTCCCTCTCCTTACTCTTCCATACACATGAAGATTCAGCTTTACTCTAATGTGTACATGGGCTTTAAAGTTGCTCATACACATATCAAGTGACTAACAGGTCCCAAACATGATAAATATACATATTTGATATGAAGTGGGAGACAAGCGACTGGCTCCCCATTTCACCTGACATCTTCTACCATGGGACTGGTGGAGGTCCCTCATATTTTTGATCCACCTGAAGCCTCCAAGTTCTTCTACCTATAATTTAATGTGTTTGGGCAGTTTAGCAGTCCAGTAAACTCTCAATTTCCTCCTGCAGAGAACTCATGTCTCTTTGAACTTGTATAATACCTTGGACCATCATAACAGATGGGTAAGATAATAAAAAGGGCTACTTTTGGCTACTTTCTTCCAGAAATAGCACACCAGTTCATGTGTTGTATAGAGCATTGCAGCTCAGCTCTAGATGCCAACATCTAGACAGGTGATGCATTAGATAAAAGCCCATTTTCTACGTCGGAGAAAAAAACCTTTTAATTAGACTATCAAGCATTCACAAATGTTTAAGATGAAATTTAAGTTAAGAGAACAACTGCATAGAATTTTGTAAGAGTATGTGCACACAATGTCTTTTTCAGGCAGATTCAGCCTGGTGCCTGCCTAAAAAAAGTGCTAAAAAAACCCACCAAAAAGAATGAACATTTGTACAGCAAACGTAAAAACGACTTGCTGTGCTTATGTTCAGTCTTTTGTCACTTCTCTTAAAGTGAACCCGTCAGGTCTAATATGCACCAAAAACCATAAACAGTTCTGGGTGCATATTGCTAATCCCTGTCTAACTGTCCCTGTATCTAGTAGCATACACGAAGACCTCTTTAGAAGATCTTTTATCATATGCTAATGAGGCCAGCAACTAGTCGCAAGGGCGTTAGTTCCCCTGCCTAGTCGGCCCCCTTAGCATGCCCATGTGGGTATGCTAACAAGCTAATGAATGTGCAGCGTCAGAGGTATGGTCAATCTCACCGTTCTCTGCTGCCACTATGCCTGATGCTGGATTGCGGCTCAGTGAGCATCATCGGAAGTCCCGGACTTCCAGTCATGCGCACTATGAAGCCGGGTGTGTGTGTCCTGGCTTCAAACTATTGTAGTGTGCATGACCGGAAGTCCGGGGATGTTCTGATAATGCGCACTGAGCTGAAAACCAGCGGTGGCAGCTGTGGAGAGAGCGACTATGCCTCTGACGCTGCATATTCATTAGCATATTAGCACACCCACAGGGGCGTACTAACATACTAAGGGGGCCAACTAGCCAAGGGAAGTAACACACTTGCAACTAGTCCCTGGCCTCATTAGCATATAATAAAGGATCTTTAGAAATACCGTATATACTGGCGTATAAGACGACTTTTTACCCCCTTAAAATAATGGCTACAGTGGGGGGTCGTCTTATACGCCGGATATACACCTGGGTGCTGTAGTGCGCCGCTCCACTCCGTTCCACGCTTGGATTCTGCCTCCATAGCGACGAGGGAGGAACTTCCTGTCACCGCTGCTGAATGGCAGAGCGCTGGCCAATCAGAGGCAAGCAGCTCTGCCTTGACGTCAGCGCTCTAGCAGGGAAGTTCCTGCCTCGTCGTTATGGAAACGCGATACACAGCCCGGCCCCGTACTGGTATATCATACAGCATATACAGCGGATATATAGCGTATATATAGCAGGGGGCCGCACTGTGTGAGGAGGTGTTTTTTTTTTCACTGTCCAGTATAACCAATAGGATTAGTGCAGTAACGCCAGATTCCCCTCGCATCCATGCAGGGACATTAATGAAGAGCTTACATGCTGGCCCCTGCACTAATACTATTGGTTATACTGGACAGTAAAAAAAACACCTCCTCACACAGTGCGGCCCCCTGCTCTTAGCATACTGAAGCATACTGAACGGGGGTAGTCTTATACAGTGAGTATATCCCAAATTCTATATTTTTAGGGCAGAAGTTGGGGGTCGTCTTATACGCCCAGTCGTCTTATACGCCGGCATATACGGTACTTTTTCTAAAGATCTCTTTATCTATGCTAGTATAGGCTGGTACTGCTAGGCAGGGATTAGTAATATGCACCCAGAACTGCTCATGGTTCTGGGTGAATATTGCACCTAACAGGTTCCCTTTAACTGCTTCAGGCGACGTCTTTTTCAGGAGGATTCTGCCTGGTACCTGCCTGAAAAAGTGCTGAAAAAACCCACAAAAAAATAAACATTTGCACAGCAACATAAAAACAACTTGCTGTGCTTATGTTAAGTCTTTTGTCACTAATCTTAACTGTGATCAGTCTATTCTTCTGAAAGCTTCCACTTGGGAACCACTACTGTTTTATACATGAAAATTAAAAAGAAAATGCCTGTGAAGCCACTGCAAAAGACGTCCAAAAGGACAGAAGAAAAGACACTTCCGGGAAAACACCATGTCTAAAGGTTTCTTTGTGCATATACCCTTATACAGTTAGTTGGTAAACTGTCTGACTTTGGTTCCAGTAGATGAACAAACTAAGTATACAGTCTGTCTTAAATGGGTCTTAAATTTAGGATAATGGGAGAACTTATCAAATTTTAAGTTCCTAAGTTTCATGCAGCTCCAAATCACTGATGGTACCTAAGCTCCATTTACAAAGTAATTCTTTGAAGAAGAAAGAAAGCTCCAGACCTGAAGAAACAGGTCAGTCCGTAATACCTTATATAAAAAAATATGCCAGGGTTTGGTCTTGTTTGCAAAATCTGTGGTTGCAACAAGCGTCCGTCTAAAGTTCCATCAGTAACACTCGGGACAATGGTGGAATGTTGCTGAAAAATAAATCAGTTCCTAATAGCTTTCAGAAGAACCAAGGGGAAGGCAATTATATGGCATCGACATGCTAATCTACCAGAATAAAGTCTCAAAGGAGTTCAAGAACCCTACTCAAAATTCCAACAGAGATAAGGGGTCTAGTGCTTTTGGCTAGGGTTGACATAAAAGATTTTGACGATAATTATCTTCATGCAGAACATTTTTGCATTTGTTTTCCTGTGTAATACACAGTTAACTGGTAGGAAAAACAATATTCTCTTAAAGATAGAAATATGTTGGCTATTGAATTATTTTGCCCCTGGCAGAATAAATGTAAAAATACCCTAAAAAATAATCTGCAAATAAATGTTGTCATTTTATGAATAGACACTTCTTGATCATATCAAATTTGTTTGGCATTACAAACATTTTAATATTTGTTTTTTGTCTGCAACTTGACAAACAAAATTACTTAAGTTGGGTTGACACTGGCTGATTTGCGGCATTAAACGTCAACCGATAGGCTACATATTGCCCAATCGGTGTTCCCTTAATAGCCTGTTTAGACAGGCAGACCATGTCTCTCTATGTGCTCGGAATGACCAGTTCTCTGTGCATAGGCTGCCATTGTTATCCGAAGCACAGATCCTGATTACATAGGACATGCGCTATCGGGAACAATGATTTTTTAAGCAAGTGAAAAGATGACTTTACACGACAAATGAGCATTTTGTTCATTCGTCAGGTGATATGCCCATTTTTTTATCCTAATCATGGATCAAACGAACCCATTCAAGTCTATGGGTCCATGAAAAACTCAGAAAACACAATGATGGCACCTTAGCTGCATTGTAGTGCTGTCCATTTTTCCTTTACTGATAGAAGTCACAAAACATTCTTCATTTTTTTGTTTCAGACTATCTGGCTCATTCTGCGCTCTATGTATGAGCTGGAAGTCTATTTTACAATGTACATTTGTGGAGCCTCGTACTGACTCTCCATAGGCTTACATTGTAAAAGCCACTTTTGCAGAGTGCAGAGTGACCCAGAGAGTCTGTAGAGGGGTGACGTCACTGAGGCGAGGAGAAGAATGGGGCTGGATCACAGGGAAAGCTGCAGTAGGTAAGTATATTAATACACTCATACTACACACCATACACATATACACACACATTTAGTGGGAAAAAAATATTCAAGGGAGTGCTGATTTAAGTTTAGCAGTTACAGTGTAGGCACTGTGCAATTTGTGCAATAACTAAGCCAGCCCCCTTCGTTGTCCAAGCATCAGCATTAACATAGAAGATTGCCGACGCATCTATTGAACTTAGCAGCCAGACCCTCCCACACACACATTTACATACACATATACGCAGACAAATGTCCACAGACCTATATATATATATATATATATATATATATATATATTATATATATACATATATACACACACCAACAAGCAAAAGGGTAACAATGTTTTGAACTTTTGACTTTCAGACTCCATGTCTCACCATCCACTACAGCTCCGAACATGAGACTATCATCATTCTATAGACAGTCATCTTGGCTATCTCATACATAAATTTGACTTACAACAACTTAGCATATGATTAGTTATGCAGATTCTTGTCATGCCACTGCATTGTTACTGTTTTGCTCCTGGTGGTGCAAAAATCTTTTTTTTCCTGTATACTACAAATTACAACCTGGTCTCACATTGCCTAATAGCTCAATGTGTTATTGGGTTGATTTCCATGGAACAGGTCACTGGTTTGAATGAAGGAGCAACTATGAAGATTTCCCAAAAGAGAATCAGCATCATCCAGCTCATTGATAGCGGTCTCTCGGCCAAGAAATTAGCCAAACTGCATCATGTGAGAATGAAAAGTGCACAGAAGAAGAAACGGGGAAACGAGGGATTTGGAGTGATGAATCGAAAGTCAATAGATTAGGCTCTGAGAGGTGCAAGTGGGTCTGGAAGAAACAAGGGAAAAACGGGCTAACGGATCGAGAAATGAAATGAACTGTCAAGTTCCATGCAATAAGGCTGATAATATGGGGTTGTTTCACAGTCAAAGTCATTGGATAATTGACCAGAATCAATGATGGACTCAATGCTGAGCTATATGGGAGTATCCTACAAGACGAGTTACTTCATACACTCGAGTACTCTGGGTATGAAAAGGACGACATAGTGTTCCAGCAGAACAACGACCCGAAGCATAGGTCAAGATTGGCGAAGAAATGGTTGAATGACAAAGAAGTAGAGGTGCTGAATTGGTCCCCACAGTCCTCAGACTTCAACTTAATCGAACCCTTGTGGGAAGAGTTGAAGAAAAAACTATATGTATACTCCAATGAGTCGACCAGTATGTAACAACATCGGGAACTTGGTAAAGAGTCCTAGGATCAGATTTTAGTCGAGACATGCTTGAATCTAATCGAGAGCCCAGAAATATTCAGGCAGTGTTGAAAGCCAAAGATGAATTTACAAAATACTAACAAAATAATCCAAATTTCGATTTCTAGGGGCAAAACAGTAACAAAGCAGTGACATGACAAAAATCTGCATAACTAATCATACTAAATAGTTGCAAGTCCCATTTATGTATGAGATAGCCAAGATGATTGTCTATAAAATGAAGGCCGTCTCAGACTCAAAGCTGTGGATGGTGAAATATGGAGCCTGAAAGTCACAAGCTCAAAACCTTGTAACCCTTTTGCTCTTCAGTGTACATATACACATACACACACCAAAAAGACACAGGAAATGCTCTCTTGTGTAAAAGTATAGCTTCTGAACCTGAGACCAGCGGGAATACTTAACGATTGATGAAGCTTTAGATAACAGAGGTATATTATTAAGTTGTGTGAATGTAAAGTATTTCTGTATTAAAAATGTGTATCTTGACAGGAAAACGCTGCATAAAAACGTATTTTGATATGTTTTTGATGCATGTTCTTATGTTTTTTCCCCCCCAGCAATTACGATGGGTGAAAAATGCTGCAAATATGCTGAAAAAATTCAAATCTGCAAGGCAAAACGTCATTCACTTTACCGGCACTATAAAATGCTGCTTTTTTTCTGGCAAAAACATGCTAAAACAACTGGAGAAAAACATGACGCGTACATACCCTTATGTTTATTTAAGTATAATGCCACTTAACTGGACAACCCCTTTAAGCTCCAACCCAGACGCAGTTTGTTAGTTCATCACTATAAGTGGTTGCAGATTATACAACCATTGGTCTTCATATACCAGACCAAATCCATTCACAATACCTCTATTACATGTGATCTCTCCAACTGCCTTTGATACGGAATCGATTGACCTTTAGTTTTGCACTGTGAACCACACGTGACCCCTCTAGGCTATTGTCAAACAGTGGACTAATATTTCGGCCAGTTATGTGAGAAGTACGGTCTTTTTCTTATATTTTATTTATCATTAATGATGACCTTTTCCTTAATGTCAGTGTAACCACAGAACCTATCAAATTAAATTATCACAATAATGACCATGGAGGAAATATGGCCTTTTGGGTCTTTGCCTGTCTTTTCAACTTTCCTTTATGATGGAAAAAAAAATCTACAACTGCAAATAGCTGGCTAGTACAATCAAAGGGAAGAGAACCAAATATAGACTAGAAAGTGACCTATTAAAGAGGTTTTCCATTACTTTAACATTGATAGCTTATGCTTAGGATAGGTTATCAATGTCTGATCGGTTGGGGACCTCCAACTGGCACCCCCACCGATCAGCAGTTCTCGTTGCCGGCAGACAGACAGAAATGCTCAGTTCCAGAGTCGATCCAGCTTCTGATAGCGGCTGTGACCGGGTACTGCACATCCGCCTCCTATTGATAGCCTTGACAGCACTATCGGCAGACAGAGCAGCTCCAGAAGTGACCATTTCTGGCCAATTGCTGTCGGTGCTGGTACCGAGAACAGCTGATTTCCAAGGGTGCGGGGTGTCGGACTCCAGAGGATCAAACATTGATGACCTATCCTAAGGATAGAGCATCAATATAAAAGTAGTGGACAACTCCTTTAATTGTGTCTAAAGTCATATAGTAGCAAGGGCTAAAAGGGACAAATGCTAGTCCTCAACAGCATGTTCTCTTCTGTGTCATCTTGAAAACCTGTCAGTTGTGATATTATTTAGGGTCAACATAGCATTGTTTGGGCTCTGGATAGCACTTATTTGTCCACTGTATAACACGGATATGTTAGCACCTTACGACAGTATTTTTTGGTTTATAACTGCTTTATTTATGTACTGTATAGCAACATTAGAGAGTATGAGAGAGAGTTAGGCCACAAGCACATGTTGAGTATTTGGTGAGTTTTTTACCTCAGTATTTCTAAGAGAAAACCAGGCTTAAACAAGTATACATTTCCTCTGATTGTCCGACTTCTGGTTTTGGCTTTATAATACTGAGGTAAAAAACTCACCAACTACTGAATATGTGCAAATGGTCTTAGTGGGACCCAATTCTCCTAAACATTTAGGCCACATGCACATGTTGAGTATTTGGAGAGTTTTTTACCTCAGCATTTGTAAGTCAAAACTGAAAGTTGAACAATCAGAGGAAAAGTATAATAGAAACACGAGCACCACTTCTGGATTATTCGCCCTCTCCTGGTTTTGGCTACAAATACTGAGGTAAAAAAACTCACCAAATACTCAATGTGTGTACGTGGCCTTAGTGGGACCCGGTTCTCCTAAACATTTAGGGCACATGCTGAGTTGTTAACTCAGTTTTTGTAGCCAAAACCAAGAGTAGAACAATCAGAGGAAAAGTATAATAGATACACGGCACCACTTCTGTATTATTCACCCACTCCTGATTTTAGCTACAAATACTGAGGTAAAAAACTCACCAAATACTCAATGTGTACACGTGGCCTTAGTGGGACCGGTTTTCCAAAACATTTAGGGCACATGCACATGCTGAGTATTTGGTGAGATTTTACCTCAGTATTTGTAGCCAAAACCAAGAGTAGAACAATCAGGGGAAAAGTATAATAGAAACACGGCACCACTTCTGTATTATTCACCCACTCCTGGTTTTAGCTACAAATACTGAGGTAAAAAACTCACCAAATACTCAATATGTGCACGTGGGCTAAGTGGAACCAGGTTCTCCTAAACATTTAGGCCACATACACACGTTGAGTATTTGGCGAGTTTTTTACCTCAGAATTTGTAAGATAAAACCAGGAGAGGAACATTCAGAGGAAAAGTGTAATAGAAACACGGGCACCACTGCTGGATTTATTACCCACTTCTGGTTTTGGCTACAAATACTGAGGTAAAAAACTCACCAAATACTCAACATGTGCACATGGCTCTGCAGGTCTTGTGAATTCAGTATGATTTAGGTGACCATAAATGTCTTTGTACCCAGTTCCCATTTGCAGTGGTGTATGCCGGGTGGCTTTATATACATATGTTTGGCGGGAGCCTAATAGAATAGAGAATTAAAATGATGATGCCAATATGGCTGTGCAATTCTCTATGCATAGTACAAGAACGCCATTGTACTTATTTGCACCACAGAGAAGAGGAAACACATTGAATAAAGATTTATGAAAGTACTCTTCTCCATAAAAAAAATACAAAAAACAAACAGAACGGTAATAAGCAGGCAGAATACTGAAAATCTATATGGACACCCTAATGATCAGATTGGCTGAAGATTATTCTATTGATGTCCATATTAAAAACTAGATGGGGGATGTTATTATTATTCATTTATTCCATGCTGACAAGGAGTTGTGCCTGTCCCAACTGAAGCAGGTGAGTACCTGTCCTATTCCCTGCACCTATATCTATCGGTTAAAACCCTATGTGCGCTTTCTTTCCACAGTTTTTGCTGTCATATTAAAAACTAGTGAGCTGCAAGCCACTCTTCATTATATTCATCCCAATGTTTCTATAAAGTTTTTTTTATTATGTTTCTTTTAACAATTTTTATTATTTTTTTAGTTTTATATTATTGAACAAATTTAATGTGCATCCTCCAGGAAATAAACCTGAGACTGCACTAAAGACTAGTTACCTGACTGCATCAAAGTCTCAAGGAAACTATATAGTGGTGGTGCTAGATACAGATTATCCTGAACACTAGGTGGCGCTCTAGCATTAGCAGATTCTATAAAACAACCTGCGGAATTTTATGTCTGTTAATCCACTGCAAAACTCTTTGTATAGCCATACATTTTTAGGCACTAATTACATGACGGTAGCGCATGAAATGGCACTGTCGAAATTCTGAGAAGGGAACAAGCAACAAAAGTGATGGTCAGACCTCAATATATACCAATATATACCTTGAAATATTTATCATAGGTATACACAGTCATGATAATGCTTGATGTTGCCATTTCTCATATGGAGTCTGATTCTATCATTATTTTAATGGTGTGGCCCAAAAATCATCATAAAATGTATCCAAAATTGGTCAAATATATAATCGTGAATTTGAAAATACAGGTTGAATTATCTAAAAATAAGCTATCACCAAGAATGAAACAATACATGCCATCATTGATTCTACCGTGTACTTTACACTGTACTTTTGTCAGTGTCCAAATACTTTATAGTAAAACTTTAAAAAACAAAACAAAAAATAAACAATAAAATGTATAAAAACACTGTACTAAACAGTACGTAGTGCAGCCCACTTTGATATAACCAGTAAACAATTTGTACCAATTATCTTTGTCCCTAATAGCAACATATTTACAAAAATGTTAATTGATGCATCAAAGTTGTTTCAATTTTAACCGGTAACGGTAAGCCCAATATATATGCGCTCCATTACATTGCATAACCTGCACATACCCATGCTGCCCTCTGCTTAAAAAATAAATGAAAACATATATATATATATATATATATATATATATATATATATATATACATACAGTATATCCAGCAATAAAGGCAATCTTGAATAAAGTTCCAGCAGGTAAGATGACTTCAAGTAGTAATAATAAAATCCAGCTTGATTGAGCAAATTAAATATATATGAATACATATATATACATACACACACACAGTATATACACACACACACATATATATATATGCATACACATACATGTATATATGTACATATACACACACACACACTGGTGTATATATGGGTTGCGACTGTTCACAGTAGTGGTGAAAAATAAAGAATTGCAACATTAATATTTTTCTGCATTTTGCTATTCTGCATTTTTTATAGGCCTTTTTATTTATCATATTCAGATCAATACATGAACTTGCTTGTTGTCAGGCAGGAAAACCAATAAACATAAAGAATAAATTCACAAGATGTGAATAATTTATTGATGCGTGAGAATTCTACTGTCACAACTAGTAGCAATAGGCCTACTGTGATCGAACGCCATCCTACAATTGCTTTTTTCTGTATATAGTAGAAATCTATTTGTTGGATACATTCTTACTCAAGGTAGAGGAATAACTATATAAAAGTGTAATTTTTTTATTGTACTACATATATAGCGAATTTTATGATGACTCAATCCAGACTAGTTTCATTGGTTCACTGTTTCTATGGGTGGTAGGGTGCGCTAATTCGAGTGGCTTACCTTCAAGATTTGGGGGCATGCTTCCAAGGGAAAAATTCCCTTCTTTCATATAAACCAACAGTTCTTCTCCAGGCTCAATGTCTTTAATAACTTTATAAAAAAGCTGCAGTGAAAACATAGAAAGAAAGGTATAGTCAATAGGTGCACAATAAAAGCCACAGAACACGCTCCTCAAACTCTACATCTATTTGATACAGAGCTCTTCTATTCCTTGCTTATTCATCCTGTCATTTGTTGTATGCATTTATGGAATGGCCAAAATAAAGAAACATATCAAAAATAAAATAAATAAATAAAAAATACATTCTAGATTTCATTAACAAGTGCATAGACTCTTTGTATATTTGGGCATGACCAAACATAAAGCGTATAAAACATCATTTATGTGCTGGACTCGTAGGTCCTTCTCGCATGGGTTAAAGCAATATGTATAGCTTAAAATTGAGTGTTGAAATTTTTAATGGTTGGGTATACAAGTCAGAGAGATGTGTAGTGAGAAGGAATTCTGGCAAAGCTCGGCTTTGGGCGATATTCCAGTTATGGTGTTAACATAAAAAAAAAATACCCACAGCACACCCACTGGATCTTACAGAGTGCAAGCGGATCTTTAACATTTAATGTGAGAATGGGGTCACTAAATGACTGCATTAATTTCTGTAAATAAATTGTGTTAAATGTGACAGGGGTGCAATGTATCTGCAGGAAGATAGAGCGGAGGGAAAACAAATGGCATTTTGGCGCTGGCACAATCTTCCCATAGGACATTACAGCTCGGATTTAAGTAGTGCTATATGCGTTCCAATGGAATCTTTAGTGGTTTAGTGCATTTGCTCAGTGGCTTATACTGTGGCAAATCAACTGAAACCCAGATGAGGCTTATAAAACCACCACAAATAGCAATTTCTTTTTCTTTTTTGCATCTACTCCCTATGAGAAATAGCATATTACATAACGCAAAATAAAACCTATTATTCTAAAACTGTCACCTTTATCAAAGCTTTAAAAAAAATAATAAAAATAATAAAAAAAAATAAAGCATAAATCAGGTTGGCCATCTTGTACACATTCCAATCTACATTTAACTATTTTTTTTCATATTTTTTCTTATACGTTTTATCATGCTGATTTTCCAATATATTCCATTATATGTTTTATTATTTTTGTTTTTTAAGTATTTTTGCTATATTTTTTATTTTTCAATATTTTTTTGTTAAACATTTTATCATTTTGATTTCCTAATATATTCTGTTATATGATTTATTATTTTTGTTTTTTAAATATTTTTCCTATATCTTTTATTTAATTTTCAATGTGTTTTGTTATACGTTTTATCATTTTGGCTTTTCAATATATTCCGCTATATGTTTTATTATTTTTTGTTATACTTTTCATTATTTTTATTTTTAATATTTTTTGTTATACATTTTATCATTTTGGCTTTTCAATATATTCCGCTATATGCTTTATTATTTTTTGTTATACTTTTCATTATTTTTATTTTCCAATATTTTTTGTTATACGTTTTATCATACTGATTTTTCAATATATTCTGTTATACATTTAGATTATTTTTTTTTTTAATATTTTTTGTTATACTTTTTATTTTTATTTTTCAATATTTTTTGTTATATGTTTTATCACCTTGATTTTCCAATATATTCTGTTATACGTTTAGATTATTTTTGTTTTTTTTTTAATATTTTTTGTTATACTTTTTATTTTTTTTATTGTTCAATATATGTTGTCAT
Organism: Anomaloglossus baeobatrachus; assembly: GCF_048569485.1. Classification (NCBI taxonomy): domain Eukaryota; kingdom Metazoa; phylum Chordata; class Amphibia; order Anura; family Aromobatidae; genus Anomaloglossus; species Anomaloglossus baeobatrachus. Next base: position 126,185,207 of record NC_134363.1, on the reverse strand, counting down.
ACGCTTTATTATTTTTGTTTTTTTATTTTTTTTTTAATATTTTCTGTTTTGCATTTTATTATTTTTATTTTTAAACACATTACTTTCTACATTTTGTTATTTCTTTACGTTATCTGTTTAGTTCATCTTACGGGTTAATACTTTCGAGTTTTCAGTTGCAATTTTTTTTTACATTAATACGTGTACGGTGATGAAAGTAACAAAGACAGTGATATTTTTCTATAGGGTGGGATATTTATTGGCCTTGCCAACGCTGGATTTGCTGTTTTTTTACGTCTTAGAGGAATAATAAACTGATGTAATTAACACCTCACGCACCTGCTCTGATCATTTGTTAACGTAACATTTTAAGACAATTTTCTGCAGCGCTTAAAAAAAAAGGGGGAAAAAAAATTTCAGTAACTGTAAACTGTCAACAACGCTGGTCTATCCGAAGGGTTAATTAAGATCCTCATAACACTGTGAATTTCATATGTTTCATACATCTTTCAACCTAATGCTCGAAAATGCTGTATAATATCCCTACCAGGTGTGAAATTATAACCAAAGCACAGACTGCGCTGCAAACCATATGCACTGCGCCCCTCAAAAAGGAATGGCTGCGGGTACGTTGTTAACCCTTTTAGCGCAGTCAATGAATAGATAAGTAGCAAGTGTAAATTGAATAATCGCAATCAAAAGGGAAAAAAATAGTTCTCAGATTTATACAAGCCAACAATGTAAAATAAATATTTTTCCCTCCCCTCATCCTTTAAATGGAAAATTGATAGTTCGTGCGACCCTTGGGTTCCAGCCATAATGTTCAACATCTGAAAAATATAGTATCCATTTGTTTGACTTGACCACACTCAAAACACGTGCTTAGAAAATGTTATAGGAGTTTGTAAAAATAACAAGTTTATTCTAAGACACAAATAAAAAAAGACAAAAAGTTAAATAAAAATTGGGATAGAGATATATGGGTTGTTTTTTTTTGTGTATAAATCTTAGGAGTTTTGGCTAATATAGAAAAGTGCATTAATAGTTTATGGAGGGGGGATCATGTGTAAGTCTGGGGTTTCTCAAGCTGTGTAATGTGTCCCCCCAGGGGGATTTTAGTCCAGACTCAAGGGGCTACTTCAGTCTGATAAATTTTACTCAAAATAGCAGTTTACTCTATTAGCCAAGAATAGAAGTTTCACTATGAAAAAATCATTTAAGAAACATTTCCGGTTGTTAGGTGATACAGTACTTACGTATAGTTACTAACCCAGGAGTATATTGTGGGGTCATTTATGCAAATTATCAGGTAGATGCTAATTGTATGCCGTTACAAAAATAGCAAAATTAAATTAAAATACAAATCTTATTAGAAACGTAAAGAAACTAGAAGTCAAAATTGAATTACCAAAAATCCTCTAGACATTCTACATACACTCTGCAGATACTTAAATATTTTACAGAATGACAACCATCGCAAAAGGCTTAATGATGTCCAAGAGCCACAAAGATGTCTTTTAATTTGTAACATATTTCCTTTTTAGCTAATATTAACAGAATTTTTTAACCAAAACTGTCAACAATTTTGCAGGTGATTCTTTTCCGTTCTACACAGGGGATTGACCGGTATGTGCACTCACGCATTTGCTTTTTCCAACATGATGACAGGGGTTGTTTTTTGTAAATGAAACATTTTAGACTGCCTGTTTGATATGTTTTTAGCAAATACAATCATTTTAATTTAAAAAAAAAAAAAAAAATCCTAGAAAAATAAATGACCAGTTTGGTGTTCTATATAATAAACCAAACTCATATTCGATTATTTTATCTTCCGAATTTCCATTTTTTTTAAATGAAAACTAAAAACATTCATAGGAAATGGAAGTCAACAAAAACAAATAACTAAAGTCAGGATGTTTTTGTAAAATAATATGAAGATTATGGCTGTAGCTTAAATGTTTCCAAGAACATGTTTAACACTTTGCAGTGAGGCTCGTGCTTTCTATTAAAGAAGGCTGTCATTAATAAATGAGTCTCGCTACCTTTATAGATTTTGAGGAATCATTTGCTGATCAAAAATGTTTATATGACCTATTCGGATGGGGGTCAAACATTTTTACTCTCCCCTTTCTTTAGTAGTATGATATCTTCCTAATATCTTTCTGTTCCTGTTTAATGGGTGTGTAAGATCCCATAGAAAAATAATAGAAAAATAAATGACCAAATATATGTAAAATCCACCAGATATTTTGAAATGTAACAAACAGCAAACCCATTTTTTATTTATTTTTTTTTATATTTTTCAGCATGGATACAGTCACCTTTGCTGCCAGATAAGGTTTCTCTAATCAACTATATATACACTGTATGTCATGGAGAAATATAAATTAAATAACAATACATTTACATTCTTTTAACCCCTCGTTATCATTTTGCAAACGATTCTTGCTTAAAAAGCAATAAAAAAAAGCTAAATATTAAACAAAGAATTAGAGTAGTGATTTATTAAGCACTATAATGCCACTGGAAGAACATGTTTTATATATATAAATTGATCGTATAACATGAAATGCTTATTTAATATAGGTCTGCAACCAAAACAGCAGAGAATATGGGCCAATCTATATAAAAAAACCAACATAAATATGTTTCCAAGCTAAATACAGTCCAGTGTTATTTTTTTTTTATTAAAGAAAGGGATTATTACACTATATTTCACAAGCATGTTATTTATTGAGTGTATGACATGGGCCAGATGGCTATGCCCACTAGGGGGCACTCTCTACTCGTGCATTTTCCTTAGGTCCACGCTGAAAAAGCTTCCACTTTCCAGCACGCTCATTTTTAACCATAGCTATTCAATACAACTTCGTATCTTTTTTTTTCTTTCTTTTACAAATCGTGTAAATAAATTAACCGGCGGACAAGAATAAAAAAAAATCTAAAATTAATTAAAAAAAAAAAGAATAATAAAATATTATAAAATAATAATATTAGACTAAAAAGGAACTGGAAAACTGTTTTGAAAGTCAATGTTGCAACTTTCCCCCAAGTTCGAGAAGGGAAAATAAGATAGACAGAAAAGGCAATAAAATGTGGAAAAGTGACAGAACAAACACAAAAACACATCTAACCTTTTTCCTTTGTGTAAGGTGCACCAGTTCAGAGACCTGACTAGTGTCAAGGGCTTTCCAGTCAGCTATTATTGCGGAGTCTGTTGAGTTCGTTGCAAACACCATCCTTCATGCATTAGTGACACACACAAGGCGCAGTGTGTGTGTGTCTGTAAATGTGTGTATGTGTGTGTGTATGTGTGTGTGTGTGTGTATGCCAGGCCTGAAGATAGTCCCTGAACTATCCTACCCTTTTGCATCATCACTTTATCTCTCCGAGGTGGGGTTTCATTGCAGATTATCCTACTCTCTCAATGGTCTGAGATCCAAGGCTCAGACACTCCCCCTAATCTCATCTCTCCAGAGACCCTGCCTACATTATGTCTGTATCAGAGGCTACAACAAGCTGCAAATCAAGAGAGGAAAGAGGGTTTTTTTTCCCTTCCTTTCAAACACAATCCAAGTTTTCAAACTGTTGATGCATTTTTGCATTCTTCTACAAACGTGGAGAGAGTCTGTACTGTGCCGCATCATCTCAGCCGGCAGATAAAGTTGATCACATTTTTTTATATTTACAAAATTAATCAGATTTAGAAAACTATATTCTAAAAAAACCCTAATTTTTATATTTATAAATTTGATTGAATATATTCTAAAAAAGCTAATTTTTATATTTACAAATTTGATCAGATCTAGAAGAATATATTCTAAAAAGAATCTAAAGCGTATAAAAATAAAAACATACATTAATTTGTTTTACACATCCCTAAAAATTGCTTAAATTACCTTAAAAAAATATATGTTCTTGAAAGGGTATAATGATGGGCAGAGGATTGTGTTGAGACTGTGAATGTCATATCAGGAGGCAGAAAACTATCTGATGGCATGCAGTAAAATCTATATATCAAGTATTTTGGACGCCATTCAAATTTTTTTTTTCATACAGATCGTATATAAAGTGATACAAGCTGCACGTGTAACTAAGAAATATTGCACAATTTAGGGTGATGGAAATCCTACAGTTTTTAAAAGGTTTTAATGTAATATAACGTTTTATGCATATTTCTTATTCTTCATTTTGAAGAAAAAAAAATAATATATAAGCAATTTTCTATAAAACTTTAAAAGTTGTCTTTTTTTTATTATTATTGTTTTGGAATTTATGATTATTTATATTTGACTTCTAAACTACCACAAGAGTTTTTTTATGCTATATAAAGCTTATAAAAAAATATACAGATATGATATATATATATATATATATATATATATATATATAGATATATATAAAGTTTTACACACACACACACATATATATATATATATATATATATATATATATATATATATATATATATGTAAATATCTATTTATATATAGTTTTACACACACACATATATATATATATATATATATATATATATACGCACACACACACACACACACACGTGTTTGTAAAACTATATATATTTATATATACCGTGTGTGTATATATACTGTATATATATGTATGTGTACATGTATATGTATATATATATATATATGTATATGTGTGTGTGTGTGTGTGTGTGTATATATATATTCTGCTCAAAAACATTAAGGGGACACTTAAACAAGGATTTTGTATTTTGGTGTTCCCTTTATTTTTTGAGCAATATACATATATATATATATATATATATATATATATATATAAAATATATATATACACACATGTGTAAAACTATATATATATATATATATATATATATATATACATCAAATATTAAATATTATATATATATATATATATATATATATATGTATATATATGTGTGTGTGTGTGTATATTTGTATTATATATATATTATATAATCTTATCATTTACACAGTTCATTTAGACACATAAGAGCGTAAATGGTACAAAAGAAAATACCACAGAATAATTATTGAACTGATAGGTTAGCTTAATATAATTTCATGGTTTCTGGGATATGGTAGCTATGAGTGAAGGAAGCAAAACATTATTTTATTGGCGTAATATAACTTCATTCAATTCAGTGTAATGATAAAGAGATTGGAAATGGTATTCTGTTATCTAAGGATTTCCCGTTTTACCTGTCATCTGTACAAACAAAGCAAGGGCTTTAAACATTAATTGATTATTTAGGTCTGAAAATGTCCCATATGTTTGCTCAAGCACTTTGCAGAATCAGGTTTTTTTGTAACCCAGTACAGCAAGGCTAATGCCTAGCTGTGTTCCACTCATGTAGATTATGACTCCTTGCGTGAAACAATAAAATCGCCCCTGTGTAAAAAGCCCCACACTTAGACACTGTGATGGTAAAAAAAATGGAGTGGGAGGGGGCTGCTGAACAAATTGCACCTTATGGAAAGACACACCATTACTTTGTTTTACTTTCAAAGAGGTTAAAATATTATTTGTAGAAAAACAGAATAAAAAGGTATATGTTAAAAATGAAAAAAGGATAAAAAGTTGTAAGGGGTTAAATAAATATGTTAAAAATAAAACAAAGGCAAAACACTTCTATATGAACACATCTTAAAAAGTATAGCACCCTCTAGGTGTCATGCATTCACTAGATAAAATAAACTATGCTTTTTATTTTAGTTTTTGTATTGCTAAAAAAATAAATAAAAGTATAATAAAACAACAAAAAGTACACCATATTTCTTGTTGGAGCCCTGAAAGTACAATTTACTCAATTCTATTTTTTTTTTATTTTTTTCTTGTTATCACAAGTTTATTCTAAAGGGAAAAGCTCTGTACTAAAAAAATAAAATAAAATGGAAAAAGTAGGAAAAAGAAATCAAGACAAGTTGTTGAGTTGTTTGGTTTCTTTTTGCTTTTGCTAGAAAGCCACCATAGGTCTTGGTTGAAATATGCTTGTGTTACTTTGTGCTAGTATTTATAATTAGGTTATGAATGATTGATACGCTTACATTTTCAAATTCAATATTTTAAATATAAATTAGAAAAATAAAAATAAGAGCCCACGTCCCTGTCTTTTTTTTCTCTTTATTCTGCAGGTATCCAGATAGAATTCACACCACAATCTGACCATGGATATTGAATTGCTCCTAACAAAAGCCTCACTTCCTGTCAGCCCATGTTGCGAAAGGTCCAGACATCTGGGCACAAGACCGGCCCGTTCCTCCATCCGAGCTGTGAACAGAGAGAGGAAGAGGTGGAGGCTGCTCCCAGGGTCCTGATATACTTTCCTTTGTTTTTAATAACTAGGAACAAAAATGTATATTTTCTTCGGGGCCGGTAGAGAAAGCTTGTGCTTGATAGTTTAACAATCACTTGCATTGTGTTTTCCTCGCAACACAAGTGTAGGTTATTCGTATCGTCTGCTTGGCCAAATGAGCCATTGTGGAGAAATGACTTCACAGGAGCTATTGTAAATATGATTACGATCTTGGCGCTCATATTATCAACTTTTGTATTTACTGCTCCATGATGTAAGTTATGTTCCCGTAACTTCCATGTTAACTCTTTTGTGCAAGCATGAATCTAGATCATTAGTGACTTTACCTAGGATATTCCTTTTCCTGGGGACTAAAAGGAGAGACACGACTTTTCCGCTGCTGCCCATGACTGGCTTTTCTATGTACCTCACCATATGACTGACAGGTCTTTTACTACATACGCATGTGGGCTAGACCGGCTAGGTGAGACAAGTAGCCGGCCAAAGACTGGTCTCATTTTTTGCTCTAGTCCCTGGCTCAATCTTAAGTCTAAATGGACATAATCAGGACCTGCTATGTCCTGGATGCAGTGGGTCCTGACCTGTAGGGCCATGAGTCTCCATTGAAGGAGGCCACAACGGCCTATGCCCACAATCAGAGTTCAGGCAGTTGCGGTCTCTCACTGTGTTCTCCCTGCGGAAAGCACTCGCATCTCCGCAGCAAAGAATTGATATGCTGCGGCTTGGAAAGTTGCACTGCAAGTCAGTTTTCGCTGCTGGGAAAACGAGCACAGTGGGCATGGTATTTCTATAAATCCGTCCACTGTGCTTTTACTGTACAACCCAGCCTTTTGGATGCAGCAAAAACACACTGCATCCAAAATGCTGTGAACCCTGATCGAGGGCACGCAATCTTAAACTATGTTTTCTCTGAAACACCTAGCTGGTCATGCTGTCCAGCTCCGGTTAATGCCTCCTGTGGTGTGGGCAGCATGATTACAAATGACAGGTTCCCTTTAACTAAATATTTAAAAAATGTTTTCAAATTTGGACTAGGTTAACAATAAATTGTTCTTTAGTTGTAAAACTGCTAAAATAATTCCTAAAAACGGGGTTGTCCCAAATGTAGAACCTCTTGTTAGAATGAAGAGGGTCCAGATATGCCTCTGGCTGATTGAACCCTTGGCCATCGGCTGTTGATAGCCATAGCACATGGAAACCCTTGAAAAGTATTCACTATGTGGTTGTGTCAAGTCTGATAGAGGGGAGACACTTTTTCTGCTCTGCATAAGAGGGGGATCCCAAATGGTGGATATTCTCTAGGACGCAGATGAAGTCTAAATGAAAATATAGAAAGTTTCCGGAAACTGACTGGTTAGCGTGTTGAAATATTCTGTTTTCATACTGTCAGTAAAACCCCTGGTATCAAATGTTCGGAACAACAGCAAATTAATGTTGGGGGGGGTACAGACAGGTTAATAGATGCATTCTGGGTCTTGTTTTTTTGACACTTTTGGCAGGGACACATTTTGCATGTATGGAATGTACACAACAAGAATTAAGAGTTTAAAGTATATTAAAACATGGGCTCATATGTTTAGTATGAAGTTCTTGGACTTCAGTGTAATAGCTCCACCCCTAAAAAAACCCCAAAACTGTATATTTTTCACCTTTAACAAAGGGCACTTTGTATTTTAGGATAAACATTTTTCAAATACTGCATTTTTGTCTTCTTGCCAAAGTTAACATTGGGAGTCACCAGCATTGCTCAATATTATTCAGTGGATCAACTTGAAATGGGCTGGACATGAAAATAAATCACAAAATTACTACCCATTGTCTAAATCAGGCTTTTGGGTTAAATATATTATTTTGTTAGGCATAATTTTTTTTTCCATATCACAAGTTAGACTGAATAAAAACAAAAATCGCGCAATTTTCACACTGGCCACTGGGGTTTTTTAGACTTTAACTTTTTGCTGTTTCAGGAAACAATACATGCACATTGCTCACAATGAAAAGACCTTCAACCTGACATTTGTACTGAAGTGTTAAATGATCATGTGCAAAGGTCATTGTGCAGGGAGGGTGGGCAGGTCAGCTGTGATATCACCTATTGTGAGTGGCGGATCCTGTGTTATCAGCTGTGTATAGGGGTGTTACTTGTTATCATAATCTTGCCTCTGCTGATAAGGGACCTGCTGAAAACTCTTCCTAAAAGAGCAAGAAGTAATAGTATAAAAGAGACCAGTGTAAAAATTGTAAGATTATTGTGTGTGTGTGTGTATATATATATATATTATATATATATATAAAAATGAAAATTTTACGTTGATGGCCTATCCTATCCTCGGGATAAGTCATCAATGTCTGATTGGCCGGGGTCTAACACCGCTGCCGATCAGCTGTTCTCGGTAACCAGTGTCTGGAAATACTCAGTTACGGAGCTGCTCTGTCTTCCGATAGTGGTTGTGGCTGGGTACGGCACATCCGCCTCCTATTGATTTGGATGGAAGGCGAATGTCCCATACCCAGAGGCGGCCACTATCAGGGCAGCTCCGTAACTAAGCATTTCTAGCCACCTGCTGCCAGTGAGAAAGGCTGATTGGTAAGGGTACCAAATGTCAGACCCTGGCCAATCAGACATTGATGATCTATCCTAAGGATAGGCCATCAATCTAAAACTAATGGACAACCCCTTTAAGTCATAGGTCATTTTCGTAATGCAGCTTGCCTATAATATAACCAGTCAAGGTCAGGTAATTTTGCCCATTAAATCTGTCGGCATAATTTAAATTTTGAGATTACAGAACGCTGTAGGTCTGTAAAAACTTTACCTGATTGGTAGCAATAAATATTTTCCCAACTAGTCTTTGCAAAAGTTATTGGCCTTCTGGTAATAAAAGCCTTTACATTAATAATGTCACCATAAGAGACTGGTTATATGCTGAAGAGAAAAATCATTTCACGCAGCTAGTGACAACAAACCAAAAACACATAAAACCTCACACATATGGCTCATGATTACATCTGGGCACGGTGTGAAGTTCATATAGTAAAAGTGAAAGTATAGGTTACTTACAAGTGGTTGCAAGGGCGAGTGGGTACTGTTTTGGCAAAACTGATGTCATACAATGTACATACTTTGTACTGTGGGAACCTTCCTGTTGTGTAAGACTTCCTCACAAGTCTTGCTGAGTTTCATCTAGTTTACATGGTCTCAAATGTTTTTTTTTTTTATATATATAGGACTAAGAATATAGCCAGAGTTCATCTACTTTATCTATAGACGGAGATTCTTTTCTGTAAGAGCAGTGAGACACATGATGATTTTAGAGCTGACTTATTAATTTTAACAACACTTCCCCTCTTAACACGACCTGACGACTCAACATGACCAAATTGCAACTCTAATGTACATTTTTATAGGGCTCTACATCTGCGTACAAGAACCGATCACTCAACATGACCAAAGCCCACGTATTTTGTACCTGTCCATGGTATACTACATCTCCATACATGACCAGATCACTCAACATGACCAACACCAAACTCTGTTGTACATTTCCATAGGGCTCTACATCCCCATACCATGTCCCAACCACTGGACATGATGAAAGGCTAACTCTATTGTACATTTCCATAGGGCGCTACATCTCTGTACATGACCCACCACTCAACATGGGCAAAACCCATTTCCATAGGTCCATAGGGCTCTACGTTTCCATACATGACCTGGCCCCTTAACATGACCAAAACCCAACTTTATTGTACATTTCTATAGCGCACTACATCTCCATACATGACCCGACCACTCAATATGACCAAAACCCAACTCTATTGTACATTTCCATAGGGCTTTACATCTCCATGCATGTCTCAACCACTGAACATGATGAAAAGCTAACTCTAATGTACATCTCCATAGGGCGCTACATCTCTGTACATGACCCATCACTCAACATGGCCAAAACCCATTTCCATAGGTCCATAGGACTCTACATCTCCATACATGACCCAACCACTGGACATGATGGAAGGCTAATTCTATTGTACATTTCCATAGGGCACTACATCTCTGTACATGACCCGACCACTCAGCATGACCAAAACCCAAGTCTATTGTACATTTTTGAAAGGCTCTACATCTCCATACATGACCCAATCACTGGACATGATGAAAGGCTAACTCTGTTGTACATTTCCAAAGGGCACTACAGCTCCGTATATCAGCCAACCACTCAACATGACCAAAACCCAACTCTATTGTACATTTCCAAAGGGTATTACATGGAAATGTACAATAGAGTACATGATGGACATGACAATAACACTCTGCATAGAGTATTAGCCCTCTCTACATGCTCCAACCACTGAACATTGGGGCCAGCTTACTTCTGTATGACAAAGGGCTACTGGATGTAGCACAAAGCATGAACACACACAGGTCTGATTTGGAAGTGTGTGTTCTATACATTTGCACAACATACAGTACATTGATTGCTGCTCATATTTATGTACTTAGCACTGTAATTATTGTTTCCACTATATTTATATGAACACTTTTTGGTGAACCATATATTTTTGTAGTGTACAGTGATGGTAGCAGTGTAGAGCATTGTTCGTTATGCAGCGGAATGGAAGTATCACTGATAGCACTGTGATTACAGTATATCACAAAAGTGAGTGCACCCCTCACCTGTTTATAAATTGTTTAATATATTGTTTCATTGGACAACACTGAAGATCTGACACTTTGATACAATGTAAAGTAGTCAGTGTACAGCTTGTAGAACAGTGTAACTTTGGTGCCCTCTAAATAACAACAATACACAGCCATTAATGGCTAAACCACTGGCAACATAAGTGAATACACCCCTGTGTGAAAATGGCCAAATTGTGCCCAAGTGTCAATGTTTTGTGTGGTCACCATTATTTTCAAGCACTTAACTCTCTTGAAAATGGAGTTCACTAGAGTTTCACATGAGCCGCTGGATCCTCTTCCAACCTCCTTGACGACATCACGGAGCTGGTGGATGTTACAGACCTTGCGCTCCTCCACCTTCCGTTTGAAGAGTCCCAGCAGATGCTCAATAGGGTTTAGGTCTAGGGACATAGTTGGCCAGTCCAGCACCTTTACCCTTATTTTCTTTAGGAGAACGAAAAGAAAATTGCGATCGAGCCTCCATATAGATATAATATTTATTAATAAGAAACCAGTGAACAATTGTGGAATACAATACAGTGATGGAAAAGAAATAGCTGTTAACCTGCAAATATGTAAATATTATATCTATGTATATACACACACTTGTAAATAGAAAAAAAGATATAATCTCTAAATAATTGTACATCTTGATGTTTTATCGCAATTTTCTTTTCATTCTCCTTTAGTTGTCTGGCGATTTGTCCATTTCATTTTTAGTCCATAGATTATTTGAATGAATTATTATTATTATTTTTTATTGTGATGTATTTCCTATATTTATTTTCATGCAATTCCCACTACATTTAATTGTTTTCCTTAGTTCCATTAGCAAGGCAGTCTTGGAGGTATGTTTGGGGTCATTACCATGTTAGAATATGAAGGGAGGGGATCACGCTCTGCTTCAGTATGTCACAGTACATGTTGGTATTCATGGTTCCCTCAATGAACTGTAGCTCCTCACAGCCGGCAGCACTCATGCAGCCCCAAACTATGTCACGCCCACTACCATTAGATACAGAACCATGTTTGACTGTAGGCAAGACACACTTGTCTTTGTGGCCCTCACCTGGTTGCCACACACATACTTGACACCAAATGAACAAAATAAGTTTATCTTGGTCTCATCAATCCACAGGACATGGTTCCAGTAATCCATATCCTTAATCTGCTTGTCTTCAGCAAACTGTTTGTGGGCTTTCTTGTGCATGATCTTTAGACGAGGCTTCCTTCTGGGATTACAGCCCTGCAGACCAGTTTAATTCAGTGTGAGGCATATGGTCTGAGCACTGACAGGAAGACATCCCCACCCCTGTAACCTCTGCAGCAATGCTGGCAGCACTCAAATGTCTGTTTTCAAAAACCAACTTCTTGGTTTGAGGCTGAGCACATGCACTCAACTTCTATGGTTGACAATGGTGAGGTCTGTTCTGAATGGAACTTGTCTTGTTAAACCGCCGTATGCTCTTGGCCACCATGCTGCAGCTCAGTTTCAGGGTGCTGGCAATATTCTTATACATTAGGTCATCTTTATGTAGAGCAATAATTCTTTTTTTCAGATCCTCAGAGAATTCTTTGCCATGAGGAGCCGTGTTGAACTTCCAGTGACCAGTATGAGAGAGTGTGTGAGCGATAACACCAAATGTAACAACCCTGCTCCCCATTCACACCTGAGACCTTGTAACACTAATGAGTCACATGACACCAGGGAGGGAAAATGGCTAAATGGTCACAATTTGGCCATTTTCCCTTAGGGGTGTACTCACTTTTGTTGCCAGAGTTTAAGACATTAATGGCTGTGTATTGAGTTATTTAGAGGGCACCAAATTTACAATGTTAAACCAGCTGTACACTGAGGCCTTCAGCTATCATGTATCTTTGAAGGGGTGTTACCCCTATAAAAGTAGCATGAGATGGAGAGTATACATCAGCATTTGCAAGGACAATAAAATCGCTAGTGTCCACCCTCTTTGATAGTAGGCTCTTTTCTGCCTAGAAATATAGGTTTTTAACCCAGATAGAAGCATTTCAAGTTAGGGTCCCGGTATATAAGAGATCACCTTGTCGTGGTCAGCGGGCTCACATACATTGGCCAATGCATAAAGTAAATATCTCTTTTTTGCAAATATTCATATAGCAGTAATGCAATACCAGAGTTCCCTTATTCACTGTTAGCATTCTACCATGCAGTTGTATGTATTTTTGTAAATAAAATCGCTAGTGTTTGTGGGGTAACCCGCCGTGCACTGAGCAGGTAAGCTGATTGAACCCCTTTTTCTCTATATATAAACAGAGAGCGCACATTGCCATTACATAGGCCTAGACAGATATTGGAGTTCTCATAGCTGGCTGTCGGTCATCGGTGCTGCTTACAATGGTCACTGGTTTGCTCGGCTCTGGGTTTATGTGCAAAGTTAGAGCCTTCATGATGCGGGCACACAGCGAGGTATATTATTATTATTATTTATTATTATAGCGAGGTATATATAGCTCTCTGCACTATGGCTGTGACTCCTGGCTGGTACATACAATAACTGAAATAGTAATCACTGAGCACCTTCAGCCAAAATACAGGCAGATGGCTGGATAGTACATCTCGGTGTGCATCATAAACATCTGACTTTGCACATGGCCACCAGCTCTGGTTACAATGGACATTGATCTTCTCAGCCCCAGGTCTGATACCCTGCTATGTGAATTCCGCTATCTGTCTGGGCCAACTTGAAGGATATGTGTGCCTTGTTTGAATACTACGGATACGCCTTCTGGTGGGTGAATCATGCAATTAGAAGCAAATCAGAAGACTAGTGTTGAGGTACAGAAGCCTGATATAGAAAAAGGATGGTTTTCTGGCATTGAATTTACTTTGAGAAGAGCATGGTTTTTACAAGAACTTTTAGATAGGATGGATTTTTTTTTATCATGGTCTAACCCCTTTAGTCTTTTGGGTCCTCCTAGGCTTCACAGGTCACCAGATTGCATTAGTGCTAACCAACATAAGGGCAGCTCTTAACAAATCTTTTGGAAGCCAGAAGATTAAAGAAAAATATTGTGTACAATAATTTCCAATCCTTACCTTTTTGAGAAAATCTAAAATAAATCCGGAAGTCATCATAGTGTTTTCCAGTGTAGATCTGGAAGCAGTTTTTTGCAAACAAGACATTTTTAGCCACACATTAATGACTGGATAGTTTATGAAATCTAAATGAGATTACCACTTTGCCCTTTGAGTATCACACATATTTTTTTTTTCCCCTACACCATGGTGGAAACAGTCACGTAAGTGGCTCCAAGTTCCTGGGGTAGCAGCTGTCATAACCACAAGGGCTTGTGTGATGCATTCACAGGGTTATATCATATCCGGCTCACCACAAACCCACAGGTAACTCTCTCAGCAAACAGACTCAAGTTTATATACTCAATCCAATTACTTAGTGAGAGAAATAATGACACAATCAACGTTAGAAAGATATTAGCTTTTTGAAAGTGAAAGAAAATTTCAACTGTCAGTGACGTGTCATGGGACATTCTTTTTTTGGATTTCATGACCTGCTGGTCCAGCATAGGTGTGAAACAATTCCATCATACTCTATACCTTGAATAGTACAGCCAACATGACCAACATGGACAACCACTGTACATATCTCCGAGAGGATTACAGTTCCTTAATATGCCCCTGATGAATGTACATGAATGCTACACCCATTGCGACCAACCACTGTACATATCTCCGAGAGGACTACATCTCCCCAATATGCCCCTGATGAATATACATGAATGCGCTACACCCAACGTGGCCAACCACTGTACATATCTCCAAGAGGACTACACCTCCCAAATATGCCCCTGATGAATGTACATGAATACTACACCCAACGTGGCCAACCACTCTACATTTCTCCGAGAGGACTACATCTCCCAAATATGCCCTTGATGAATGTACAGTACATGAATATTACACCCAATGCGGTCAGCCACTGTACATATCTCCAAGAGGACCCACCTGTCCAACATGCCCCTGATAAATGTACTGTACATCAATACAAAACCCAACGTGGCCAACCACTGTACATATCTCTGAGAGGATTACAGTTCCCTAATATGCCCCTGATGAATGTACAGTACATGAATACTACATCCAATGTGGCTAGCCACTGTACATATCTCCAAGAAGACTACACCCCCCAATATGCCGCTGATGAATGTACATGAATACTACACCCAATGCGGCAAACTACTGTATGTATCTCTGAGAGGACTACACCTCCCAAATATGCCCCTGATGAATGTAGATGAATACTACACCCAATGTGGCCAACCACTGTACATATCTTTGCGAGAACTACACATCCCAAATATGCCCCTAATGAATGTACATTACCATAATACACTAGACTTTATACATAAAAGGCTACAATTCCCCATATGACCCGACCAGTGAACACAACAATACAATTATTTTGTACTACATGCAGTACGGGCCAAAAGTTTGGACACACCTTCTCATTCAAAGAGTTTTCTTTATTTTCATGACTCTGAAAATTGTAGATTTACATTGAAGGCATCAAAACTATGAATTAACACATGTGGAATGAAATACTTAACAAAAAGTGTGAAACAACTGAAAATATGTCTTATATTCTAGGTTCTTCACTATCTCTTCCAAATGGCTATGTACATTTATTTATACTCTATAGATCTTAGAGGGTATGGATCGCCTATTGGAAATTTAGTTGGAATAAGAATTCTTTACACCCCCAAGCACATTACATAAAAGTTGGCAAGACACAATTTTGGTAATATCAGCTGACCATTTACACTGTGTGCAGAGTCTGCAGACTTATTAGGCAAATGAGTATTTTGATCACATGATACTTTTTATACATGTTATCCTACTCCAAGCTGTATAGGCTTGAGAGCCAACTACCAATTAAGTAAATCAGGTGATGTGCATCTCTGTAATGAGGAGGGGTGTGGTGCAATGACATCAGCACCCTATAAAAGGGGTGAATACTTATTAGGCAACTTCCTTTCCTTTGGCAAAATGGGTCAGAAGAGAGATTTGACAGGCTCTGAAAAGTCCAAAATTGTGAGATGTCTTGCAGAGGGATGCAGCAGTCTTGCAATTGCCAAACTATTGAAGCGTGATCACCGAACAATCAAGCGTTTCATGGCAAATAGCCAACAGGGTCGCAAGAAGCGTGTTGGGCAAAAAAGGCGCAAAATAACTGCCCATGAAATGAGGAAAATCAAGTGTGAAGCTGCCAAGATGCCATTTGCCACCAGTTTGGCCATATTTCAGAGCTGTAACGTTACTGGAGTATCAAAAAGCACAAGGTGTACCATACTCAGGGACATGGCCAAGGTAAGGAAGGCTGAAAAACGACCACCTTTGAACAAGAAATAATAAGATAAAACGTCAAGACTGGGCTAAGAAATATCTTAAGAATGATTTTTCAAAGGTTTTATGGACTGATGAAATGAGAGTGACTCTTGATGGGCCAGATGGATGGGCCAGAGACTGGATCAGTAAAGGGCAGAGAGCTCCACTCTGACTCAGACGCCAACAAGGTGGAGGTGGGGTACTGGTATGGGCTGGTATCATCAAAGATGAACTTGTAGGACCTTTTCGGGTTGAGGATGGAGGGAAGCTCAACTTCCAGACCTACTGCCAGTTTCTGGAAGACAACTTCTTCAAGCAGTGGTACAGGAAGAAGTCGGTATCGTTAAAAAAACCCCATGATTTTCATGCAGGTCAGTGGTCCATCACATGCATCCAACTACTCCACAGCGTGCCTGGCCAGTAAAGGTCTAAAAGATGAAAAAATAATGACATGGCCCCCTTGTTCACCTGATCTGAACCCCATAGAGAACCTGTGGTCCCTCATAAAATGTAAGAGCTACAGGGAGTAAAAACAGTACACCTCTCGGAACAGTGTCTGGGAGGATGTGGTGGCTGCTGCACGCAATGTTGATCGTAAACAGATCAAGCAACTGACAGAATCTATGGATGGTAGGCTGTTGAGTGTCATCATAAAGAAAGGTGGCTATATTGGTCACTAATTTTTTGGGGTTTTGTTTTTGCATGTCAGAAATGTTTATTTCTATATTTTGTGCAGTTATATTGGTTTACCTGGTGAAAATAAACAAGTGAGATGGGAATATATTTGGGTTTTTATTAAGTTGCCTAATAATTCTGCATAGTAATAGTTACCTGCACAAACAGATATCCTCCTAAGATAGCCAAATCTAAAAAAAAACAGTACAACTTCCAAAAATATTAGGCTTTGATATTTATGAGTCTTCTGGGTTGATGATCAATAATAAAAAAAAACGCTAAAATAGAATTTGCCTAATGTCTGCACCCAGTGTAATATGGATGGGGGACTATCTACTCTCCCCGACAGATGACACCAGGGAAGAAAAGGATCTGGTCATTGCAATTTTAATGGCTGATCCTTTTGTCAGGTGGAGAGTCTGACGGCGGACCTCTCATATTGGAGAGACAGTCAACAGCCATCTAACATGTATGGGGGCCTCTCAAGTCCCCCAATAGATGATGTCAGGGGAGAAAAGGATCCAGTCATCAGAATTTCAATGGCTGATCCTTTTCTTCAGTAGAGAGATAAACCACTGTCACCTGAGTCTGGCAGCTGTGGGAGACCAGAGAAATAGTTGTTGGCTGAATGATCATTTGCACGAAAACTATCTAATCTTTATGGGGGCCTTCATAGTTAATGCTCATTGAGAAATGAAAACTAGCTGTCCTCTAGAATGGTATAACTAGAGACACAGACGTGAGCTAATTTGCATTACACTCTAGGGATAGAACACTAGAACTCCTAACAACACGATAATACATTTCTTGTATACAAATTTATCTGTCTTGTTCATCTTTGATCCCAACGCTCTCCGTATCTTGGTTGCTCTCTCCTAGCATCTGTTTCCATTCTGACAAGGTTTGAAGATAATTTTGTCTCTTTCCCAAAGTCTTGCTGCCGCTCCAGGATAATATCCTGATACCCAAGACACCTTTCAATGATACATAATTGAGTGTGGATGACCTTTCAATCTTGTGTTAAAAATAAGAGGAAATGCTTTTTACCACCCTGGTGATAATTGCAAATAAAAGCAATTTACATTATCCCTATTCATATTAGGCCGCAGATTGTCATAATCAGCTGCCTGGGGGATAAAGTGCATCTCGTGACCTTGAAGTTCTTTCTATGGATCGCTCCTTTCATGTGTCCGAAGCTTGTGGTTATCAATCACTATTGTCTGCTTCTCATTACACACAGGGACCTCTTTTGTTTAACCAGCTGGGATGACCTCAGAGCTTCCATGGCTTCAATTCATGTGGAGAACATCCTGGGCAGCTCAGTGACATATCTGTCATATAGTCTTTTTTTTTTTTCGTCTTCTTGGCCTCACCATTCTAGCTGCAGCTATTCTTAGGTATGTATTTTATTCTGATTATGGCCCTTAGTCACTGGCGGTGAATAGAATCAGATATCCTTGATTGCCTAGGTGTTGTCATCATTGGCAGCTATGGAGAAGAACAATCAGAAAGATGCGACCATGCAGCAATCAAATAGGAAAATTATTTTTGTACCAGTACAAATTGGCCAATTTGGATCAACTGAGATGATAACAGATCCAAATATAAACATGATGTACTCATTGGCGAACACAAACAGAAAAGAACCGCTATACAAGAACAATATATGGACCCTCTGTAGCCCAAAAGCTCATCATAATGCACAGTGCTCTTACCCCAGTGGGATATCATGGTGTATCCAAATGCCCATTTTGTCACCGGCAAGTGCCCGCTGTATCTAACAGGCAACCACCCCTTGAAATGATGGTCAGTAGGATGGATTTTCCACGGGAGTGAAATTGAGATCAATAAAATACAAAAGTCGCCCCCTCAAAGGAAAAGTACATTAACAAAATAGCTATTTCTAAAAAAAGAAAGATATATTGTGTTTCCACAATCAGAAAAAAGATGACATATCTAACCTGCATTATGCATCATAACAAAATTAGTAAGGCAAACAATATAAGCATGTTACTCATAAATAGTGAAACACTCCCCTCCATCTGAGAAAATGCATTTTACTAAAACGAGCCCCCATTGGGCTACATCAATGAAAAATTGGTTGCAAATGAAAAAAAACATGCTTCTCGGTAAATGGTAACATGAAAATGTGACTCTTGCTTTTTTTTTATATGCATAGCATAAAAACCCAAAAACTGATGAATTCTGAGCCCCCCCCCCAAAACAAATTGATTAAAAATAATGAGGAAGGAAAGAAAGAAAGAAAGAAAGGGAAAGAAAGATAGAAAGAAAGAAAGAAAGAAAGAAAGAAAGAAAGAAAGAAAGGGAAGGAAAGAAAGAAAGAAAGGGATGTAAATGAAAGGAAGGGGAAGGAACGGAAAGGAAGGGAAAAGAAGGGAAAGGAAAGTAAGGAAAGGAAAGGAAGGAAGGAAGGAAGGAAGGAAGGAAAGGAAGGAAAGGAAGGAAGGAAGGAAGGAAGGAAAGGAAGGAAAGGAAGGAAAGAATTAAAAAGTTATAGTAAACTGTGTGAATAATAATTGCTCTGACCTGAAGGACTACAAATGATTATTCTAGAAGAACTTAATAGAGAGAGGACCTTATTAAGGACCCCCATTTATTTTTTTACTTATAAGGGCATCTGGAGGAGCTCTATGGGAACGATGAAACACAATGCCTTCTTTTATGTACAGTGGCACTTCCGGTATATTGCATACTGGCTAATGGATTCTATATTTCGGTTGATCTCTACTTGTCTCAGCAATGGGATTACCTTTAGTGAGCGTTTGGTGAAGATTAAAACCCTCGTAAAGAAAAAGGATTGTCTGAATAGTACAATCCTGCTAAAACCAAACCAAAGTTAACTTAGACAATGTTTTCCCAAAAATCAGTCTTTGGGCATTAATTCATCTGAATGTTCACACTGAGTTTTTTTTCCCTCAGTCTTTGAATCAGAAACTGTCCAAAAAAACACGTTTGGATTTGAGAGTTTCTGCCTACAAATTCCTGAAAAAAATTAAAAAAATCAGTAGTCCTGCTTTATCAAAATGATAGGCCAGAATTCTAACGTAAATTGCTTTGAAGGGGCATACAACTTTTGAATAACATGGAATTGCCCAAAAAAAATTTGTGACTTTTGGTGTCTTCACGTTAGTTTTACCCTAATGTGCCAAAATGGGCTGATTTGAGATAAGACAAGGGTGTGATGGGGGCATGACACCACAGGTTTTCTAGTTCATGACAAACTTTGGGTTCCTTACACCAAAAAATTACTCAGGTCTCTGACTGGAGCAAGATTTGTAGTGAAGCGCACACCACTTGTTAGGCGCTGCCAATTCATTCCTCTTAAACAGGACCACCCACCAGGATTTTCCTATATAAGCTAAAGCCAGTGCTATACTGGTGCTATTATACTGATTCTAAACATACCTTTAATTGTGAGATCGGATGTATAGTCTCTGAAATACAATCAAGTAAAGTTTGTGAAATGCACTGTTGATTGATAGCAGCTACAGAATATCTAATAGGTGGGTCGTGTTTTGCTAGTTATTCCCACCCCTGTCTGCCTGCCTGTCCTTCCTCCCTCCCCCTGTAATAACAAAGACAGGGGGAGGGACAGGCAGGCAGGAGCAGCAATAACTAGCAAAACCCATCCCACCTACAGTATTAGATATTCTGTAGCTGCTTTCAATAAAATAACAGTGCATTTCATAAACTTTACTTGCCTGTATTTCAGAAAGTATATATCCGATCTCACAACTAAAGGTATGTATAGAATCAGCCTGATAGCGCCAGTATAGCACTGGCCTTAGTTATATAGGAAAATACTGGTGGTTGGTCCTCTTTAATGAAACAGGAGTGTTTGACTCCAACATGCTGATTTGTCAAGAAAAGTATGAACAATGCTGGTCTTGATGAATTGGGGCTAGTGTTTACATTCCTGTTTTATAAGAGGGCCACTTTAAAGGTAAGCGATTTTTATATGATATTAATTCATTTAGAAGTTGTTCAGATTTAGTAATAAGTATTTGTAGCAAGCAGTGGTTCAAGTAGTCATTTCACTATTAAAACATAGTTTGCAGACATGTTTTACACATGTCTTCTACGCATCTTTTAAGGTAGTGCACAAATTTTGCAGACTTGGGTGAAATTCGAACCACGGCATGTATAGAGGGGCATTTGTAGCCCTAGTAAAAATTAAGGGGTCATCTCCTGATGCCATTCTAATTACCAGAAGAACAAAATGATGTCACCAGGAAGTGAAATGCACAATCACCCCTCCCCTTCCTCGTAGGCAATGATCTGCAGCAATTTCATGACCAGCAGTGGTTGCGAATGAACGCTACGGTAATTTCCTCACATCACTTGGGGAAATATTTCATGGAATGATCTTACATATCTGAATGTGCTTTCTTTGTACGGTGACGGTTAGCTGATTTATGCTCAAATAAAGCATGAACCTACTGTAGATCGTAAAATACAGATTTCCCAAAGTGTGAAGTGCGTCTCTGAGGGACCCTCTAATTCACTGTTAGAGTCTTTGTTTTTCATTTGGCACCAAGACAGCCATTATGTAATTTTCTATTAAATGCTAGAACTATATTTTCTTAAATATCAAGTTAGTTATTTTATGCAAAATGCATTTCTTCAATTGGCCCCATCTATTTGGCTAATAAGAACCTCCACTGCTGTTTCCAGACAAAGAGAAACTTATTTCACGGCCGGACAAACTACTATCTATCCATCACTGTCAGCTCTGTACTACAACTGTCTTCTGTTCCTACTGGAGGTGGAGGGGGGCCTACATCAATCTCCATTCAGCCAGAAACCAGGATCTATGATTGTGGTCAATGCTTTTTTTTCAGATTTGCAATTAGGAGCAGGGTGTCTGGGCCAAGTGATCCTCACCACAGCAGATTCTTTGGTACAGACACCTTGTTTGTATAAGTGGATAGAGAAGGAAAAACTATCCGCCTGTAGAATTTTTGTGGTGTCACGATGGAAAGATACTCCTATCACAAGACCAGCTAATAAGTCTTTAAAGCAAAACTGGATTAAGGAAGATGGAGGCCCCTAGCTACAAATTCTGGTGTGGGGGGGGGGGATTTCTTATTATTTTTAATTTTTTTTAAAGTAATCATTGTTTGCAAAAACAAGGGAAATACGATGGTTGAGGTTACAAACAAACACAACAAATAGAATATCCATGAAATTTGCTAAATTCAACTCCACTACATCACAGATCAGGATATCTACAGATTTGGTTATTCAAAACCTGGTAGCACCTGCCTTTTCCAACCAAGTTCCTGTCCTGACGTGATCGGCAACATTTCCTTCCTAGCATGTTGCTGCCCTGATACAAGCCCACTAATGCTGGCTCGCACTCATGTATGTGTCCTGGTGCCAAATGAAAGGACAACATCACTAAGTTGTCCTCCCAGTGCCCTTATATAGATCTTGGAGGACTTCATTCTGCTGATCACTGATGGATGAGGTGACAATGCAGCCATTGCAGAAATATCTTTTTAGCAATGCTGGGTGCCAACCACTATGACTGCCGTTATAACTCCCACAAAAAGCTGGGCTTCTTGATGTCTAAAATGTACACAGTGATCAATGCTTCTGTCCATGTGGCCTATTGAATGGGCATACATGTAACATTGGCTCAGGGCAGTAGCCGTGGGCGAGGTACTCGCTCTTTTCGCCCCAGTTAACTACAGAAATAAGGTATTCTTGTATCACCCATCTTCAGGCGCCATTCTACTTGTGCTTTGGCTCTCCAAAACCCCGTTCTCTCCTTACAAGGAACTCAAATCCTGCCATCTATGCCAATTGTAACATGCCAAGGGGCGGTAACCATGGGTGAGGGACTCGGTTTCTTCACCTCGGCATGCTACAGAAATAAAGGGTTCCTGTGTGTGTATGTGTGTGTGATGTTGTTGTTACCTTTACATTCAGGCCTACCATACTCTCTACCATATCCGACCCCTTTATCTCCTGGTTGAGGAGGCCAGACAAGTGGGTAAAAACAATTTTTTTTTACGCAGCAATAACTTTAGGTAAACAGAGCATGAGTCATTATACTTTTAGAACACTTCTGTATTATAATGAGGCACATTAATCACGGTTACAGACAACAGCATTTTACTTTACTTGTGAACGGTATAAAGGCAGAACAGATACGGTGAACCTTCAGCTTCCTGGTACAAGGCCGCATGGGTCAATGTGTTTTGCTGTGATCCCTAACAAGGGCCACTCTAAGAGCCGTTACCCTGTTCACATGTCCACTGCTGGGCAGATCCTTTTCCTCTCTATGGTTACCCACGTCTGGCCAACACTGGACTCACTTGCCTTCCAAGTCTCTCTTTAGCAGAATTCACCCACCTGCCTTTGTGTTGGATCTCTGTTGCCACTTAGGTTATTTGCTGGACTTTCTTCCTTGTACAGAACACACACACCCCTAGACTTTTCTTCTCTGTGAAGGTCTCCACTACACACTAACTATCTGGAAAAACAGTCTCTTTCCCTGCACTCTAGCCACTCCCACTGTGGACTAATCCCAACTGTTAACTGTCTCTAACCCTGCAGTCTGTTGCTGGGCAGAATTAACCTTTCTCCCATTTCTGTGGAGGTCAAGTCCGGGTCCCAAAACAAATTTTATCTAAAGTCCGACTGCACCTACCGAACTTCCACGGGTCTCCTCACTCTAATTATAATATCTTACCAACACTGATATGCTTTACAGATTAGCCTAATACACATACATTACATTATCAACACTGTTACATTTTATACATTACTTTACCTTAAATTATACATTCCTATAACACTACTATACATAACTCTCTTACAGTACAAATGATACAGAAACACAATACATTTCACATAGCAATGCACAACATTGTGCAGGCTAAAATTAACTATCTTAATCTATGTACAGCCTACCCAATTAAACATTACACATCACAATTTACATTGCATCAATACAATTGATGTCTTCAAGGGGGACGTGACAGCCTGTCCACCTCATTACATACTATTCAGAAGTCTATAAAAGCTGGTCATCTGTCCATATATTTTGGAGTTGTGCTTATGGCAATCAACCTTAATTAGAAGATGTGAGCACCATAGCCCCGTAGGTTGTTTCCAAGTGCTCCATTTCTTGCCACCTTTGTGGTAGTACAGAAATGAGAGTCCTAATTCACCTATTTGGATCTTTGCACCAGTACTGGTTCCGGTCTTGAAATTAAGGGGTTTTGGTAGTTGTCGAGAATCATACCACATGACCTGTATTATCCCCTATATACTACAGTTGGTTGATTTTGATAAAAAAAAGAACAATATTATTTTTAAACCCAGAACTAAATAACTAAATGAACACAATATTGTTATTTATTGTAACAAACATGACCAATTGTATGTAAAGTATTTAGCAAATAAATGTAAAGAATTAATCCCTTGGTCCTTGATAGTTTTCAACTTATTTTCTCGAGCCTAAAAGTGTCTGTCAATGGCAAATAATTGATAATATACATACAGAATGAAGGGTTATTTTCTATTTTTTTTTTTATTAGTAGATAAAAACTAAACTCAGCGGGTCGCTTACTGAATGAAGATTTTTTTTGTTTTGTTTCCTGTAAAGGTTTCATGATTATATCGTACGTGACCAGGGGCTACATGCCGATCGTGTGCTGCGGCTGGTAATTATGTGTGTGATTGGGTCAGTGTGCCTTTTAACGGCACTTGGGGTTTTAATCAACGTGATTGAGTGGTCTGACTGCGGCTCTGGTCAGCAAAGATCAAAAAATCCTTCTCTGTGTCAAAACACTTTGATGACCAGCGTGAAATAAGATACGGTCGCACTACAATTTATGGTGGACGAGGTTTTACCTGACCGAAGCTATAATGGGTAACCTGGCTTAATGCCCCGAGGGAGGAGAAGTGAACAATAAGTGTTCGATTGTTATATTATGAGGTCCGATGTCTATTGGATAAAGTGGTCACTTCATTATGAGGCCGGGTAGTTGACCAAAAGTCATCTATTTACAGCAGAACTGTAACCTCCATCATTGTCGCTAGTAGAACAGACCTGAAGGTCTCACTTACTATAAAATGCATTAACCCAGTATGAAATAAGGCCAAAACAGATAACTTAAGAGGGCGAACTCCACCAGAAAATCTTTTCGGCAGCTCAGAAAGATATGTCAGGAGAGGTTATTACTACGGGGGGGTAGGAGGTCTCTCCGATTTCTTCTACAAGTAGGAACATTTTTGCATTGCTATTAGCAGGGTTATTTTGGTGCAGATTATCAAAAATTTAAATGTGAGGGGTGCTCTCCTGGGCGTAACTACCATGGTACTAACATAAGCCCCAATAACTGAGGGTGTCTATCACCAGTCAGCCATAAGGTGCAGTTAGTGAACACTGTGGACTGTGGAAGTGTCGCGGGTGGAGGAGGGGACGCCGCGCTCTCCCACTGCTCGGGTCCGGCTGCCGCTGCGGCTGCTGCGGCCTGCTGCTGCTGCTCGGTGGCTCGAGCGATGGGTCGGATCCCAGGGACTCGAGCGGCGCTCCTCGCCCGTGAGTGAAAGGGGATTGGTTTTTGGGATAGTTTATTGTCCGTGACGCCACCCACGGTTGCGGTGATTTGTTGACACCACCGCTGCTCTGTATGGGGATCCCGGGGACTGATGACAGGGAGCAGTTAAGTTGTTGGTTCTCCCCTCCGTGGGTAGGGGGTAGTTATCCCGGGGCCCAGTGATGAGGTGGGTGATGAGGGATGGCGGGGCCGGTGCAGGGCTTGGTGGGGTGCAGGGACGCGGGGGCAGCGCTGTGCCTTGCGGCACTGTGGTACTCACTCAGCCTGAGACAGGGACACAGTTCTCGGTAAAACACATGGCTGGAAAGACGGTTCCCACGGACGGCTGCACTTGCTGTTCCCCAGTAGTTGACGGTAACGGTCCCTTTTCCTGCACCTGAGATGATAATGGTAACGATGGGTTCCCACTGGTAACCCGCTCCCTGGCTTGGATATGGGCCGGAGGAGCCCTACTTTGCCCGCAGGCGCTGGCCCTGAGAAACTGGTGCCCTGGCGGTGGCGGTGTCTCTCTCCAACGGTTGGACTGTTGCCTTCAATCGGGACTTGGTTGTTGGGAGACCCAGAGGTCCCCTTCACTAACGGATTTGGCAAATTTACGGCGACTCCTAGCCTTGCTGGGATCCGAAAGGCCCCTGCCACTGGTGCTGGCTTCACTTTGTATACCGGTCCGGTACCGCCGGGCCACCACCCGTCCGCGGTCCTTTCGGCAACCTCCGGTCAGCCGCTCCTGCGGACAGTCACCGCCGTCTGCTGACCTTGCTGTCTCAGTCCGGGGCACACACCCGGACCAGCTTCAGGCTTTACCAACTGTCACTTTTTACTCCTTCTCTGAAGCTCCTCTACTACTTCCCTTCCTTCTACTGCCACTAACTTTTCTTATCCGCCTGGTTCTCCCGCCTCCAGGGCTGTGAACTCCTCGGTGGGCGGAGCTGACCGCCTGGCCCACCCCCTGGTGTGGACACCAGCCCCTGGAGGAAGGCAACAAGGATTTTAGGTTAGCCTTGGTGTTCCTAACTGGGGTGTAGGGTGTGGTGGTGTTATGACCTGTGACCCCTGGCTTGCCCAGGGCGTCACATTCCCCCTTAGCAAAATGCAGACCGTCCGCGGGCTGCCCGTCCAACACCGGTTTTATTTTCTGAAAAGATATAAAAAGACATGACATACAAATAGAATAACTTCATCCCACATCGGGAGGATCATTTCTTAAACGTTGCAAAACGGTAACATTAAAACGGTTGCGGCTGCCGCTCTCTCCCACCCAAGTAACCTGGCCCTGATGCTGCCCCTAAAACCCAGGCAGCACCCCTTGACCCCAGTCCTGAACCAGTTACCCGAGCGGGATCTGTCCTTCCCCTCCAGAGGGTAGCCATCGGTTCCTGTGGTGGCTGGGCCCCAGCCTGCTCCACTGCGGGCCCTCCCTCCAACCTGCCTCTCCGGAGGCGGTAACGGTTAGCTGCAACAACAGATTTTTATTTACAACCCACTTAACGTTTGTGGTTGCCCTGCAAGTTCACGGGCTTGTCCATAAAAGTTCCTATTCAAAACCTTTTGAAGGGTCCCCACGGGGACAACAGTGCCGGCAACGGCCGGTTCCCAATCACGGTAGACAATCAGGTTACTGTTCGGTAATCAATTTTTCATTTTTGCAAAACTTTTTAAAACTTGTAAACATACTGACTGGTGGTCCCAACGGGGACGGTGCAACGGTGCTCCGCTGCCATCACTCTGAGTCCTCGACATCACCTGAGGGAGGGGGCGCAGCGCTCACACGGGACTCCTGGCTGCCCCTTAACTTAGCATCCAGCGCGAACCACCCCCTCTCCCCACAGTGCCGGGTGTACTGCACTATGTCGCCCGGCATCAGGTTACGACCGGGATGCTCCTCTGGCAGGTGAGCATTCACATCCCGCCGGGCTATAAACACTTCAGCCTCCAGGCCCGGTTCATATATAAATCCATAGCCCCGGCGGACATCAAACCGCCTCACCTGCCCTTCGTACAGCGGGCCCCGGACACGGAAAGTTGCCTGACGGAGGTTCTCTTTTTCCCGGATTGCACGGGCCACCAACTCCGCCTTCTTTCTCTCCCTCTCTTCAATCACCAGGCCCAATGGTACCGGCTCCCTGTCCCAGTACGGCGCTGCTGTGAGCTCCGGTGCACGGGTCAGGTCCCGCGAGACCTGTTGGACATTGCCCACTGCTGTTACTCTGGGCGTCAGGTCCCGCGGTGACTTGGCCTTAGACGCTGCTTTGCATCGGCAACCCGGCACAACCTCAGCCGAGGTGTGGGGGACGGGCACAGGGGCTTTCCGCGGTTGGGCCTTCGGCACGGAGCGGGTCATCGGCTCCGGCTCGGGGACTTTCTCGGGGGACGCCTCCGGTTCGATTTTCGGGGCTTTCCAGGGCAGCACCTCCGGTCGACTACGGGCTCCGGCTACAGGTCGGCCCGCCTGGGCGGGCATGCTGGGTATCGCTACCGGTTGCGGTGGTAGCGGGCCTAGTGGCGGGGTCACGGCTTCCGAGACGGGTGGCGAGGGAGGCAGCAGGGGGAGAGGGTTTGGACCGGGTCCCACAGCCGCGATGACCGGCCCTTCAAGGACATCGGGGCGTGGGTCACTCACCCTCCCTTCCTCCGCTTTCTCCTCGCGTCTCCGCACGGTCGCGATGACGTCCGCCATGTCGGTCTCCCACTCCTCCATGAGGAGCTGCATCTTGACCTGCAGCCTTTGGTAGAGCTGCGCGGTCTGGATCTCCACCCACGCCGCAGTTCCAGGCGCGGGGGCTACGGTGCTGCGGGACGGCATGAACATGTTGCTGGCGGCCTCTCCCAGGAACAAGATGGCTGCAGGGTCCTGGCGTCCCTGCTTTTATAGCTGCGCTCACATGCAGCTAGCCGCCATTCCGTCTCCCTCAGCCTCTTTCCGGCCCCTCCTCTATCGGGGCGGGGTCTTGGCCTTCGCGCCTCCACTACTCAAGAAGACGCTCGAGCGGGAACTTTTCGCGCCAAAGATGGCGACGTCTGAAATTTTCTGGCCGGACACCTCCGGCGGTCACAAGTTGCACCTCTACCCAACGGCAGAGCGGTAAGATCCTGTTCGTGACGCCAAGTTGTCGCGAGCGGAGGAGGGGACGCCGCGCTCTCCCACTGCTCGGGTCCGGCTGCCGCTGCGGCTGCTGCGGCCTGCTGCTGCTGCTCGGTGGCTCGAGCGATGGGCCGGATCCCGGGGACTCGAGCGGCGCTCCTCGCCCGTGAGTGAAAGGGGATTGGTTTTTGGGATAGTTTATTGTCCGTGACGCCACCCACGGTTGTGGTGATTTGTTGACACCACCGCTGCTCTGTATGGGGATCCCGGGGACTGATGACAGGGAGCAGCAAAGTTGTTGGTTCTCCCCTCCGTGGGTAGGGGGTAGTTGTCCCAGGGCCCAGTGATGAGGTGGGTGATGAGGGATGGTGGGGCCGGTGCAGGGCTTGGTGGGGTGCAGGGACGCGGGGGCAGCGCTGTGCCTTGCGGCACTGTGGTACTCACTCAGCCTGAGACAGGGACACAGTTCTCGGTAAAACACACGGCTGGAAAGATGGTTCCCACGGACGGCTGCACTTGCTGTTCCCCAGTAGTTGACGGTAACGGTCCCTTTTCCTGCACCTGAGATGATGATGGTAACGATGGGTTCCCTCCGGTAATCCGCTCCCCGGCTTGGATATGGGCCGGAGGAGCCCTACTTTGCCCGCAGGCGCTGGCCCTGAGAAACTGGTGCCCTGGCGGTGGCGGTGTCTCTCTCCAACGGTTGGACTGTTGCCTTCAATCGGGACTTGGTTGTTGGGAGACCCAGAGGTCCCCTTCACTAACGGATTTGGCAAATTCACGGCGACTCCTAGCCTTGCCGGGATCCGAAAGGCCCCTGCCACTGGTGCTGGCTTCACTTTGTATACCGCTCCGGTACCGCCGGGCCACCACCCGTCCGCGGTCCTTTCGGCAACCTCCGGTCAGCCTCTCCTGCGGACAGTCACCGCCGTCTGCTGACCTTGCTGTCTCAGTCCGGGGCACACACCCGGACCAGCTTCAGGCTTTACCAACTGTCACTTTTTACTCCTCTCAAGCTCGTCTACTACTTCCCTTCCTTCTACTTCCACTAACTTTTCTTATCCGCCTGGTTCTCCCGCCTCCAGGGCTGTGAACTCCTCGGTGGGCGGAGCCGACCGCCTGGCCCACCCCCTGGTGTGGAAACCAGCCCCTGGAGGAAGGCAACAAGGATTTTAGGTTAGCCTTGGTGTTCCTAACTGGGGTGTAGGGTGTGGTGGTGTTATGACCTGTGACCCCTGGCTTGCCCAGGGCGTCACAGAAGCACATGTGACTTTTTGCATTCTTTTTGTTTAGTGACATCACTCCATTATCACTGTACTGTGACTTTATGTGTTCTTATACACGTGTTGTAACATAACGGAGCAGTTAACTGTAGAGAAATAACCTAGCTGCACAAATCATATCAGGAGACCTTAAAAGCTTAAAATTAACCCCAAATGATGACATAGATACATTTTTGTCGATCAAGTGGCAATGGCACTATTAAGAGGACAGCAAAGTGGCTGAGGGGTTAGCACTAGTGATGAGCAAGCGTGCTCATCACTGTTTAATTCTTGATTGAGCATTGGGGTGCTCGGGTACTCAGTCGAGTATCGCAGGTGCTCGGATGTGTTATCTATGAAACCAGAACACAAAGAGCTGGGCTCCCTTCACTGAAAGATGGCAGCCAGCACCCCAGTGAGAGCAATTTGTAGTGTCTGAATGGTTCTACCAGAGGATAAAAAGAACATTTTTGGATGTAGTGTGTCAAGACAAAAAATAAAAAACCCTCCGCCCTACCTCCTCTGGAAATGTTCTGCATATGGCTGGCTGTATGTGGTCGGAGAGCCGTACTGCCCAATCATTGACTTCCATTACACTCGTTACTCGAGTTGAGCCCCTTCAGTGCATCTGACCTGATCAACTCGAATAGCGAGCACCCGAGCATTTTAGTGCTCGCCCATCTCTAGTTAGCAATGTTTTGCAGCACTGGGGTCCTGGATTCAAATCCCACCAAGGACAACATCTGCAAGGAGTTTATATGTTCTTCCTGTGTTTGTGTGGGTTTGCTTCCACGCTCTGAAGTATCCCAATAGGGACGGTGGATTGTGAGCCCTAATGGGCACAGTGAAGATGATTTCTGTAAAGGCTGTGGGAGAAGATGGTGCTATATGGTGACACTTTAAAAGCAGACGTCATATAAATTCATAATAAAACATTGTACTTCTAAAAGACTTCATGCCCATGAATAAAGATACTTCTCTTCCTCTCCAAGACCCAGAATGCTAATGCTTTGAGGCGGTTTGGATGTTGAGTATCCTTAATCCACTACGAGCACAGGTAAACCACTGCAAATTCTGTGACTACTATAACTATGACCAGCGAAACAAATCCAATACCTCTACTCCAAGCCCATGTTTTTTATACCTGATGGCTGAAGGTAAGACATGTAGCCTGCTTATGTACACTTCTTTTTAGATCACAAAGCTTTTGACCTACCAGCTTTATTTGTAACATTTACCATAACAACGTTTTTCAACCATCTCCCGATCTATGTAGAAACTTTTGACCCCTCTGTAACTCTGCTCTTGAGTTCCTGTCACTCATAGACTCATAGAATGGTAGAGTTGGAAGGGACCTCAATGGCCATCAGGTCCAACCCCCTGCGAGTGCAGGTTTTCCTAACTCATCCCAGCTATATGTTTATCCAGTTTCTGCTTGAAGATTTCCATTGATGGAGAGCTCACTACCTCCTGTGGCAGCTTATTCCACTCCCTGACTGCCCTCACTGTCAAAGGTTTTTCCTAATATCCAATCTGAATCCCCTTTTTTTTAGTTATATCCCATTACTTCTTGTACTTCCTTGTGCTAATGAGAATAGGGTGGTTCACTCTGCACTGTGACTTCCTTTCAGATATTTGTAGACCGCTATTAAGTCTCCTTTCAGCTGTCTCTTCTGCAAACTAAACATTCCTAGTTCTTTTAGCCGGTCTTCATATGACATGGTTTGCAGACCTTTTACTATCTTGGTTGCTCTGTTCTCTACTTACTTCAAGGCCAGCTAGACCTGGTTCCCTCAGGCACTGCCCAATTTCTAGACACCTAATTTTATGGAAAGTGACAACGATCATTGCAACTTACCTGATCATTTTGATAACAGACCGCCAAATTTTGTTCATCGCAGGAACAAGCCATTCGGATAAATTTTAGCCAGCTCCCTGATCCTGATTGACTGTTTTCAATGCACATCTTCTCTTCTTCCAACTCTTCAGAAACCTGGAAAAAAAAGAGAATAACAAATAACACATTGTTAGAAACTTTTGACATTGACTTTAATTTATCTCTATCAGCATAGGGAGTGAAGGTTGTCCGCGGCACAAGAGCAATTTTCCCTCTGTCCCAAAGTCTGGCTTTGCAAACTGATTTTGGAGAAGCTAACTTGGTGACCAAGATAGCAGTTTCATATTTCAAACACACAATATTAAACTGGACCCACGTCAAAATATCTTGTACTGTAGCTTTAAATGCAGTCACATAACATTATTTTCTACACTCTGGTGGTAAATGGCAGCTTTTTTTTTTAAAGATCTTTTTTGTTAGACAGGTTTACAGAGCATCTGGATAGGTCTTAATCCAGCCATTGTCAGGGTGCATGGGAATGAAGAGCAATTTGTGGCCTTTGCCCGCATTGCTAGCAGCAAAAAATTACAGTACACAATTGTATCACTGTGTAGCCGTGGTGTTCGGAGTCCGAGGAGCTTCCTTCTATGTAATACTTAGATGAAGAGCATGAATAACCACAGTAGACGCTCTATATAGATGATACATGGCAAACTCAGGCACAGCCAGCATGATTGTTATCCCTGTGCACATTATAGGTTTTCAGCATTTTTTACAAGATGATAAAATATGAAGTGTAGAGCCACCATTGTTTAACCTGCACAAATACATCAGGCAATTGCTTAAATAGCAAACCCTTAGTATACCATTATTATCTGATTTCCTGCATTTACTAAAGAACATTTGTGAGAAAATCAAATTCCCTGCAGTTTTCTTTTCAAGGGTCTTCTGACAACCTGATTTTGCTCATAAACAGTACACTCAGCCTGTTGCCTCCTAAGGCCTCTTTCACATGTACGTGAAACAATGTTAGTGTAGAAAGACGGATCTCATGCCGCGTTTATCACTGTTCAAGAAGCAGATGC
The DNA here is from genome assembly GCF_048569485.1 of Anomaloglossus baeobatrachus. Lineage (NCBI taxonomy): Eukaryota > Metazoa > Chordata > Amphibia > Anura > Aromobatidae > Anomaloglossus > Anomaloglossus baeobatrachus. The sequence continues at coordinate 126,152,298 of NC_134363.1, read as the reverse complement.
TTTTTTAATCCATGTCCTATATTCAAAAAGCATATACAGGTCTACGCGTTTCAAGGGTCTCAGCCCCCTTCCTCAGGACAATTTTGAATGACAGGATAATCCTGTCATTCAAAATTGTCCTGAGGAAGGGGGCTGAGACCCTTGAAACGCGTAGACCTGTATATGCTTTTTGAATATAGGACATGGATTAAAAAAGCATCTGCTTCTTGAATCGTGATAAGTGCGGCATGAGATCCGTCTTTCTACACTAACATTGAATCTAATCCTGCGGGGCTGCAGCTATTCACCCTACCACTACGTCTTCATAGGAGTTGTGACTTACACAACCGCTGTAGGTGAGTGCATCCATTTTTCTCATGTACTGTTATACCAGATAAGACCCTATTGCGCTTTTTTTCCACATTCTCCTCATCCCACATGTACGTGAAAAGCTTTCTTGTTTACCATGGCCAAGATGAAGGTGCGAATGGCCCATCCGTGTGCCGTGATTTTGGTACAGGTGTGGTCTCTGTGTGCTATCCATGACAGTACACGGAGAGCAAGAACTTTTTACTCACCTGTCCCCGGCGCTGCTGTCCTTGATGCTGAAGTCTCTGATGCTGCTGTTGTTTCCGGGTCCGCGCTGCAATGAATATGCATGAGCATAATAAGCGGGCTCGGAAACAAGTGACAGCAGCGCTGAAGACAGCATCGTTGGAGACAGGTTAGTATAGAAAATCATTTTATTTTGAAGATACATGTTTTCTCTGGTATGTGTCACGCTAATGTCACAGAGATCACATCAGGAGTTGTCTCCGTGTGAAACACCACGGACACGCGAGTATTCCTAACGGACACATGGTCCTTGAGAAAATACTTATCTGTGCGCAGACCCATTGGTTTTAATGAGTCTATATACATCTGTGTCTCCGGTACGTATGAAAACTGTCATCATACGTACCTGAATCACTGACGTGTGAAGGGGGTCTAAGGCTGTGTCCACGATGACTTTTTGGTGAGTTTTTGACACTCCATATTTTCACTGTGTCAAAAATGCAGCGTCTTACAGTTCTGGCTAAATTGATGGGATTTATAGAAATCTCCTGCCCACTGTGTGTGTGTTCAGTCAGCAAAAACTGACCTACTGTGCATGTGTCAAGTCCGCAACATGGCAATTTCTCCTGCGAGAATGCTGAGTTTTATGTGCGGATTTTCCCCTTACACTTAGATTAGATGCAGGAAAACAGCATAGGAAACCCTCTAAAAACACAAGTAAAGTTTTGTCGCAGCCAAATACCAGGAAGGATCAAAAACAAATTAACTTCATTTAAAACATGACAGTACAAGACGAGACAAAAAAACAGCGTAAAAAAAGAGAGAACTACAAATATAAATAAGACACACAAAACGCAATGGAAAACCTCAAGCCACCTAATTTACAGTATATAATAGGTGCAAAAATTCTGCAACATCAAAAACTCACCAAAATCTCATCATGGGAACGTAGCTTAAAAGCTCCTAAAGGAGATGATGATATCCCGTATTTGATTTTGGACTGCTGCTTGCATAGTTCTCCTGTAGATAAGCCACTAACCAATGTGTCAGCTGGCGACTTCCTCATAGAGAACACAAGAGTGTTTGACTGAGTGTGGGCTCCTATGTATGGGAGAGCTGGCTGATATGGCTGTTGTCCGAATGAGCAGCTTACGTATTATTCAGTCGACAACCATTGAATGTGTATGGCCAGCTTAAGTCCTTATATACTGCTTCTCAGGCTACCTGTACACATTGTTTGCCATCGGCATGGCTAGGCAAAAGACGGTTTTAAGTTATTTTTACCTTATTCTTAATCTGTCCAGGCTGCATGGATAACATACTCATATTGTGACACGGGACATAATGTGGCCAAGACAAACTCAATAAAAAATCTGCTGGATTTTTGGTCGCAGGTTACATATGACTTTGAAATCGAAGCTGTAGTATAATTTATGTACGACTCAGTTGCCAAATCTCTACTCTGATATAGTCTTGCAACGGCAAGTCTGCAGATAAATTGTGCATAGTTTTTGGTGTTGCAACTTGTTTCAAACTTGAGGTCACACAATCATGTTACCATATAGAACTTGACAGCCTCACATATGTCTGTCAGGCTGTCAAGTCTGGGTAAGGCCAGAGTCACACTTTCGAGTGTCTTGCGCGAGTCTCATATTGCATCACCAGGCATGGCCGCACACTCTCTTGACAGGAGCAGGTCGATTGCATGTATCTCTATGCAGCTGAGATGCTCCTGTCCGGAGAGAGTCAGGCAGTGTCGGGTGATGTGATGCGAGACTCGTGCGAGTTACATGCGAGGCATTCGCAAATGTGACTCTGGCCTATGGAAACCTGCGGATAGTCCGTGCACCATGGTCCATGCTTGGTTTCTGAATGTTAAAAGAAAAAGGTTTTGGTACCGTGTTAGCCAGTTGAAAAATGATTGATTGCTCTCAGTGAGAGAAACAAAATTAAAATGTTGTAGTTGTGATACCTATTAATGGCTAACTAAAATAAAAATAAAATACGATGTTATAAAGCAAGCTTTCGAGACATCTCAGGTCTCTTCCTCAGGCATGGTATGACAAAATATCTGAAGAAACACAAATAACTCTATGGACACAGAACTCAATCTGTCAGGAGGATTCATGGCCCATTACAAAATCTGAGGAGTCATTCCAGAGACTCACCAGACCTCTGATCCTACATGGATATTGGGACAATAAAACTCACACCACTAATCAAAGCTAACTAAAGGCCCAGTCACACACAACGACTTACCAGTGATCCCGAAAACGATGCAACCTGATAGAGATCGCAGGTAAGTCGCTGGGAGGTCGCAGGTGAGATGTCACACAGTCAGATCTTACCAGCAATGCAGGAACAATACAGGTCGCAGTAGCGACTTGTATAACGATCTCAGCAGTCACTGTGACCCTGTCACACAGTGTCAAACACAGCGATGTCTCCTGCCCAGCAGGACATCGCCTTTGAAGAAAATGGCCTGGACCATTCTGCAACGACTAGAGATCTCACAGCAGGTGCCTGATCGCTGGTAGGTGTCACACATAACAAGATCGCTAACGGGATCGCTACTGCGTCACCAAAACCGTGACTCAGCTGCGATCTCGCTAGCGATCTCGTTATGTGTGACGGTACCTTTAGGATTCACTTTCCAAGCTCAGTGTTTGTTTATTTAAATGTCCTTTTACTATGCATCGCTCTGCCCTGTTTTGTGTATATATTTGTGTTTCTTCAGATATTTTGTCATAACATGCCTGAGGAAGAGACCTGAGATGTCTCGAAAGCTTGCTTTATAACATCATATTTTATTTTTATTTTAGTTAGCCATTAAAAAGTGTCACAACTTCAAAATTTTCATTTTGTGTCTCTCACTGAGAGCAATCAATCATTGGTCTCTGAATGTGGCATAAAACTTGTGTACTAATAATTGTACACACTAGTTTTTTTGTGAAAATTACTCTACTAAAAATGACACTAAATATTGTCGAAGGTTATCAGTTTTGGAAAAAAACAAAACCAAAGGTATCGAACCAAGAACTTTTAGAAAAGTCAACCATGATGACTCATGACAAGGTCAAGAATTACTGTGGAGCCACAAGTATAATGTGAATGGACAACCCAGGCTGGCAATAAACATGGGTTTTTTGAGGCATCCAGTAGAAATGGGAAATATTAAGGAAGGTCTGCTCTTTTCTGCCGGATCCACTTCTGACTTTGGCTTAAAAAAATTGCATCAAAAGCTGTCTACATTGGCATCTTATATCATTTTATCCACTTTGATACTCAACGAATTTTCTGCCCACAAATCCGGATAGGAAATTTGCCGTGTAAATATAACCTAACAGTTTCAGAAATGTATTTCTGGTCTAAGGAATGGCAGATTAAAGGAATTCTGTTGCATATACAACACAATTATTAATATCACTTCACAGTGAGACTGAAGCAAGGAAACATTTGCTATTTTGACAACACTGCTTTCCTTCCAAGACGCCAGGCGCTTTACATTAAACTGTGCATTACCACCAAAAATAGCTGCCTAAATTTCCCTTTAAAAATATCATATGGTTAATGTTTTCAACAGAATTATCCATGCGGGAATTTCTGATTTCTAAACGGGAAGACACATTAGGAGAAAGCGCAGCTGATTTTTACCTGCATACGCTCGGCTTGGCGTGGAGGCGAGGGGGTCTCTCAATTATATCTGACCCAACAGGGCCTTGCTTAGTTATAGGACGAGCACGCTATAATTATCATGATTTTAGAGGTTCTTGTAAAACCCACACAAATAACCCTGTTGTTTTTTCGCATTCACTCATTGTTTAGCTAATGCAGGGGATTCAGCAGCTTCCTGTATTTCGCACCTCTGCTGTTATATAAAAGCTTTTTTTTCTACATGTGTCTGTCAGTCACTTTTGAACTCAGAGCTTTTTGTTTTACATTATTAGTCTATGAGAATAAGTGAAAAACCCCTCTGTCGCATATCTTCCTAAATGTAGTCGTGGCCCTTCAACCCATAGACGCGTTTCACGCATTAACTCTTTCTGGTGGAAAAGTTTATAGGATATGTTTATAACTAGGGATGATCGAATACCTCAAATATTCGGCTATGCCCATATTCGACGAATAGGTCACCGCTATTCGACTATTTGCGAATTTTCGATGCGCAATGTAAGTCTATGAGAAACCTGAATAGTTGATGAATAGTAACTATTCGGGCTTCCCATAGACTTACATTGCCCATCTAATATTCGCATAGCGGCGACCTATTCGTCAAATATTATGGAAGCCGAATATTGCTGAATATTTGTGATATTCGATCATCCCTATTTATAACCCATATGTTATTATTGCATCTCTTACAACTCCTCCATACATTTTGTCAGCGTTCTTAGTCACTTATAGAAAAAAACTCAAAGTTTCAAGAGTATTTCTATATGTTTTTAATTACATTTTTGGTGACATGTTCATTTTAGAACATTTAGGCTAAGTTCCCACAACATGGTGGCGCGCAACATTTCTGCACCGATTAGGGATATTAGATTACTTGCATCTTTTTTTACTGTTTTTATATATTTTTTGTCTCTTTTGGTGCTTCATGCTTTAAATAAAGCTGCTTTGTGTTTTATTCTAGTTGGCATTTGGCTTTGACCAAATTTTATTGATACAGTTAAGTGAGGAATACATGTGTTTTATACTTGCGGATTTTCTGCATTTAATGCAGTTTTATGGGGAAAATACACGCATAAAACTCAGCGTATTAGCAACTGAAATTGAGATGTTGCAGATTTTAAAAAACGAAGAATTAAAAAAAAGTACAGTGGTCAGGAGATTCCTAGAAATCCCATCCAACTTGCTGGAACTGTAAGATACTGCGCATCAAAGAATAAACAATGTCAAAAGTTCACAAAAAATCATCTTGAGCACTTAACCTAAGGGGACTGATTTTGAGAACCTAACAAATCCTTAATGTTCTGTTTCTTAAAATGAATCACCTTACGTTCCTAAGATGAGTTTTTGACACTGCGTATTTTGTACAGTTTCTATGGCCACGTGCACACGTTGAGTATTTGGTGAGTGTTTTACCTCAATATTGGTAAGACAAAACCAGGAGTGGGTGATAAATACAGAAGTGGTACATATATTTTGATAAGGTCACTTGCACACGCTGAGTTTTTGGCGACTTTTTACCTCAATATTTGTAGCCAAAACTAGGAGTGGGACAATCAGAGGAAATGTATAATAAACACACGGGCACCACTTCTGTATTTATCACCCACTCCTGGTTTTGGCTACAAACACTGAGGCACAAAACGCACCAAACACTCAACGCCTAAATGTTTAGGAGAATTAGGTCCCACTAAAGTCCCTGTCACACACAGAGATATATCTGCGGCAGATCTGTGGTTGCAGTGAAATTGTGGACAATCAGTGCCACGTTTGTGGCTGTGTACAAATGGAACAATATGTTCATGATTTCACTGCAACCACAGATCTGCCAAAGATTTATCTCTGTGTGTGACGGGGCCTTTAAGGCCGCTTTACACACTACGACATCGATAAAGCGATCTCGTTGGGATCACGGTATTCGTGATAGCGATGTGGTTCCGTGTGACACTTACGTGCGATCAAGAAAGGTCGGAAAATTGTTCAGAATCGTGAATCGTTGACATGCTCCCCTATTCCCAATTATCGTTGCTGCTGCTTGTACGATGTTGTTCGTTGTTCCTGCGGCAGCACATCGGTACGTGTGGCACCGCAGGAACCTCACCTTACCTGCGGCCACCGGCAATGAGGAAGGAAGGAGGTGGGCGGGATGTTACGTCCTGCTCATCTCTCGCCCTCCACTTCTACTGGGCGGTCGCTTAGTAACGCCGCTGTGATGCCGAACGAACCACCCCCTTAGAAAGGAGGCAGTTCGCCGGTCACAGCGACGTCGCTAGGTAGGTAAGTAGTGTGACGGGTCCGAGCAATTTTGTGCACCACGGGCAGCGATTTGGGGGTGGGTACACATGCTAGCGATATCGGTAACGATATCGCAGTGTGTCAAGCGGCCTTAAGGCTACGTGTACACTTTGAATATTTGGTGAGTTTTTTTACCTCAGTATTTGTAGCTAAAACCAGGAGTGGGTGATAAATACAGAAGTGGTTCCCGTGTTTCTATTATATTTTTTCGCCTGATTGTTCCACTCCTGGTTTTGTCTTACAAATACTGAGGTAAAAAAACCTCACCAAATACTCAACATCTGCATGTGGCCTAAATGATTATGAGAACTGGGTCCCACTAAAGGGGGCTTTACACGCAGCGATATCGCTAGCGATGTCGTAGATGAAAGCACCCGCCCCCGTCGTTTGTGCGTCACGGACAAATCGCTGCCCGTGGCGCACAAAATCGTTAGGAGCCCTCACACGGACTTACCTGCCTAGCGACATCGCTGTTGCCGGCGAACCGCCTCCTTTCTAAGGGGGCGGTTCGTGCGGCGTCACAGTGGCGTCACTAAGTGGCTGCCCAATAGAAGTGGAGGAGGGGCGGAGATGAGCGGCCGTAACATCTCGCCCACCTCCTTCCTTCCTCATTGCCGGCGGCCGCAGGTAAACTGTAGTTCGTTGTTCCCGAGGTGTCACACATAGCGATGTGTGCTGCCTTGGGAACGACAAACAACCTGCATCCTAAACAATTAACGATTTTTTTGAAAATGAACGACATGTCAATGATCAACGATAAGGTGAGTATTTTTCATCGTTAACGGCCGTTCGTTGGTGTCACATGCAACGACGTCGCTAACGATGCCGGATGTGCGTCACGGAATCCGTGACCCCGGCGATATATCGTTAGATACGTCGTTGCGTGTAACAGGGCCTTAAGGCTATGTCCACACAATGAGTATATGGTAACTTTTTAATCTCAGTATTTGTAAGCCGAAACCAGGAGAGGAACAATCAGAGGAAAAGTATAATAGAAACATGGGCACCACTTCTGCATTTTTTACTGACTCCTGTTTTTGACTTAAATACTGTGGTAAAAACTCACCAAATAGTCAATGTGTGTATGTGGCCTATTAGGCTATGTTCCAATCATGAGCCTTTGGTGAGTTTTTTATGTTGCAGAATTTCTGTACCATTTTTAACACCTAATATATAAATATTAGGTTACCTGTGTTTTTTTTTATATGTATTTTTGTGTACGCTTTTTACATGGGTTTTTAGCTCATTTTTTGATGCTGCCGTTTTTGTCTCTGGTGTGTCCTGCTTTAAACAAAGCTGCTCATTTTTCAATACCTCCTTGTATTTGGCTTTGACAAAACTTTATTGATATACTCATATGTGCATTACATGTGTTTTTGACACATTTCCGCAGCAGAAATGCACTAAAAACGCATGTTTGTTTTTTACCTGTAGATTTTCCAATGCTAATGCCAATCTATGAGCAGAATCAGCACAGAAACTTAGCGTACCCGCTGGAGCAGGGTTCCCAAACTCCAGTCCTCAAGGCCCACCAACAGTGCATGTTTTCAGGATTTCCTGAGCATTGCACACTGCTGTTGGAACCAGCACCTGGGCAGGTAATTACATTAACACCTGTGCAATACTAAGGAAATCCCAAAAACCTGCACTGTTGGTGGGCCTTCAGGACTGGAGTTGGGGACCTCTGCGCTAGAGAAACACCGCAAGGCAGTTTACAGGGCGCTGAGTAAAAAAAGAAGCTCAGCGGGCATGAGATTTCTATAAAGCCCATCCACTTTGCTGGAATTCTTAGGCCACGTGCACACATTGAGTATTTGGTGAGTTTTTTACCTCAGTATTTGCAGTCAAAACCAGGAGTGGAACAATTCTGCATTTTTTTATCCACTCCTGGTTTTGACTTATAAATACTGAGGTAAAAAACCTAATTGAATACTCAACATGTGCATAAGGCGTAAAATGCTGCATTTTCGAAGCAGCAAAAATATGCAGCGTCAAAAACCTCACTAAAAACTCATTGTGAGCACAAAGCCTTACTATTCCCGCAAAGTGGATGGCATTTTTATAAATCTCCTGCCCGATGTGCTTCTTTTTTACTCAGTGAGCCCTGAACTGACCTGAGGTGCGTGTGTCAAATCCACAAACGTCAATATCTCTTGTGGGTATACTCCGTTTTATGTGTGGATTTACCTCATAGAATTTATTAAAGGCCGGAGTCACACTTGCGAGTGACTCGCACGAGTCCCACATCGGCATCACCTGGTATGGCCGCACACTCTACAGACAGGAGCGTCTCAGCTGCATAAAAATACATGGAGCCGACCCACGCCTGTCAGGAGAGAGTGCGGCCATACTGGGTGATGCTGATGCGAGTCACTCGTAAGTGTGACTCCGGTCAAATGCGTAAAATCTGCAGCTAAAAAAGCAAATGCTGGAGAAATGCACTAAAAACACGTGTAATCTGCACATGACTGTATAAGACTGTATTTTTTAAAGGTCAATTACCAGGAAATATAAAAAAATAAAGCAGATGATTTGTATAAAACATAACATCAAGGGACAAAAAAAAATGAGGTAAAAACGCACTCAAAAATTTAATAAAAAAAAACAAGTCACTTGTCACCTAAAAAAATCTGCAACATCAAAAAGTCACCAACTACTCATCACGGGAACGTAGACCTATAGATTTTTTTTTTCTTTAATGAAAACTATGTAGGTCAGAGATTGGAAAATTTAATCTCTGAGTGCAGCAAGCAGGGTCCAAGGGAGAACAGTACTGTTAGTAATGAAAGCCCCCTGATTAGTATGTACCCTCCTATCTACCTCCCTGCGTATAAGCCCACTGCTTCCTCTCTGTCTCTACCCGGTGACTGTGGTCACACACAGGCTGATTTGGAAAAGACCCAAAGAGAAAGCAGCAGGCACAGAATACGTGTAAAGTCGACTCTGTAAAAAAAAAAAAAGCACAAAAACCATTCTGAGGTGGGAACGGGGGCTGCCACTTACCCACTGTTTACATATTTGTGCTCCCTGCTCCCAAAGTGTGCAGACTCATTTAACCCAGGCCCTGCACAATTATACTTAATGATTTTCAGATGGCATCAACCCCCTTGTTCTGTGCAATTAAAACATTTCTTCTCTCTATAAACCGTCACATTGTATGTAAAAAAAAAGGAAAAGAAAAATAGAAAAATATATTGTAGTAAAGGCTGCATAGTTTTTTACGTGTCAGGACCTTCTTGGCATTTTTTTAAGACATACTTTATATACAGTTTTATTCCTCATACATTGGCGTCCATTTAGCAATACTGAATGATATGGGAAAATGGCTCAAATTGGAGAAAAAATTTGACGTTTCTACATCCCCATAGGTACAATACAAAAAACCTTTATCTACAATGAGACCTGTTGTATGCCTCATGTGAGCTGTATCACCTATCATATCACCTTTTCTAGATAGTTTTAAAAATAATTAAGGAAACCTACATGGTGCGCGATCCCCGGGCAGCATGTATAAGGCATTGGCTGTATGATTTCAGCCAAGAATAATTGACTTGAGATAGTTTAATATCTGCCAGAAACTGAGCTGAGAGACTAGTCTGACTGTGCACGGCATCTGCTCCGCGCCCACAGACAGTGACTGACAGGTCTCTCCGTATATATATATGCCCGTAGGAAGATGATAGCTGGAATCACAATCAAGCCATTCTGATTCTACTTTATATGCCCATTGCAGCGCTTTTCTTAAAATCTTTTCATCCCCCACCTCTTTTATATATGCACGTAGTGAGATACCTGTCACTCCAGGGCAGCGGACGACAAGTCGCCGGGGACCTGCCTATCTCATTACTGTCCCATGTGGATCAATCCCTGTCAGCTATAAAAACAGGTTTTTCTCTAAAATACCACAGCATTTCAGAGTCAAACATAACTGGATCAAATCATACCACCAGGGTCTCAATACATCCTGATTGAGAGTCCACTTTTAGCATCATTTTGGCTCCCTTTTTTCTCTTGTATTGAAAAAAACCCAAGCTTCTCCCACTTCATAAACACTAAAAAATGTCCTACACTCAAATGACCCATGAATGTCATCCGTGTCCTAAGTGTTTTATTTGTCACTAAGCTATGAGCTTAGTGATGATCGAACCTGATGTTTGGTGTTCGGTGGTCGTGCCCAGTGTCAAACTGGCTACCGGAGAAGCCACCAGTAATATCAGTCCTGGCTGCGGTTACCTGCATTGAACTCCGGAGTTCTCACCTGGACTGAACAGTGGGTTTGCAGGATTGAACTGCGAGCGCTGACTGATTCCCCGACGATTGCAGTTCAGTTCATGACAGTTTCAGACAGGCCGGGCTGCACTCCGGAGCTCAGGTGAGAGCTCCGGAGTTTGATGCAGGTAACCGCAGCCAGTACTGGTATTACTAGTGGTTTCTCCGGTAGGCTGTCTGACTCTGGTCATGCTGAACACCAAACATCGGGTTCGATCATCACTAAGACTCTGGTGGTGCCGAACACCAACTTTAAAAACCTCCCCAGAATTTGGGTTCAGAGTTTGGGTGCTTTACATATGTTGACCACTTGCGCAGGCATTGCTGTGCTCAGGTACACTTGTTGCTTAGCACAGTGCCAGCCACTTGCAGTGTTTGAATGGCTCTCACTGGGGGTAACAACATTATAATCGGATGTAATGTACAACAACCCCCCCCCCCCCAAAAAAAAATGGAAAAACCTCACCCACCTTCCCCTTGAAGTGTTCTGCTTTATGGCTGGCTGTATATGGGTAGAGACCTGAACTGCCCAATCAATGACTTCCATTGAGGTTCGGGTTAAATCTGAACCCGTGGAGGTACACTTTGGCTGCAGCTTCCACGAGTTTGCTCATCTCTAGTCATGAGTACTTCCACAGGTTTATCATTAGTGACAAATATCTGTAATATTGCTACAAAGTCTGGGTATAAAAAAAAATAGTATAAATTAGGATGATACTAGTCCACTAATAACAAAAACAGCATCACTGACTTTAAAAATAAAAAATAAAAATACAAAACACTTTTTTTTTAATAATTGAGCATTAAATTGCCTAACAATAAAATAAAAAAAAAAAGAAAGAAATAATGAAATCCCCTCATTAAACAAACTGCAGAATCAGGGATTTTCTTTCGAGCTGCGCTTTAATGTCTGAGGACTTATGAGCAGACCAGCAGAAGCACATAAAGATATATTGAAAGCCATGTGTTTAAAGCATGTGCCTGATTATTTCGTTCGTTAGAGCGACTCCTGCAGAAGAGGTGTTTCTGACTTCAACCAGTTCTCTGTGGCTAACGCCTTTTAAAAAACAATAACTACTACACCCACGTTGACTTTTGATGCTCTGTCTGCGTTTAATAGCGCGGTAACCTACTCTGAACAAGAGAATCAGTGGTTAGGTCACGCTCGACTTACTACACCATAAAAACATTGATTGATAAGGTCCTAGTACATATACAGACTACAGCAGCTACTACCACATCAACAATACATGTGGGCTGCACCAGGGACGATGACTAAAACAGGCCGGTTCTCAGCAGAATCATCATGGGTAACTGCAAACGCCAAGTAATGAGATACATAATAACATGCCATTAACTCCCTCACCCCTGAGTCTGTTTTTTTCCTTCCTGACCAGGCCAACTTTTTCAATTCTGACCAGTGTCACTTTATGCGGTAATAACTCAAGAACACGTCAACAGATTCCGGTGATTCTGAGATTGAGATTTCTCGTGAAACATTTTACTTTATGTAAGTGGTAAATTTTGATTGATACGATTTGCGTTTATTTACGTAAAAAATTTTTTTTAAAATGTAGCAATTTTAGAACTTCGAATTTTTATGCCCTTAAACCATTTTTGAAGCATAATTTTTTTTTGTTACGACGTTAGAAGGGTTAAAAGTTTATCAACGAAACAAAATTTACAAAACCGATTTATTTAGGGATCGCATCACAATTTAAGTGATTTTGGGAGGCCTAGGTGACAGGACACAACCAAAACTGACACCATTTTTTTCACTTAAATATTGTTTTAGCTCCAAGTTTGAAATTTTCATAAGGACTAACAAGAAAAAAATGGACCAATAAGGCCTAAGCCATACGGCGAGAAAATCGGTGCGAGTGGAGTGCGATAAAACATCGCATTCCACTCGGACCAATTCTAGCCTGTGTGTCAGCACTCATGAGCGATTATTTTCTCAGCCTTAATCGGACTGAGAAAACAATTGCAGCATGCTGCGATTGTAAGGCGAGTCTCTTTTCTCTCGCACCCATTCAAGTGAATGGGGCGAGAGAAAAATCGCACTGCACTCGCGGTACACCGGTGTACTGCGAGTGCAGTGCGAGAATGGCAATAGCCGACTACGGAGGAGAGAGGGAAAGAAATCTCTCCCCCCCCCCCTCAGTGCCAACCCACCCCTCTGCACAGCCGGCCGCTCCCCGCAGCTGAGGTCCGCATGCACAATCAGACCTCAGTCGCAAGGATACTAGCATGACACTCGGCTCCTGCTGTGCTGCCAGCGCGAGCCGAGTGTCATGCGAGCATCGCAGTAGTGCCCCATGTGGCCCCGGCCTAATAACTATTGAGGTGTAAAGCAGAGCTGAGAAGGGAAGAAGGGAAGGAGCACCATATTAGACATCAAAATTCGCTGGAGTGGTTTGTGGGTGCCATGTAACATTGGCATAACACCTGAGGTACCAGAACAGCAGAAATCCCCCACAAGTAATGTCATTTACACACTGCACCCTTCAATGAATTCATATAGGGATGCAGAATGCATATTGATGACACCACAGTTGTGTCACAAAATTGTATACTATTAGGTAGTAAAAAAAAAATAATTACTTTTTAACACTAAAATGTTTTAGCCCAAGATTTCCAATTTTCACAAGGGGAATAGGTAAAAAGGTTAAAGTTAAAAAAAGACCCCATAATGTGTTACACAATTTTTTCTGAATGTGGAAATACACTGTACAGTATTGCTTGGCCACACAGCAGGCTTGAGAGCACTATTTGAGTTTTGAAGCACATATTTTCCTACAATAGCTTACAGATTCCATTTCTTAGCCCCTAAGTACCAGAACAGCAGAACCCCCTCCAGTGACCAGATTTTACACCACTCTGGGAATTCATCTATGGGTGTTTTGATGATTTTGTCTCTGGAAAACACCCTTGGAGTAAAACGCAGTGAATGTTACAGAAGAAAAAATTGCAAAAAAGCCCCTGTAATGCACAGTACATTGTAGTGCCCGTACATTGTGTCCAGCTTGTGATTTTGGAAACATACACCCTGTAAATTAAGCGCGCTTACTTACTACAACAATACCAAACATGTGGATGTTAACTGTGGTTTGGGCACATTGCAGGGCTCAGAAGGGAGAAGGGCATTTGGATTTGAGAGTGCAGATTTTGTTAGATTTCTTTTTTTAGAGGGAGGAGGGGTTATGGCGCTTGTCCAGAGCCTTTGTTTCAGTAACGTGGAATCCCCCTATATTTCTGTTAAAGGGAATCTGTCAGCAGGTTTTTGCTATCCCATCTGAGTGCAGCATAATGTAGAGACAGATAAACTGATTCCAGCGATAGGTCACTTATTGGGCTGTTTGCTGTCATTTTGCTAAAATGACTGTTTTCTCTTCTGCAGGTCTAGCAGTATTTGAATATGGAGCTCTGTAACCCCACCCACAACAATGATTGGCAGTTTTTCGTGTACACTGTAATTAGTGGTGTGAGCGGGGTTATACAAAGTTCCTGAATATGCCGGATTACCTGGTATTCCCCCTCTCAGCCTCCTAAATGCTGCTATCGCTATTGGTTGGGGCATTTAGGAGGTTAATCAGCCAGCGTCAATGCGGGCACCGTCCCTGTCTGTGACAGCCGGAGCTCAGCTGTAACTTATGCCGAGCTTCCGGCGGCAATCGTGCGGGCACAGGTCATGATCGCCATGACGTACATTTACATTATATTGCGGGAATTCCTTCTCACCCATGATGTAAAATTACAAACTTATGAGTCACATATGAGTTGCAGGGCGCAAGAAATGTCCATTGAACACCCCGGGGATAAAGCTGCATGCAACCTATGGCCGAAAATACACCGGTGTTGATTTTTTTGTTTTTTGCACCATTCACATTATGTCTCAATGCGACCTCATTGACAGTCATTAGATACAAAATGCAATGTGGCACCCCATCTTCATGGAAAAACCCCATGGGTATTGGTCTAGTTCACAGATTGGGGAACTGGGGAATTAGTTTTAGATTGAAAACCTCTTTTCATTGTGAAATGTGTAGTAGAGTTGAAAAAAAACCTTTGTCCATTTACTATAACCCATTCTGCAATTTTGATCTGGATAAAGACAAAAAATACTATGGGTGAAGAAACTCTTCTTTCAAATATGATAAAAAGAAAAGAAGAGGTATCAAGAAGACCCTTTTAGGCCCTGTGCGCACGCTGCGGATTTGCTGCGGATTTTAACGTGGATTTGCTGCAGAAAATGTGTCTAACATTGCTGCAGTCATTCCCCAGCAAATCCTATGGGTATAAAACATTCTGTGCGCACACTGCGTTTTTTTATACCTGTGGATTTTCCGCTCTGGAATTAATGAGCATGTCACTTCTTTTCTGCAGGTACCTGCGGTTTTTGCCATAGATAATGGTAAAATTCCACAGGGACCAACCCGCGGAAAAAAAGCGGAAAATCTGTGGAAAAGCCGCACCAAACTGCAGCAAAACCGTATGTGGATTTTTTTCGTTTTTTTACCCCAGGTGCGGGATTCTTTAAGAGTGTCCAGATTTTCCTTGAGAAAAAGTCACTTTCTAGTGCGCACATGGCCTTAAAGATGATTTGTCTTCAGATTCCACAGTAAAAATTGCATACATTATGAAGTAGAGCTTATAGACCTGATGAGGCGGGTGTACTTACTTTAAAATCCATATCAAACTGGATTCATAAAATTGTCATTTTGATATGAGACAGGGGGTTATTCACAAAGGATTACACAACCATTATTACACCGGTTCTAACAGATTTATTTCATAATTAGGGATGATCGAATACCTCAAATATTCGGCTTCGCGAATATCCGAGGAATAGGTCGCTGCTATGCGAATATTCGATGCGCAATGTAAGTCTATGGGAAGCCTGAATAGTTCCGAAGAGCTGTTATTCGGGTTTCCCATAGACATATATTGCACATCGAATATTCGCGAATAGTCGAATAGCAGCGACCTATTCGGCCAAGATTCGCGAAGCCGAATATTTGAGATATTCGATCATCCCTAGTCATAATGTCTGCATTTTGTATTGAAAAATCGTTCAACTATTACAGCATCATGTAGAGTAAAAAAATCCTTACTTATGCTAATAGTAAAATCAACTTTCTTGTAGAACACTCACAAGGTTATTAGATAAATCTCTAACTCCGTAAAAAAGGCCCAAAATGAATAAAGCATCGTTGTAGGATGAAAAAAAAGGATTAAAAAATAAAAAGACAAAAATGTATCAAAATATCAACAGACAAAAAACCATTTCCAGATACACAGACTCACTAACATTCCTAATCCAGGGAAGTCATCGTGATGGAGGCATAAATGTGGAATTCCTCTTTGTAATTAACAGACTTCCTGGTGATCTGGCAAACATATAATGAATAATGAGTAATGTGTTAGGTTAAACCTAAGACAACTGTTAGAAGTTAATTGGGGTAAGAGTCGACAGCGACACTTTTATTGATATCTTGGAGTGAAAGCAAAAGTCATTTATTTAATATGACAGATCCTTCTTCCTACACAGGGTTCTGCCATCAGATTGTGCCACTTTCCCAAAATGATGTTGTTTTCTTTGTCGTTCTAAGCAGAGAGCAAAGATATGCAAAACTTTTAGAAAGTTAAAAAAAAAGAATTTTACAAGTAAAGGTTTAAATATTTCTATTTTGTTTTCTAATGATTTTATTTTTTTTTATTTCTAATAGATTTTTATTTTACAATTCCTATACAGATTTACTAAACACATTTGCTATACCTTTCTTATTTTGTACTATAGGCTGTATTAGGCTGTGTGCCCATGATCAGGGTTCACAGCATTTTGGATGCAGTTTGTACTCGGTGCCCCGCAAGAGCGGACATGCTGCATCCAGGAAGCAGCATGTCCGGACCATAGACAGATACCATTATAGGCCACAACTGCTTTTAGTGAGATTGTGACTCAAAACCAGTTGAATGCATGTTCTCAGACACCCTTCTTATGCGCCATCACTTCAGATCTAACAGAGCTGGAATCGTCGTGGGACCTCGTGTGGATTATGTCAGATCTGGATGTTTTTGGGGTTAATAAAGGGGAGAAAGAGGGTGTGTTTTTCTATTTCATTTGAAATATTTTTTTTCCGGTGTTTGTGTTTATTTCTTTACAATTACAGATTAGTAATGGGAAGGTCTCATAGATGCCTTCCATTAATAATCTTGGGCTTAGTGGCAACTGTGAACTGTTATTAACCCCTTATTACCCCGACTGCAACCGCTCCAGGACAATCGGGATGAGCCAGGTAAAGTTCTGGTATTATCGCATCTAAAGCGGGCTCTACACGCTACGATATATTAAACGATATGTCGTCGGGGTCACGTCATTAGTAACGCACATCTGGCATCGTTTGACATATCATAGCATGTAACACAAATGAGCGACTGTGAACGAGCAAAAATACTCACCTTATCATTGCTCGTTGACACGTCGCTCATTTTCAAAAAATCGAACGTCCTTCTGTGAACCGGTTGTTCATCGTTCCCGAGGCAGCACACGTCGCTCTGTGTGACACCCCGGGAACGATGAACACAGCTTACATGCGTCCCGCCGGCAATGCAGAAGGAAGGAGGTGGGCAGGATTTTTATGTCCCGCTCATCTCCGCCTCTCCGCTACTATTGGCTGGCCGCTGTGTGACGTCGCTGTGACACCGAACGTCCCTCCCCCTTCAGGAAGAGGATGTTCACTGCCCACAGCGAGGTCGTTCGGGAGGTAAGTACGTGTGACGGGGGGTTACGAGTTTGTGCGACACGGGCAAAAAATTGCCCGTGCCGCACAAACGATGGGGGCGGATGTGATCGCATGAGAAATCTACACGTGTAAAGCAGCCTTAATGGATGCGCCAATCATGGGCAGCTGCAGGCTACTATTTTTAGGCTGGGGCGCCCAATAAGCACAGGCCTCCCCAGCCTGAGAATACCAGCACCCAGTTGTTGGCTTTATCATGACTGGGTATCAAAATTAGTTGGGACCGCATGGCGTTTTTAAAAAAGATATTTATTTAAATAATTAAAAAAGCCGCATGCGATTCTTCTTATTTTGATACACAGCCAAGATAAGCGCATGGTTGGGGGCTGCAGCCTGTAGCCGTGTGCTTTATCTGGGCTGGGTATCATAATACAGGGGGGCCCTACAACAATTTGTTTATTTATTTATTTTTACATCATTCTAGAAGCAACCCAGCGCCTCTGATTGGTTGCAGTCAGATATGCTGTCACACAGGGTGGGGACGATGTCTGATTGCACCCATACAGAGATGCCAGGACTGCTGGTGGGCAAGGAAAGCAGTGCAAATGCCTGAAGATAATGAGCGGTCTAGGAAGTAGAGTGAGTGGCCTAGAGGCAGTGTACAGCCGCGAGGAGAGCGGTAAGTATAAAGCACTTGCTTTATTCTTAATTTCTTTCTTTTTTTGTTTGATTTTTTTTATTACTAGTCACAGCATTAACACCATTGGCACCAGCTATCTGTCAGTGGTACTACCAAGTGCAGATTCCAATTGGCTTCCTTTGCCTCTGGCAAACATATTAGTGGGGTTGAAGAAAAGGGATTAAATGGAATATATGGCACTCATCTCACTCATATCAGGATGATGTTACATCTGACGGTGACATTATCAGTTTTAGTAAGTGTTCTGCACAGAACTGTCTTCCTGATAAAAAAATGAATAAGAGGGATAATTTTTAGACTGTTATTTAAGTTTTAAAAATCATGAAAAATTTTGTTAGTGAACTCTGTTGTTAAATGGGCTGTTGGTTACTACCGGGTTAGGATCCTTTTCTGTGGTGATGTCATTTTTACATTACTAAGGCTATATTTGTGTTAACACACTTTAAAGGGGTTGGATATAGTCCTAGGACATCTCAGTGTTACACATGTCTATTCATGGCAATGGGAGACTTTGTAATAGGCTGGAGTCACACTTGCGAGTGACTTGGTGAATCTTGTATCAGTATCACCCGGCACGGCCACACTCTCTCTTGAAAGGAGTGGGTTGGCTGCATGTATTTCTATGCAGCTAAGACACTCTTGTCAGGAGCAAGCGGCTGTGTCGGGTGATGCCGATGCGATACTTGCCGAAGTGTGACTCCGGCCATATAGTGATTCACTGCAAATCAAATTTTTGAGAAAAATTTGTCAAGCATGGAAATTTAAATCTATCTTAAAAGATCAACTCTAGTACATGTGGCTACTAAAGGGCCCCTGAGAAAAATGATCACCCTTCTATAGGAAAGGGCATAGACTAGTATCATTTTGCTAGTCTTCTATAAAAAAACAAAGGAGAAACCAATTGTGTATTTTTTTTCCTCAGTCTTAGGCTGGCACCACATGAGCATTACTGTGAGTGCATCACATGACACTCGGCTCCCACTTTGCTGGATTGTAAGCTGAGTGTCATGCCACTGTGATGCGATCCTGCGATCACAGCACAGCCGCCGAGGAGAAGGTGGATGTTACGGAGGGGAGGGAGGAACTAATCTCCCCATTTCCTCCCTTGTCATCTGATGCATATATCGCACTGCACTCCCGGTGTAATGCTCATGCAATGCAATGTTTTTCTTTTTCTCTTGCACCCATAGACTTGTATGGGTGCGAGAGAAAACAAATTAGATTTCACCTGCAGCATGCTGCAATTGTTTTCTCAGTCCGATTATGGCTGAGAAAAAAAAATCGCTCATGGGAGTTGCCCCATAGAGTAACATGGGTATGTGTAGAATGCAATTTTTTATTGCATTCCACTCGCTCCGTTTTACTCGCCATGTGTCCTTGGCTTCATGGGCGGCACGGTGGCTCAGTGGTTAGCACTGCAGCCTTGCAGCGCTGGGGTCCTGGGTTCTGGTCCCACCAAGGACAACATATGCAAGGAGTTTGTATGTTCTCCCCGTGTTTGCGTGGGTTTCCTCCGGGTTCTCCAGTTTCCTACCACACTCCAAAAACATTCTGATAGGGAATTTAGATTGTGAGCCCCAATGGGGGACAGTGTTGCCAATGTATGTAAAGCGCTGTGGAATTAATAGCGATATATAAATGAATAAATATTATTATTATACTGTATATACTTTTTTCAGATATGTTTGCCAAACTGCATATGAAAAAAAGAAAACAACAAAAAAAACCTTTTAGCCTCTTTGATATCATTATTCTCATAATCTTTACAATGCTTATTTTTTAGTGTTCTGATAATAATGATAATTATACATTCAAAATAATTTTCCACTATTTTCAATACTTTTTCAAATTTGACTGAAATATTTAAATTCTGTCAGTAGAGTCGATATCCAGCCGGCAGCGGCTCTTAATTACATTCATCAATATGTTGATTTCAGCATTGTCAGGATGCGAATTAAAGTTTTGTTGAAAAAAAAGTGTTTAATTAGACCTTTGCCGGCTATCAGAGGTCAAGCAATTTAATATATATTTGTGAAAAGAATCATATTTGATTTGGGAAGAAAAGGTAATAATAGAAAGCTGAGGAGAGTTTTGCAGTAAGTGTTGTCATTTTAGATTAAGAGAATAACGAACAGAGCAGTTTTCTCTGATTGCGAATGAACATGAATGACGGAACATAACTGGCATGTCATGAGCTGTGATTGATTTTTTTTCCTTTATAGTTATGGCAAGATGTTGCAGATCTTGCTTAAAAAAATAAAATTAAAACATTAGTCCCAGCTGTCATATCTATCTATCTATCTATCTATCTATCTATCCATCTATCCCTCTATCTATCTATCCATCCATCTATCTATCTATCCATCTATCTATCTATCTATCTATCTATCTATCTATCTATCTATCTATCTATCTATCTATCCCTCTATCTATCTATCTATCTATCTATCTATCTATCTATCTATCTATCTATCTATCTATCTATCCACCTATCCATCTATCTATCTATCTATCTATCTATCTATCTATCTATCTATCTATCCCTCTATCTATCTATCTATCTATCCATCCATCCATCCATCCATCTATCTATCTATCTATCTATCTATCCATCTATCTATCTATCTATCTATCTATCTATCTATCTATCTATCTATCCACCTATCTATCTATCTATCTATCTATCTATCTGTCTATCTATCCACCTATCCATCTATCTATCTATCTATCCACCTATCCATCTATCTATCTATCTATCTATCTCTCTACCTATCCATCTAACTATCTACCTATCCATCTATCTATCTATCTATCTATCTATCTATCTATCTATCTACCTATCCATCTATCTATCTACCTATCCATCTATCTATCTATCTATCTATCTACCTATTCATCTATCTATCTACCTATCTATCTATCTATCTATCTATCTATCTATCTATCTATCTATCTATCTATCTATCTATCTATCTATCCATCTATCTGTCTATCTATCCCTCTATCTATCTATCTATCTATCTATCCATCTATCTGTCTATCTATCCCTCTATCTATCTATCTATCCCTCTATCTATCTATCTATCTATCTATCCCTCTATTTATCTATCCCTCTATCTATCTATCTATCTATCTCTCTATCTATCTATCCCTCTATCTATTATCTATCTATCTATCTGTCTGTCTGTCTGTCTATCTGTCTATCTGTCTGTCTATCTATCTATCTATCTATCTATCTATCTACCTATCTATCTATCTATCTATCTATCTATCTATCTATCTATCTATCTATCTATCTATCTATCTATCTATCTATCTATCTGTCTGTCTGTCTGTCTGTCTGTCTGTCTATCTGTCTATCTGTCTATCTGTCTATCTATCTATCTATCTATCCCTCTATCTATCTATCTATCTATCTATAATTATTTCCCTGACTCTATCTATATATTATCTAGATGGGCGGCACGGTAGCTCAGTGGTTAGCACTGCAGTCTTGCAGCACTGGGGTCCTGGGTTCAAATCCCACCAAGGACACTATCTGCAAGGACTTCTCCCTGTGTTTGTGTGGGTTTCCTCCCACACTCCAAAAACATATGTGTAGCCCCACAAGTGTTGTGTCGGTGCATGACCTTCAGGGGCTCTACGTGGATGGAACAGTCTGGTCACAGGTAGGAAACCTTCTTTTAGGATTGTCGTGACGCCACTCTCAGAATTGCGGTCAGTGGGGACCGCCACTGCAGGTTAAGGGATGCCTGGGGCTGATGGTGGGTGCAGTCAGTTGTAATAGCCTCCTGAGAGTGAGGCAAGCCCCAGGGCCCTGTGTAAGTGTGTGGAACCACAAGGCGCAGAATAACTCAACACAAGCAGAATGTCTTTTCAGGGATTTTACTCACTGTTGATGGCAGGGTGAGTAACCCGGGCGTAGCTGGGATGAACCAGGCTGGAACCAGGCGTCCTTCAGGCTGACTTATGAGGGTGGCTACTGACTCGCCTTCCTTAGCCCTTCTGTTGTTTGTGGTAACCCCGACTTGCAGTCCCTATGGGGGTCACCCAGGGAAGTTGCTGCTCCCCTCGTTTTGGCCCGTTTGCTTGTAGCCTGGACCAGGTCACTCCGGCTGCTTGCCTCCTGTGAACTATGGGCCCTCACTTTGCTACGTGGCTGCGGACTCTGTGGTGTTGTCTTGGGGGTTTGAAGTGCCCCCTCAAGCAGGTTTGGCAGAAGAAAACTGGATCTATCTCTGCACTGGGACCTGTTACCCCTTTGGGCCTGGTACCTCCCTGGCAGTCTCCTTACTTTCCACTCCGTTGCTCTCTCTTTAGCTGTGGGCGGATTTCGGGCAGCACTACTAGGTGACCGTTCTCCCCCGTCAGTAGTCACTGCGCGTACGTTGTCAGAATTGTGTAGAGCTACAGGGTCTGCTTCTGCTCTCCCTGAACTTCACCACTCAACTGCCTGGCTCACTGTTCCCTCCTCTCCTGTTCTTGCCTACGTCACCTAGCAACCAGGCTCTCTACCACACCCCTTGAGTGGAGATGGAGGCCTCGCCCCCTCCTGGGATCCCCAGGGGTCCTCCCAAAGGTACATGTGTGAGACCTGATCACTATGCGCCTGTGTAGTCACACCTCGGTCAGCCTTCTGGATTACCTGTTTTGTACTGTCCCCAGCATGGGTGCAGTACTCAGTGGTGCCTGACCAGGTCAGGGGCGCCACACATACAGATAGGGAACCTAGATTGTGAGCCCGAATGGGGACAGTATTTCAAATGTATGTAAAGCGCTGTGGAATTAATAGCGCTATATAAATGAAAGAAATTATTATAATTATTTATTATTAATTATCTATCGATTATCTATCTATCTGTCTATCTATCCCTCTATCCCTCTATCTATCTATCTATCTATCTATCTATGTATCGATTATCTATCTATCTATCTATCTATCTATCTATTTCCTTACTGAAATGAGTCATTAATGTTGAATGCTATGCATTGTCAAAAATCTCTCCCTAAACTATTTTTATAAGAAGCACCACTCTCTTTAAAGGGAACCTGTCACCAGATTTGGCAACTATGAGCTGCAGCCACCACCAAAATACTGTATATAAGAGCCCAGGCCGCTCTGTTGAATGTAAAAATCACTTTTATAATACTCATGTGTGGGGTGGTCCGGTCCAATGGGTGTCATTACTCTTTGGTGCAGCACCTCCTCTCTGCGGCAATCTCCGTCCTCCTTCTTCTGAGGCCCGTTTGCATGACGCGTCCTACGTCTTCCAAACTGGCCAGCATTGCCCTCAGTAGTGCAAATCAAAGTGTGCCAATGCCGGCCTGTGTGGATGACACGTCATCCACAGTGTGCTAGGTAGAAGGAGGCCGGCGACAGCCGCAGAGAGGAGGCACCGGACTGGAGAGCAGCAACACCCATCAGATCGGATCGCCTTGCAGGTATTATAAAAGTATTTTTTACGTTCTGCACAGCGGCCTGGGCACTTATATACAGTATTCTGGAAGGCTGTATATAAGAGCTGGTTGCAGTTTACAGTCGCTAAATCTGGCGACAGGTTCCTTTTAGGTCCCTTACACGTTCCTGTTATACCCCATTTCCCACCCCTTTAAATGCCCAATTTGCATCCTGGAACTACACAGAAGAAACCAAAAAGCACTACTTTTTGAGCTCTTTCAGTGGTGCCCTGGATATACTTGCCAATTATTTACAGAATTTCATTGCTCTCCTTTTACAGGTAGCCTCCTGGACAGTCTACGAGAGTTTTCAAGAATGACCTACCCATCTACCTGGCCCCACTGAACTGTCAGGTTTTTCTATGCTTGGACATAGTCCATAATAGTCTGCTGTATAAGTCTAGTGCCATGAAGTGTTTACTGTGTTGTCTACGTTTTTAGACATTGGTGACATATACCATGGTATAACTATATAGTGACGTACAGCAAGATTTCTCCCGCGCCTCTCCGATACTCTGAAATGCTCTACCTCAGCATTTCGGACTCTCATCTACTGTGGAAACCTTCAAAAGGAACCTAAAGACCCATCTCCTCCAACGAGCCTACAACCTACAATAACCCTCAGTCCAGTACACCACTTCACAACCAGCTCTGTCCTCATCTACTGTATCCTCACCCATCCCCTGTAAACTGTGAGCTCTCATGGGCAGAGTCCTCTCTCCTCCTGTAGACTGTGAGTCCTTGCGGGCAGAGTTCTCTCTCTTCTTGTGGACTGTGAGCCCTTGTGGGCAGGGTCCTCTCTCCTCCTTTAGACTGTGAGCCCTTGCAGTCAGGGTCCTCTTTCCTCCTGTAGACTGTGAGCCCTCGCAGGCAGGGTCCCCTCTCCTCCAGTAGACTGTGAGCCCTCACAGGCAGGGTCCTCTTTCCTCCTGTAGACTGTGAGCCCTCGCAGGCAGGGTCCCCTCACCTCCTGTAGACTGTGAGCCCTCACAGGCAGGGTCCGCTCTCCTTCTGTAGACTGTGAGCTCTTGTGGGCAGGGTCCTCTCTCCTCCTGTAGACTGTGAGCTCTTGTGGGCAGGGTCTTCTCTCCTCCTGTAGACGGTGACCTCTCGCAGGCAGGGTCCTCTCTCCTCCTGTAGACTGTGAGCCCTTGCGGGCAGGGTCCTCTCTCCTCCTGTAGACTGTGAACCCTTGTGGGCAGGGTCCTGTCTCCTCCTGTATCGTTGTATTGTTCATGATTGTTGTATTTGTTTTAATGTATAACTTTTTCACTTGTTAAGGGCCATGGAATAAATGGCGCTATAATAATAAATAATAATAACAATAATACATCAGAGTTATCTGTTGGCAGTATATACAGGACTATCCACTAATGCATGACTCTAGTGAGCACTATAAATGTGCCTATGCAACTAATTGTTTTTGTGTGCTAAGTCTCCCAAAAACATAACCCATATCCCACTAAGCTATGCTATATGACACTCGAGTACCCCCAGTTAGTGATGATCACTTCATGTTTTTGTTAATACTCCAAACAGTTTTTTTTACCGCTTGGCCTATAAAACGTTTTCATTAGTGAATGAGAGTGATAAAAAAAATGATTTTGATGCATTTTGCCAAGTCTTTTGCAGCACGCCTGTCTCCTGTAGACTTTACAATGGCAGAAAGAATTGGGTTCGTTTTTGCTTACAGTGTCCCTTTGTATCTCCTCATGCTTCTGCTCTGATACCTTCTACTGGGATAATATTACGCTACAGGATGCCCAATAGTTCAAATCCCTATAAGGAACAATAATAAACATCTGATCTCAAGTCAGGACCTTACAGGCTCTCTATACCATTTTTTCTCTTCGGTCCTACGTTTATACTGGAATGTGGCCAAGGATCCTCTGGTAATAGACCGTTCTTGCTTACCATCACTGAACAAAAGAGCTTTTCTTGTCCGATGAGCTGTCAAGTTTATCCAAATATCCTCAGCTCCCAACTAGCCTCCCTCTTTTTTAATGATATTTCCAAGAAAAGGACACTTTGTATCTTTAAACTACTATGCTACATTAATGCAAAAATAAAACTTGAGTCAGGATTGCCAAAAACAACTCATTCATGTCAAATGGAGTGTGTGGAGTAGGACGGGCCAAGACGAGGGGAACGAGAGAGTATTGGGTCACGTGCTTAAGTGCTACAATTGTGTCTGCTGTCTTGGGTGAAAGAATACTATTGGGAAAAATAATAAAACTGTAATTTTACTCCTCAACTAGAGCCCATGTAGGTTGTCTTTAACAAGTTGGGATTCAACTGTGAAGGAGGCTATAAAAACCCTGACTAAGCTATCAGCTAAAGCCAGGAGCAGGAGCCAGATGACCCCCTTCACCACCTGTCTATTTTGTTAAGGTTGGACCTATAGTTTGAAACAATAATGTACAACCTGGAGGAACCATCAGTTTTCTCTCTATGCTCCACTTGGCTGATAGTTGATTTTTGCCCAAGTTGCCTAGATAATGTTGTTACATGATTAGTAGTGCCTATGTTCTTGAATACTGTGGATAATTTGGAGATAGCGGTGACCTGTGCTGCTGTTGTGCATCTGATAAAGGAGCATACCGGCAGTACAGGTCACCGCCTATCTCCAAACTATCCACATTACCATGTTGGATTTGCCAACCCAGCTGAGCTCTAGCAGCTAGAACCCTGTTTGATACCCAGTAGGTATTGGTCTCACACAACACCACCAAGTGAGCAAAACCGCCTCTTATCACTACCTTAATCTAGATAACACCCTTTTGCACTTTCCTTGTTCCCTTAGCCACTTCTATATGATGTAGAATAGGAACTAGTCCATGTAGGGACCACTACTAAAGAAAAGGAAGCCTGGGTGTGCTCTCCTGCATCCCCACCACCAAAGGGCAGACCCTTTTGAATTAAAAGGGTCTTACGTTTTGATCATGGGGTATATAGAATCAGAATATAAATTAGTTGCATGTTAAAAACTGTTACCTAGTCTTCTTGTAGTTATACAAAATCACCAAGGAGCCCCTTAAAGAAAACAGGCTGCTTTGTGTATTTTCATGGATGAGTCCTTAATTCACATAGTTAGGGTTCAGTCACATCTGCGAATAAAATCTGCAAGTGCAATCTGATAAAAAATTGCATTGCACCCGCATCACTGCAAACTTCAGCGTGCGGGCAAATCGCAGTGCTGAATAAGGGCTGTTGTTGGGGGTGTTTTTTATAAATAATACATTTTTGTGTTTTGTGTTTTTTTTTTCTATTTACACCTAGTGGATTAGTAATGGGGGTGTCTTATAGATGCCTGCCCATTGCTAATATCAGGGCTTGATGCCAGCTGGCAATTGACAGTTGGCATGATCCCCATATATTACCCCATTTGCCTACATACCAGGGCAATAGGATGAGCAGATGCAACGTACCAGGGCAATGGGATGAGCAGATGCGAAGTACCAGGCCGATGGGATGAGCAGATGCAAAGCACCAGGGTTGGTGCATTTAATGGTTGTGCCACTTCTGGGATGGCTTTGGCCTGCTATTTTTAGGCTGGGAAGGGACAAATAACCATGGCCCTTCCCACCCTGAGAATAACATAGAATGATAGAATAATAGAGTTTGAAGAGACCTCAAGGGCTATCGGGTCCAACCTCTTGTGAGTGCAGGTTTTCCTAATCATCCCAGCTATATGTTTATCCAGCTTTCGCTTGAATGAGCGCTCACTACCTCCCGTGGTCGCCTGTTCCACTCTCTGACTACCCTCACTGTCAGAAAGTTTTTCCTAATGTCTAATCTGAATCTCCTTCCTTGTAGTTTCATCCCATTGCTCCTTGTACTTCTTTGTGCTAATGAGAATAGGCGAGTTACCTCTGCACCGTGACTTCCTTTCAGATATTTGTAGACTGCTATTAAATCTCCTCTGGCAATCAATGTCACTTTGGCATCACACAGATAGCACCGGACATCACACGGATAGCACCAAATATCACACAGGCATCACACGGATAGCACCAGACCTCACACAGATGTCACACGGACATCACATGGATAGCACCGGACAACACACGGATAGCACCGGATGTCACACAGACATCACACGGATAGCATCGAACATCACACATATAGCACCGGAAATCTCACGGATAGTACCGGACATCACATGGATGTCCCACTGAGGCTAAGTGATGGGGAAAAATGGACTTGCATCTCACTCCAAGATGGTTTCAGGAACAAAAGAGCCATATTTCACATACAGATGTGAGTGATCCCTTAGACAGAGCAGGCACACAGTTTTCTAAATAGTTCAAGCCTCAGTTGGGCAGAGCATGACACAGGTTTTTCTTTTTGGCATTCTGGCATGCTTTCTAGGATCTCCACAAGGCATACTGTTGGGTTTTATTTGTACCTGCAATGTTTATGTGATGATAACAGTCCAATTTAACAGTAAGAGAGAGAAAGAATAACTAAGTTTAAACTCAAATTTGGTAGCAAATCTACTATGTCAGTCTTGGACGAGAGTGAAATAAAATAAAAAAAAAACAAGGAAAAGAAAATGAATATTACATAGTTCCCAAACACAAAACAGTCCCCGAGTTATAGCCTGGACAAAGAATTGAGAACTTAGTTATGCGCGTCATAAACTGTAACAAGACCACACCAAAATGTGCTAGAATCCAACCAAGTGAAAATAAGAAATACGATTCTTTCCATCTGAGAAAAAAAACAAGACACTGAGCTATAATTTCCACTAGATATACCCTCATAAACGTCTATATGTAGCCTAATTAGGATGACTGATTGGCTGAAAATGAACCTTTGCGCTCCCTCGAGCTTGTTGAGTATTTAGATGGGGTCTTGTAATAACAGGATAGAATCCATGGCTCAGACTCAGTCTACCACTTTCACAAGCCCGAATGGCACAGGTGTGTTCATGGCTGGCATTAAGAATGATTAAGCCTGCTAAGGTATATGAACCCACCTCTCTGTGAGGAGCTATAAAACTTTATATGGAAAGGGGTGGTAGCAAAGGGGAAACTGCCTATGGGCTGTCGGTGTATAACTCCACTTCTATAGCTACAAATCTAGAGTATATATATATATATATATATATATATATATATATATATATACATATATATATATATGTATATATATATAAAATATGTAAATAAATATATATATATATGTATATATATATATACACACAAACTCACATATATATATTCATATGTATAACCAACTTATAGAAATGTTGTCAGCTTAATGACATCTCTAAACAAATGGGTTAATAAAAAGACTTTTGCAAGTTTAGAAAAACATAAAACATAGCCACTTTTTTCTTAAAGAGAAAAAAAATTATATACTATATATACATATATATATATATATATATACCAGAAGCAACTAATGGTTCAAGTACATCACTCTGTTCATCGTCCTTAGCGCTATCTGTAATATTCTTTCCCAAAAATGAGGATTACCTAACCCAATTTAGAAAGAAAATATGGCCATAAATGTACTTAAACGATTATTATGACCCCATGATTAAATGTTTTGTTGGTTGGAAATATTTGCTGCTACATACAATCCCAGATGTTAGAAGATTTTCTCTTTGTGTAACAAACATGCTCATCATCTTCCATTGACTAGGGGTAGAACATTGACATCATAATACCATGTTAAACTCAGCCAAAAAGAAGATCTCATTAGGTTTTGGTTACCAATAGAAACCATACTGGGTTGTCATCACCGAATACCATGCTGTATTAGGACAACTCCGTGATGGGGTAAATACTGAAAACCATTATTGCTAGTGGTAACTACTAAATACTATATTTACTTGTTGTAATTATTGAAGACCATATTGGATGGGGGTAACCACTAGAAACCATTGGAGGACATGATGAGTAGAGATGTATAATGGAGACACTGCTAGGTTTGGGTAGCCACTGATGACCATGCTTGTAGGGGTGACTACTGAAAACTATGTGGATGGGGTAGAGCCCTGTGAAACATGCTGAGTAGAGGTGACGACTGGAGATCATGCCATATTAGGATATCCCCATGATGGAGTAAATACTGAAAACCATTATTGATAATGGTAACTACTAAAGACTATATTCACTAGTTGTAACTATTGAAGACCATATTGAATGAGGTAACCACTAGAAACCATTGGTGTCCATGCTGAGTAGAGTTATCTACTGGAAACACTGCTAGGTTTGCTTAGACACTGAAGACCATGCAAGTAGGTATGACTACTGAAGACTATATAGATGGGGTAGAGGCCTGGAGAATATGCTGAGTAGATGTGACCACTGGAAACTATAGCATGTTGGTGTAATCCTATAGATCATGCAGAGTAGAAGCCACTACGGTATATATTGAAAACCATTATTGATAGTGGTAACTACTAAAGACTATATTCGCTAGTTGTAACTATTGAAGACCATATTGAATGAGGTAACCACTAGAAACCATTGGTGTCCATGCTGAGTAGAGTTATCTACTGGAAACACTGCTAGGTTTGCTTAGACACTGAAGACCATGCAAGTAGGTATGACTACTGAAGACTATATAGATGGGGTAGAGCCCTGGAGAATATGCTGAGTAGATGTGACCACTGGAAACTATAGCATGTTGGTGTAATCCTATAGATCATGCAGAGTAGAAGCCACTACGGTATATATTGAAAACCATTATTGATAGTGGTAACTACTAAAGACTATATTCGCTAGTTGTAACTATTGAAGATCATTTTGGATGGGGGTAACTACTAGAAACCACTGGAGTCCATGCTGAGTAGAGGTGGCTACTGGAGACACTATTAGGTTGAGATAGCCACTGAAGATTATGCTAGTATGTGTGACTACTGAAGACTTGTGGATGGGGTAAAGTGACTCGCCCACCCCAGGGCTATGGGACACCCGGTGCCGGGCGGGACTAGTCCGGGGGTCGTCAGTGGTGGCGGGGCCCGACTCCGTGGCCCTGGTGGGTGTCAGTTAAAATGGCTGATAACTTGGGGGTGATTAAAGTTTGTGTTCGTGACGCCACCTGTGGTATGCGGCTATTAAGCCGCCGCTGCTGTGTAAGGCCTCCGGGGTGATGATATGGCAGCAATGGTGGTACTGCTCCCCACAGGTGGAGCGGTGCCCCGGGGACACTGTTGGTGCTCGTGAGAGTCTATGGTGTTGTGTGGATAACACGGTGCAGGGCCGACAGGCAATGAAAGAAACAGGCATAAACAACAGTCTCTTTACCTTCTCCTCTTTTACTCCACAAACGGTTAGTCCTGAGAGACCGTTACAGGTGGTAGAGGGCTCCAGCCGGCCTGGAAGTAACGGAGATGTCGTTTTGGCCAGCTGAGTATGAGGCCTACTCCTGTTCTTTTCTTTACTGTGCTAGGACCCTGCTCTCTGGATTTAGCAATGGCCCTCTTTCTGCTGGGACCGGTGGTACGTCCCCTTTCCCTCTATGGTAGGCTGCACAGGCCCTCTCTGGTGCTTCTCTGCTGGAGTCCACACCGGGCCCTGATGATGCAGCTGTACCTTCGGGCTGTTTATGGGCCAGGTGCTTGCAGCTCTCCTGCCCTTCGGATTCGGCTACCAGGGAGTATTTTAGGCCCTGGTGGCCACAGACTCCGATGTCCAAGTCTCCTCTGTGCCTCTCTGCTCCTCCTGTTTCACTGGGCCAAGCTGTTCCAGCTCTAGGCCACAGTTCCACAGGACAGCACACTCTGCGTCTGCACACTTTGCTTTCTCCTACAGACTAAACACTCACTCCTCCCTCAGGCCAGACTTAAGGAATGCTCCCTGGAACTCCAGGTTCAGAGCTCCCCCTGCTGGCCTGAGGGAGAACTGCGTTGGATGTTAAACTTACTGGCCAATAGACCTCACAATTACCTCCAGGCTCAGCATTAACCCTTTGGAGGGGCAATGCTATTGTGGCGACCAGGTCCTGGGGCGCCACAAAAGCCCTGGCGAACATGCTGAGTAGGGGTGACCACTGAAGACCATGCCGTATTAGGAAAACCCCATGATGGAGTAAATAGTGAAAACCATCATTGATACTGGTAACTACTAAAGACTATATTCGACAGTTATAACTATTGAAGACCATATTGAATGAGGTAACCACTAGAAATCATTGGAGTCCATGCTAAATAGAGGAATCTACTGGAGACACTACTAGTTTTGGGTAGCCACTGAAGACCGTGCTAGTAGGGGTTACTACTGAAGATTATTGTATGTGGATGGAGTAGAGCCCTGGGGAACATGCTGAGTAGGGGTGACCACTAAAGACCATGGCGTGTTGGTGTAATTCTGTAGACCAAGTAGTGTAGATGCATCTACTGGAGACCATGTTAGTAGGTGTGACTACTGAAGACTATGTGGATGGGGTTGAGCTTTAGAGAACATGCTGAGTAGGGGTGACCACTGGAGACTATGGCATGTTGGTGTAATCCTATGGACCATACAGAGTAGAGGCATCTACTGGAGAATATGTTGGTAAGGAACAATAATTGGAAAGTGTACTGGATGACGATAGACACTAGAGACCATGAGGGATAGGTTTGGTCACCAAAGACTATATCGGTTTAGGGTGACTACTGGTAGAAAAAGGAGAACATTTTAGTTTGTGATAACCTTGCTTACAATTTATATTTGTTTGATTCCATAAAATGAAAAAAAAAAATTTGTTGAAAATATTTAATGCGCCATTAAATTTATAGGATGCTAAAATTTTCTGCCATCGATGACATAGTTGGTGTTTGATGACTTTCTAGGAGAAAATGAGATCCATAATTACACAATCTGTCTAGATTTTGTGACCTGCACCTAGATATAGTCCACCTGTGAAAGTGTTTTTGAAAGCTCGGCTCTTTACGTGGCTTCAAAACCTGAAATTCTTCTGGATGGTCAACGCCATCTTTGGCCAATGCTCCCATAACCACTCACTTCACGTAACCTTCTACTCAATACTGTTAGTCAACTAGAGCTGTCCAAAACACTGAACACTTGCTAAGGTTCTTATTTAATAGTTAACCCTATTTATAAATGCTCATGCAGATTTGCAAACTTCATGATGGTGTCCAAATGACAAGAAGTGCGGCATTACAAAGTTCACCCTGTCCATTTGACAGCAAATGAATAACCCAATGGAGGTTTGCGTGGTGCTGGCGGCTGCAGCCTGCGGTCTTTGTAGTCTCTGTTAAAAATGGTTACTTCATTTTAGGTAATAATGAAATGGAGTGTCGTGTCAGAAGGTTTATTTTACAGTTCAATGTGATCTAGTGTGGCACGGCCAGTTTATTTAATTTAAGGGCTGTGTTTGTGAATGCTGCATAGAAAGTTTCTTCTTTTTTTTTTAAAGTAAAAAGTTTGTAATTGATCAATGTCGGGAGGTCAAATTTGTGAAGCAAAATATATTGCTGCCGAGAATACTGAATAAAAAAGCTCTGCTGATGTCATGTGTCATTGGCGGCTATGTGTCTTTCACATTTACCAAAGGCTGGAGATTGCAGACACTAATTACATAGGCATACACCAGCGCAGCCAGGCTCCTTCCAAACAGTATACCTAGGTAATATTGATGCCTGTCCTGATTTAGAAAATACAAAATGCTTTTTGATTTAGGTTTCCCTTGAAAAATCAATTGTTAGGGCATCATATCTCTCAGCAATGACACCGAACACTCCTATATTAACTGGTTAAAAGAAGTGTTAATTGCACTGAGCACTCTTCAGGTAAAATATTGTCCTCTAACTATATTATTGCTTTTAAGTATAGCACAAGATTATGACTACCATAATACTATCCCCTATGTACAAGTATATATCTATATAATACTGCCCTGTCTGTATAAGACTATAACTACAATAGTACTACCTCCTATGTACAAGAATATAACTACTATAATACTGCCCCTATGTACAAGTATATATCTACAGTCAGGGCCAGAAATATTTGGACAGTGACACAAGTTTTGTTATTTTAGCTGTTTACAAAAACATGTTCAGAAATACAATTATATATATAAAATGGGCTGAAAGTGCACACTCCCAGCTGCAATATGAGAGTTTTCACATCCAAATCGGAGAAAGGGTTTAGGAATCATAGCTCTGTAATGCATAGCCTCCTCTTTTTCAAGGGACCAAAAGTAATTGGACAAGGGACTATAAGGGCTGCAATTAACTCTGAAGGCGTCTCCCTCGTTAACCTGTAATCAATGAAGTAGTTAAAAGGTCTGGGGTTGATTACAGGTGTGTGGTTTTGCATTTGGAAGCTGTTGCTGTGACCAGACAACATGCGGTCTAAGGAACTCTCAATTGAGGTGAAGCAGAACATCCTGAGGCTGAAAAAAAAGAAAAAATCCATCAGAGAGATAGTAGACATGCTTGGAGTAGCAAAATCAACAGTCGGGTACATTCTGAGAAAAAAGGAATTGACTGGTGAGCTTGGGAACTCAAAAAGGCCTGGGCGTCCACGGATGACAACAGTGGTGGATGATCGCCGCATACTTTCTTTGGTGAAGAAGAACCCGTTCACAACATCAACTGAAGTCCAGAACACTCTCAGTGAAGTAGGTGTATCTGTCTCTAAGTCAACAGTAAAGAGAAGACTCCATGAAAGTAAATACAAAGGGTTCACATCTAGATGCAAACCATTCATCAATTCCAAAAATAGACTGGCCAGAGTTAAATTTGCTGAAAAACACCTCATGAAGCCAGCTCAGTTCTGGAAAAGTATTCTATGGACAGATGAGACAAAGATCAACCTGTACCAGAATGATGGGAAGAAAAAAGTTTGGAGAAGAAAGGGAACGGCACATGATCCAAGGCACACCACATCCTCTGTAAAACATGGTGGAGGCAACGTGATGGCATGGGCATGCATGGCTTTCAATGGCACTGGGTCACTTGTGTGTATTGATGACATAACAGCAGACAAGAGTAGCCGGATGAATTCTGAAGTGTACCGGGATATACTTTAAGCCCAGATTCAGCCAAATGCCGCAAAGTTGATCGGACGGCGCTTCATAGTACAGATGGACAATGACCCCAAGCATACAGCCAAAGCTACCCAGGAGTTCATGAGTGCAAAAAAGTGGAACATTCCGCAATGGCCAAGTCAATCACCAGATCTTAACCCAATTGAGCATGCATTTCACTTGCTCAAATCCAGACTTAAGACAGAAAGACCCACAAACAAGCAAGACCTGAAGGCTGCGGCTGTAAAGGCCTGGCAAAGCATTAAGAAGGAGGAAACCCAGCGTTTGGTGATGTACAAGGGTTCCAGACTTAAGGCAGTGATTGCCTCCAAAGGATTCACAACAAAATATTGAAAATAAAAATATTTTGTTTGGGTTTGGTTTATTTGTCCAATTACTTTTGACCTCCTAAAATGTGGAGTGTTTGTAAAGAAATGTGTACAATTCCTACAATTTCTATTAGATATTTTTGTTCAAACCTTCAAATTAAACGTTACAATCTGCACTTGAATTCTGTTGTAGAGGTTTCATTTCAAATCCAATGTGATGGCATGCAGAGCCCAACTCGCGAAAATTGTGCCACTGTCCAAATATTTCTGGACCTAACTGTATATAATACTGCCCTGTCTGTATAAGACTATAACTACAATAGTACTACCTCCTATGTACAAGAATATAACTACTATAATACTGCCCCTATGTACAAGAATATAACTACTATAATACTGCCCCTATGTACAAGAATATAACTACTATAATACTACCTCCTATGTACAAGAATATAACTACTATAATACTGCCCCTATGTACAAAAATAAAACTATTATAATACTGCCCCTATGTACAAGAATATGACTACTATAATACTACCTCCTACGTACAAGAATATACCTACTATAATACTGCCCCTATGTACAAGAATATACCTACTATAATACTGCCCCTATGTACAAGAATATAACTACTATAATACTGCCTCCTATGTACAAGAATATAACTACTATAATACTGCCCCTATGTACAAGAATATGACTACTATAATACTACCTCCTACGTACAAGAATATAACTACTATAATACTGCCCCTATGTACAAAAATATAACTACTATAATACTACCTCCTATGTACAAGAATATACCTACTATAATACTGCCCCTATGTACAAGAATATAACTACTATAATACTACCTCCTATGTACAAGAATATAACTACTATAATACTGCCCCCTATGTACAAAAATATAACTATTATAATACTACCTCCTATGTACAAGAATATAAGAATATAACTACTATAATACTGCTCCTATGTACAAGAATATAACTACTATAATACTGCCCCTATGTACAAGAATATAACTACTATAATACTGCCCCTATGTACAAGAATATGACTACTATAATACTACCTCCTACGTACAAGAATATAACTACTATAATACTGCTCCTATGTACAAGAATATAACTACTATAATACTGCCCCTATGTACAAGAATATGACTACTATAATACTGCCCCCTATGTACAAGAATATAACTAATATAATACTGCTCCTATGTACAAGAATATAACTACTATAATACTGCTCATATGTCCAATAATATAACTACTATAATACTGTCCCTACATACAAAAATATAACTACTATAATACTGCTTCTATGCACAAGAATATAACTACTATAATATTGCTCCTATGTGCAAGAATATAACTAATATAATACTGCTCCTATGTCCAATAATATAACTACTATAATACTGTCCCTACATACAAAACTATAACTACTATAATACTGCCCCTATGTACAAGAATATAACTACTATAATACTGCCCCTATGTACAAGAATATGACTACTATAATACTACCTCCTACGTACAAGAATATAACTACTATAATACTGCTCCTATGTACAAGAATATAACTACTATAATACTGCCCCTATGTACAAGAATATGACTACTATAATACTGCCCCCTATGTACAAGAATATAACTAATATAATACTGCTCCTATGTACAAGAATATAACTACTATAATACTGCTCATATGTCCAATAATATAACTACTATAATACTGTCCCTACATACAAAAATATAACTACTATAATACTGCTTCTATGCACAAGAATATAACTACTATAATATTGCTCCTATGTGCAAGAATATAACTAATATAATACTGCTCCTATGTCCAATAATATAACTACTATAATACTGTCCCTACATACAAAACTATAACTACTATAATACTGCCCCTATGTACAAGACTATAACTACTATAATACTGCCCTCTATGTACAAGAATATAACTACTATAATACTGCCCCTATGTACAAGAATATAACTACTATAATACTACCTCCTATGTACAAGAATATAACTACTATAATGCTGCCTCCTATGTACAAGAATATAACTACTATAATACTGCTCCCTATGTACAAGAATATAACTACTATAATACTGCTCCTATGTACAAGAATATAACTACTATAATACTGCTCCTATGTATAAGAATATAACTACTATAATACTGCTCCCTATGTACAAGAATATAACTACTATAATACTGCTCCCTATGTACAAGAATATAACTACTATAATACTGCTCCCTATGTACAAGAATACAACTACTATAATACTGCTCCTATGTACAAGAATATAACTACTATAATACTGCTCCTATGTGCAAGAATATAACTACTATAATACTGCCTCCTATGTACAAGAATATAACTATTATAATACTGCCCCTATGTACAAGAATATAACTACTATAATACTGCTCATATGTACAAGAATATAACTAATATAATACTGCTCCTATGTACAAGAATATAACTACTATAATACTGCCCCTATGTACAAGAATATAACTACTATAATACTGCCCCTATGTACAAGAATATAACTACTATAATACTGCCCCTATGTACAAGAATATAACTACTATAATACTGCCCCTATGTACAAGAATATAACTAATATAATACTGCTCCTATGTACAAGAATATAACTACTATAATACTACCTCCTATGTACAAGAATATAACTACTATAATATTGCACCCTATGTACAAAAATATAACTATTATAATACTACCTCCTATGTACAAGAATATAAGGATATAACTACTATAATACTGCTCCTATGTACAAGAATATAACTAATATAATACTGCTCCTATGTACAAGAATATAACTACTATAATACTACCTCCTATGTACAAGAATATAACTACTATAATATTGCACCCTATGTACAAAAATATAAC
This sequence comes from Anomaloglossus baeobatrachus, assembly GCF_048569485.1. Classification (NCBI taxonomy): domain Eukaryota; kingdom Metazoa; phylum Chordata; class Amphibia; order Anura; family Aromobatidae; genus Anomaloglossus; species Anomaloglossus baeobatrachus. The sequence goes on along the minus strand of NC_134363.1, from coordinate 126,114,363 downwards.
TATTATAATACTACCTCCTATGTACAAGAATATAAGAATATAACTACTATAATACTGCCCCTATGTACAAGAATATAACTACTATAATACTGCCCCTATGTACAAGAATATGACTACTATAATACTACCTCCTACGTACAAGAATATAACTACTATAATACTGCTCCTATGTACAAGAATATAACTAATATAATACTGCTCCTATGTACAAGAATATAACTACTATAATTCTGCTCCCATGTACAAGAATATAACTAATATAATACTGCTCCTATGTCCAATAATATAACTACTATAATACTGTCCCTAAATACAAAAATATAACTACTATAATACTGCTTCTATGCACAAGAATATAACTACTATAATATTGCTCCTATGTGCAAGAATATAACTACTATAATACTGCCCCTATGTACAAGAATATAACTACTATAATACTGCCCCTATGTACAAGACTATAACTACTATAATACTGCCCTCTATGTACAAGAATATAACTACTATAATACTGCCCCTATGTACAAGAATATAACTACTATAATACTACCTCCTATGTACAAGAATATAACTATTATAATACTGCCCCTATGTACAAGAATATAACTACTATAATACTGCCCCTATGTACAAGAATATAATTAATATAATACTGCTCCTATGTACAAGAATATAACTACTATAATACTGCTCCCATGTACAAGAATATAACTACTATAATACTGCTCCTATGTACAAAACTATAACTACTATAATACTGCTCCTTATGTACAAGAATATATCTACTAAAATACTGCCCCTATATACAAGAATATAACTACTATAATACTGCTTCTAGGTACAAGAATATAACTACTATAATACTGCCCCTATGTACAAGAATATAACTACTATAATACTGCCCCTATGTACAAGAATATAACTACTATAATACTGCCCCTGTGTACAAGAATATTACTATCATACTGCCCCTATATACAAGATAATAACTACTATAATACTGCCCTTTGTGTATATCAATATAACAACTATAGTATTGCTCCTATTTACAAGAATAAAATTACTATAATACTGTAGTGTCTTTTACAACAAATATTGGGGCAGATTTACCAAAATGTTCTAATTTTTAGAAAGCATAAACTAGACTAGACTTAAAGGTACAATCCACCTCAAATAGTAAATGTTACTATAGATTTCTAATGCACAGTCACTCTGATTAATGGCCTCTGCTCCTTCCACATTCCTTTTTTCATATCCAAAATGACTGCTGAGCGCTGTGATGAGTTTGAACCATGCCTCCCCTGACTTTCCATTGATGTGGGAGCTTTGCCTATCCTGGGGCAGAGAAAAGCAAGGCAGGACTTCTTCAGATATGCTCCTCATGCCTCTGCAGTGGCCATTATAAAGATATGAAGACAACAATGCAGCAAATTCAGGTTTGGAATGCGTGGCAGCAAAGTGGAGGCCATTAGGTATAATAATAATAATATATTAGAAATGTATAGTCACATTTACAATGGAGCTAGAGGGTAGCTTTAAAATGTGTATCAAAGTTTAAGTCTAAGGGGAAAACTTTTCTCCTTGCGGAGACCTGACAAAACAATCTGGCTGCCAGTGAGGAGCCTTATAGCTGCAATGCTCCTCTGGGAAATATTCAAACTGTCTCTTCAGAGAGGAAGGTGACGAACTCTAGCGCCACCTATTGGAAGTAGCAATCCTAAAAGTCAAAAGTGTCCCTTTAACGAGCTTTTTCATATGACTTTGGATTTATGTCAGATCAGAACCTCAATTTGCAGACACCGTGTTTTGCGATGGTGGTCCCTCGTAAGTGCAAAGTATGAGGTCTGATTTGGCTGTATGAGAAGCTATAGTGTGGTCTGAGGGGAAAACTTTTCTCCTTGCGGAGACTACCAAGACAGTCTGGCTGCCAGTGAGGAGTCTTATATCTGCAATGCTCCTCTTGAAAATATTCAAATTGCCTCTTCAGCGATGAAGGAGACGAACTCTAGCGCCACCTATTGGAAGTATCAATCCTAAAAGTCAAAAGTGGCCCTTTAGGGAGCCTTTTCTTATGATATAAGATTCCTAAGTCAAATGAAAAGGCTTGTTAAAGGGATACTTCTAACTTTTAGGATTGCAACTTTCAATAGGTGGCGCTAGAGTTTGTCTCCTTCCTCCCTGTGGAGACAATTTGAACATCATAGTTTATTAAATTTGGTGCATTTTTAGATTGTCTGGTCTGACTTTATACTATAGTCCTAAAGGCCGCTTTACACTCAGTGATGTCGCTAGCGATAGCACCCGCCCCCGTCGTTCGTGCGTTACGGGCAAATCTCTGCCCAAGGCAAACAATATCACAGGTACGCATCACATGAACTTACCTTCCTAACAACGTCGCTGTGGCTGGTGAACAACCTCTTTTTTAAGAGGGAGGTTCATGCGGTGTCACAGCGACGTCACACATCAGGCCACCAATAGAAGCGGAGGGGCGGAGAGCAGCCGAAGGAAAGACTCGCCCACCTCGTTGCCGGAGGACGTAGGAATGCTGTTGTTCATCATTCCTGGGGTGTCACACGTAGCGATGTGTGATGCCTCAGGAACAACGAACAACCTGCGTCCAAAACGAGCAACGATATTTGGAAAATGAACGATGTGTCAGCAATCAACGATTTGGTGAGTATTTGGGATCGTTAGTGGTCACTCCTAAGTGTCACACGCAATGACGTCGCTAACGAGGCCGGATGTGCATCACGAATTCCGTGACCCCAGCGATATCTCGTTAACTCATCGAAGAGTTTTCAGAAAAATTCAGGAGCAAAACTGTTCGAAATGTTGTAAGATTTTTTTTTTACACCACTTTTTAAATCCGTCCTGGCCAGCTCCGAGAATTTTCGGTTAAGTGGGTGAAGCTTAACTGGAGGGCAGCTGACAAATTCATAATCATTTATACCACAAAAGTGTCGTAAATTTCGTCAGAAATGTGCTTTAGTTCCTAATTAATTTTTAGTGTTGGCGAATGGCAGCTGAAACGTGCGCCAAATTCATTAAGAGGCGATCTTGGAACATCCTACTCCAGAGCCTTCTTCATCAAAACCGGCATACAAAACAACCTATTATAAGACGGAAAGAATTTAAGCTCAAGTTTTGGGGCCGGGTTACATCTCAGGACCCATCCCCTTTCTGACCGAGCCATGCCCTTTTTATGTGAAGCCATGCCGTCACTCGAGGCAGGCTATACACATTTTTTGGACACAAATTGCCCACTTTTATTTGCATCCACATGGGTAAACTAGGTAACTTTTGATCCTGCAATAAAAGTAGTTAGTGACTGTCAACCTGTACACAAATCCACCAATGTTTGGTCCATGGTTGGTATTGTTCATGACTTGTCCATGGTTTTTTGTTTGCGTTGGATTCTTTTACATTCCAATCAAGGTAAATTACCGATTGGGTTTCTGCTGTTTCTCCTGAAAAGCTATTTTTAAAGGTTCTAAATTAGATTCCGCTACATGACGGCTTTGCAGAATCTATGACGCTTCCTTAGGTTTGATGAATCACCCACTCACAAAGCGTATTGTCTCGGTGGAAAAGCCTACACACTTGTGTTCCATAGAGAAGCTGATTGCCTTCTTCAGAGCAATTAGAGTGTATTTGCAGTTGTAAATTGGTTTACCAAACAGAGGCCATTCTCGGATCTCTTCCAGAAGCTCGTTTAATGGCGGTCTGGGCTATCCTGCCAGGGAATTTCGTTTTATTTATGGTGACATCATTTCATACTCTCAACGAAAACATTTCAGTTTGCGAGGTTGTAAAAAAAAGTAATTAAACCCGCCTGCTCTGCCAATTAGTTGCCTAATTGGGCAAACCTGAGTTTTAATTACTTGCCTAAAGCTTCATTTTATGTGTCTTGTGCCAGAAATGAAGCAGGCAGGCAAAGCTTTATGAAAACCAGATATCGGCACCTGGGAATGGCGTGGAGAGGCTTGAGAATACCAGGCTGGTGCTTGCGTGGAACATAAAGGTTGTAACTGTGATTTAATTTAACTTAGCACCTGGGAACATTCTGGACGGTTAGGCTCGGGCTCATTGAACGCTACAGTAAATGTCGGTATTATTCCATGAAGGCGTGCCGATTGTGACAATTTTGTTAATGGGTAATATTCGGAATGTCTCGAAAACAATTTACTGAATTATCAAACACAGAGTTGGTGTCCAACATAAGGAAAAGATCAAGTCCGAGCATGGATCTGGGTTGGTAGAAATACATAACTTATAAGGCCACGCCAAACTTAAGGGGTTGTCTTCTTTCTCAATACTTTGTTTTTTCTAAGATTATTGGGCTAATGGGGACTTGGACACACTCATCATCAAACCTCAAGACAAGCTGTATTTCGAAGACAATTAACTTTGCATTTTCAAAACTGGACAACCCTTTCTATGGCCCAATGGCCTGAGAATGCTGTATCTGGTTCACAAACTTTGTCAAGTGAGTAAGACTGATAGGTCACACCTAGAGACATACAGTATATCTCCCATATCTTATACTTTGAATGCTGCTTGAAACCATTTTCACCAACAGATCATTGCTATGAGGATGTTCCTTGTTCTACAGAATACCTGGTCTGACCACTGGTTCTCCTTGCTGGGGCGAACTGTCTCATGTATGTGTATGAGTCAGTAAAGGCCCCGTCACACACAGAGATACATCTTTGGCAGATCTGTGGTTGCAGTGAAATCATGGACATATCGTTCCATTTGTACACAGCCACAAACCTGGCACTGATTGTCCACAATTTCACTGCAACCACAGATCAACCACAGATCTGCCGCAGATTTATCTCTGTGTGTGACAGGGCCTTTAGTTGACGCAAGAAGACCCGGTAGATGGGTCAGGTATTCAGATCTGAGCATAAAACGAGTCACTATGGGCTTTGCTAAATGTACAGTATGTATATACTTTACATAGGAAACAGTATATTTGTGTATGTAGGGGCAGTATTATAGTAGTTATATTCTTGTACATAGGGGTAGTATTATAGTAGTTATATTCTTGTACATAGGGGCGGTATTATAGTAGTTATATTCTTGTACATAGGGGTCAGTATTATAGTAGTTATATTCTTGTACATAGGGGCAGTATTATAGTAGTTATATTTTTGTACATAGGGGCAGTATTATAGTAGTTATATTCTTGTACATAGGGGCAGTATTATAGTAGTTATATTCTTGTACATAGGGGCAGTATTATAGTAGTTATATTCTTGTACATAGGGGCAGTATTATAGTAGTTATATTTTTGTACATAGGGGCAGTATTATAGTAGTTATATTCTTGTACATAGGACCAGTATTATAGTAGTTATATTCTTGTACATAGGAGGCAGTATTATAGTAGTTATATTCTTGTACATAGGAGGCAGTATTATAGTAGTTATATTCTTGTACATAGGAGCAGTATTATAGTAGTTATATTCTTGTACATAGGAGGCAGTATTATAGTAGTTATATTCTTGTACATAGGGGCAGTATTATAGTAGTTATATTCTTGTACATAGGGGCAATATTATAGTAGTTATATTCTTGTACAAAGGGGCAGCATTATACATATTATATATGTATATAACACACACACATGCTAAACAAACTGAAAGTCTATTGAGGTAATTTGTGGAGGGTCAGATAAAAGTAGCAGACGGTAAAGAGTGGAGACAGAGGAAAAGATACATTTGTCTTATTGCTTTGAAGACGAACATTTGAAACAGTTTGTAGATTTGCTTTCTGCACGGAACAAGAAGCTGCAGTTGGGTTAGAGGATAGAGCCTGATGACAGGTAGGGTGCAAGCTGAAACCCAAACTCTAAACTATGTGGAAATACAGATTTGTTCCAGCTGGTTTTAATATAGGTGAATGCAGAGACTATAGAGGTACATGGGAACGTTTTTACTAGTTACTAAAAACAATTCTTTGCACAGATGATCACAATATTCATTGTTCATTATGAATGACACAGAACGCACCACAAGGGCCAACCTAAGAAGACTGCAATGAGCCCATTCCTACAATGGCCAATATTCATTTCTGTCTCCTTCATTCTTTTCTCCCCTTCTTCCAAGAGTCAAAAGTTTTATTTGTACTTTGATATTGTCATAGTAGTGCTTGTTTTATGCAACCCAAGCTGTTTGATTGAATGACACTAATGATGAGCGAGTTTCGAAATACAGTGGAACCTCAGTTTACGAGTAACCCGGTGTGCGAGTATGTCGCTATATGAGCAAAGCTTCCTGTAAATTTGTAACTCAGTTTACGAGCAATCTTTGCTGTATGAGCAAAAAATCACCGCACACACTTCCGGCTCCGTACTTTAACTGTGCTCTGACCCGCTCTTGCAGTCCACACAAACACACACAAACACGTACAAACACGCACACACACATATTATGCTCACCTTACCTTCCCTTCCATCACCGGCCTCATGGTTCTTGTAGTTCGCCGGTACAGGATGTTTATCGGGTAACCATCACGACAAGGGAGGAACTTCCGCTGTCAGCCGCTACTCAAAGGCAGCACGCTGGCCAATCAGAGGCAAGCGGCTCCTGCCTTTGATGTCAGTGCTCTGGCAGCGGAAGTTCCTCAATCATCGCAATGGTTACCCGATACACAGCCTGTACCGGTGAACTGCAAGAACCAGGAGGCCGGCGATGGAAGGAAGGTAGGGAGAGCATAATACGTGTGTATGTGTACTTGTTTGTGTGTGTGTATTTGTGCATGTGTGGAATGGCACAATAGGGGACCAGGATAGGACATCGAACAAGTTGTGGAACTAATTGTCTCAGCTTGCGTTATTTCCTATGGAAAATCTTGCTTTGCTCGACGAGTAACTTGGTTTACAAGCGCTCTCCCAGAACGGATTGTTCTCGTAAACTAAGGTTCCACTGTACTTGGATTCGTGATACTCGTAACGAGTACTGTATGCATTCCGAATAGCATGTGCAATGCAAGTCAATGGGGAATACTCGCAATGTAACGAATACCGTACTTTTCATGCGAGTAGCGAATAGTGCGGAATTCAGGTTACTCGTTACATTGCGAGTATTCCCCATTGACTTCCATTGCACACACTATTCGGAATGCATACGCGAGTATTAGACAGTACTCGTTACGAGTATCGCGAATCCAAGTATTTCAAAACTCGCTCGTCATTAAATAACACCATTCATTGTACCATAAAATGAACAGGAAAGTGGGAAAACGCAAAACTCTACCAATATCAAATAAAAAAAAAATACACGTAATAGAAAAATCTGATTTTATCAATAGATCATTTTCGAACAATAGCTTGTCTTTAAGGCTCTTTGGGAAATACAGTTTCTTCTATGCTCGGTAATCCTAAGCTTTCTTATGCAGAAGGTGGCCTCTTGCCAATAAGGTCATGGGGGAATTTGGAATTCTGTAATAACTAGGGAGCTACCAATTGCTAAGGTATTAAAAATAAAAATGAATGTGTCTGGGTGATTAATAAAGAATATTGTCTTGTATGGCTGAAGTCGTACAGTAGCTCTGATCATGGAAAGGAGCTAGATAAAGAATAGCGCTCCCTCATCAAACCCTTGGAGGAACCTTTGATGCACTGAGTGGGTTAAGCTTCTTTTCACATAAAAGTGTGTGATTTCCTCGCTGCTGTCATAGCTTGAGAGATCTTTAACACTTGTTCTGTTAAAGATGCTTTGCTTATTACAGACTCAGTGTGAAGCATCACAGAGGTGAACTCTCCTCTAAGACACCTGGCAGTAAACACCTTTCAGTTCTCCCATCGCTGGAAGTTGCCACACACCAAACTGCTTAGCAAATATGTTTTTGTCTTATTTCACAGCTCTATTGTGTAGGCAATCTATTTTTTCACGTACTCACACGTTTTATCTTTTATCTACCCTGAATGGTCACCTTTTCTATTCAGCGATATGACAAGTGAAATTTATGAGAATACTTGGCGGCGCAGAAAGGAAGTAAACTCCATTATGGATTGAGGATTAGCTATAACCTCAGATATCTTAAAGAGACAACTTCACTAGTAAAATATTTGGGCAATTAGAGTGCTTTCATAGTTTAGACTTTTTATTTTTAAATATTAGGTATTTCTAATAAATAAAGGATGATCCACAATTTGGTACTCCATATATGACCACTATAGAGGAAAAAACAAGTCTGTGTCATGAGGTATGTAATGACAGGACAGGGGCCCCTAGGCTGACCCTCAGACTTCAGACCCTGTGCTGTCCCTTATCTCAGAGGTAGGCTTGATGGTAGCCAGGTCCGAGCCCCCAGCATGACCCTAACTCTTGTCTGAGCCCTGATCTTACTCCCCCACCCTTGGGGCGAGCCGGAAAACACTATAACAAAACTCCACAAAACGATATGGACAAAAGAGAATGGAAACTCATACACACTGCACTCAAAACACACAGGATAGACAATATGTGTACTGGGAGGCAACGAACAGAGGAAGAAGTAATGCACAACAGTGTAATGTTCACACCACTCAAAACATGGTTCACCATAAACAGGAATAGCACCAAGACTGGAATTTCTGGACATATGCTGAAGCTATCATTGGTGCCTACTGGAAGAAACCATGCCTTTAATAGGGAGGAGACAGCTGCACATGACAAGTAACAACCCGAGCTCTTAGGTCCTGTTCACAAGTCTGCAACAATTAACTCCTGCAGAGCTGAAGACTAGTGAACCTTAATCAGCCGATGCCCAGCTCTGGCTGAAAAATTCGGAAGCCTCAGGTTGCATGTCAGACTCTGTGGTGTGAACAGGGTCTGATGACGCTGTGCCACCAGGTGTGATTAGAGCTGAACATCGCATGACAGTCTGTGATATATATTGACGGCTAGTTGTGAACTGTTTAATTTCTCTGGTAAAATATACCAAGGGAACTAAACACTTAGGGTATGTACACACAATGTTTTTTTTAGGTTCCTAAACCCACCTGAAAAAGAGCCAATGAAATAGTCAAAATCATGAACTCATGCATTTCTATGTAAAAATGACTCACTGTTCATGTGTTAAGGCTTTTGGGCATCTTTTAACTGTTTTAGGTTTCCAAAGATGCCAAGTAGCTAAAGGAAGTGACCATCATTAAGGCGTCTTCTGCTTTGCAATCCTTTAATACTTCCCAACAAGAGTCAATCAAAAGGCTTAAAAATTAGTAGAACACGCCGAGCGTATTTTTAATTGTTTTACCATCGTTTTTGCTTAAAAAAATAAAATGCTTTGGATTCTTCACTCTAGAATGGAGCTAAAACATTTCAAAAACACCAATAAAAAAAGCCACAAAAATGCTAATAAAACTCCTCTCCGATATAGACATCGAAGAAGCACCAAGAAAATGACCAAAGAAAGCTAAAGAAAGATCCTTCATGGAAAAAAATATGCCAGCATTTCTTGAAGTGTCTTAAAAAATTTGTTAGGTTCACCAATCTAGAAAATATATTTTGTCCACTTACCCTTAGGGGTACTTTGCACACTACGACATCGTAAGCCGATGCTCGCGATGCCGAGCGCGATAGTCCCTGCCCCCGTCGCAGCTGCAATATCTTGTGTTAGCTGCCGTAGCGAAAATTATCGCTACGGCAGCTTCACATGCACTTACCTGCCCTGCGACGTCGCTCTGGCAGGCGGCCAAGAGAAGCGGAGGGGCGGAGATGAGCGGGACGTAAACATACCACCCACCTCCTTCCTTCCGCATAGCCGGCGTGAGCCGCAGGACGCAGGTAGGAGATGTTACACACACAGCAATGTGTGCTGTCGCAGGAACGAGGAACAACATTGTAACATCGGTCCTCCGATGACATGACCGAGGCTACACCGATGATACGATTTCGACGCTTTTGCGCTCATTAATCGTATCAAAAACGATTTACACACTCTGATATCGACAGCAACGCCGGATGTGCGTCACTTTCGATTTGACCCCACCGCCATCACAGCTGCGATGTCGTAGTGTGCAAAGTACCCCTTACTGACTAATTCCACCCAAAATACAGCTGATTTCTGGAGATCCTAGTGGAGGGGGAACTCTATGGTTAAAAAAAGATTGTCCAAAGTAGATTATCATTTTTAATTTTGAGGAATGTCTGACTGGGTCTGTAGTTGTTGGATGTGGATGTATGTTGACAGATTTGCTCATATCTATGGGTAGAGTTAAGTCACAAATGTGGATCTTTTTAACTTAAGCCCATCCCAACACGTGCGTGAAATAAAGGGTGTATAATACAGCAACGATTGCTGTTCTTTAACCACTTACTTGCTGCTGTCAGTCTCCACCAGTTGCATTTAAGAGGTTCTAACTTGGAGAAAAGGTCCATTCACGCCCCCTAACACCGCAACGCAATTGTGGAGAACCAATGGGTCACAATAAGGACCCGATAGGAGACTGATAATTCTCTATAGTCTGCAATACTACACTTCAGAATATTGTGCAAGCATTTAAATGATTACAGGTTTAAAGGCTGCTTTACACGCAGCGACATCGCTAGCGATGTCGCTCGTGAAAGCACCCACCCCCGTCGTTTGTGCGTCACGGGCAAATCGCTGCCCGTGGCACACAATATCACTAGTACCTGTCACACGAACTTACCTGCCTAACGACGTCGCTGTGGCCCGCAAACTGCCTCTTTTCTAAGGGGGCGGTTTGTGCGACGTCACAGCGACGGCAGGCGTCCAATAGAAGCGGAGGGGCAGAGAGCAGCCGAATGAAAGTCATGCCCACCTCGTTGCCGGGGGACACAGGTACGGTGTTGTTCATCGTTCCTGGGGTGTCACACGCAGCGATGTGTGCTGCCTCAGGATTGACGAACAACCTGCGTCCAGCACCATCAACGATATTTGGGATTTGAACGACGTGTCAACAATCAACGATTAGGTGAGTATTTTTGATCGTTAGCGGTCGCTCGTACGTGTCACACACAACGACATCGCTAACGAGGCTGGATGTGTGTCACGAATTCCGTGACCCCAACGACATCTCGTTAGCGATGTCGTTGCGTGTAAATCCCTCTTAAGTCCTTGGAGAACAAAACAATATAGAAAGACAGGAAGGGGTTAAACACGATTTTCATTGAAACATAACATTTTTAATGTGCTAAATACTATTAAGTTAGAGATATGGACAGTGATTTATAATATATATAATATACAGTATATGTATATACATATATATATTTTTATTTTTTTTATTTTTAATTATACATATTGCCATATACATACAGTTAGGTCCAGAAATATTTGGACAGTGACACAAGTTTTGTTATTTTAGCTGTTTACAAAAACATGTTCAGAAATACAATTATATATATAATATGGGCTGAAAGTGCACACTCCCAGCTGCAATATGAGAGTTTTCACATCCAAATCAGAGAAAGGGTTTAGGAATCATAGCTCTGTAATGCATAGCCTCCTCTTTTTCAAGGGACCAAAAGTAATTGGACAAGGGACTCTAAGGGCTGCAATTAACTCTGAAGGCGTCTCCCTCGTTAACCTGTAATCAATGAAGTAGTTAAAAGGTCTGGGGTTGATTACAGGTGTGTAGTTTTGCATTTGGAAGCTGTTGCTGTGACCAGACAACATGCGGTCTAAGGAACTCTCAATTGAGGTGAAGCAGAACATCCTGAGGCTGAAAAAAAAGAAAAAATCCATCAGAGAGATAGCAGACATGCTTGGAGTAGCAAAATCAACAGTCGGGTACATTCTGAGAAAAAAGGAATTGACTGGTGAGCTTGGGAACTCAAAAATGCCTGGGCGTCCATGGATGACAACAGTGGTGGATGATCGCCGCATACTTTCTTTGGTGAAGAAGAACCCGTTCACAACATCAACTGAAGTCCAGAACACTCTCAGTGAAGTAGGTGTATCTGTCTCTAAGTCAACAGTAAAGAGAAGACTCCATGAAAGTAAATACAAAGGGTTCACATCTAGATGCAAACCATTCATCAATTCCAAAAATAGACAGGCCAGAGTTAAAATTGCTGAAAAACACCTCATGAAGCCAGTTCAGTTCTGGAAAAGTATTCTATGGACAGATGAGACAAAGATCAACCTGTACCAGAATGATGGGAAGAAAAAAGTTTGGAGAAGAAAGGGAACGGCACATGATCCAAGGCACACCACATCCTCTGTAAAACATGGTGGAGGCAACGTGATGGTATGGGCATGCATGGCTTTCAATGGCACTGGGTCACTTGTGTTTATTGATGACATAACAGCAGACAAGAGTAGCCGGATGAATTCTGAAGTGTACCGGGATATACTTTCAGCCCAGATTCAGCCAAATGCCGCAAAGTTGATCGGACGGCGCTTCATAGTACAGATGGACAATGACCCCAAGCATACAGCCAAAGCTACCCAGGAGTTCATGAGTGCAAAAAAGTGGAACATTCTGCAATGGCCAAGTCAATCACCAGATCTTAACCCAATTGAGCATGCATTTCACTTGCTCAAATCCAGACTTAAGACGGAAAGACCCACAAACAAGCAAGACCTGAAGGCTGCGGCTGTAAAGGCCTGGAAAAGCATTAAGAAGGAGGAAACCCAGCGTTTGGTGATGTCCATGGGTTCCAGACTTAAGGCAGTGATTGCCTCCAAAGGATTCGCAACAAAATATTGAAAATAAAAATATTTTGTTTGGGTTTGGTTTATTTGTCCAATTACTTTTGACCTCCTAAAATGTGGAGTGTTTGTAAAGAAATGTGTACAATTCCTACAATTTCTATCAGATATTTTTGTTCAAACCTTCAAATTAAACGTTACAATCTGCACTTGAATTCTGTTGTAGAGGTTTCATTTCAAATCCAATGTGGTGGCATGCAGAGCCCAACTCGCGAAAATTGTGTCACGGTCCAAATATTTCTGGACCTAACTGTATATTGACATTTTTTGTTTCTGTTTTTATCTTGGCAGACGTGACGACATTAAGTACAATCATGTTGGTTGCTACTTCTAAATTTTCTTGAGCAGTGATAACTGTTAATCAATTATTGAAAAGTTAAAACCGATACAGCAACACATCATTTTTTCACTTTTTGCAAGAATGGCCAAATAGGCAAAGGCCAATGATTAGTAAATGGCCACTTTTTATGTTTTGGATGGAAATCCACTTTTTGGATTATTCATAATATTAGCACTTAAAATGTTTATCATATAATATAATATAAAACACTAATTGTTATATATAAAGATAAAAGATTAAATAATTCTAACCTTAAAGGGGTAGGCCACTCCTGAAAACATTTTTGTCAAGCCCTACAGCTTTTCAAATCCTAAAGGTGCATAAGCTATTCAGGTCCGCTTGCCGATACCAGCGGTTATCATGAGACCGGAAGTGATCTGCGGTCATGTGCAGACTAGAGTCTCCACTGCTTCTCAATAGAATCTAGTGAACAAAGTGGCAGAATCTGTAGTCGGCATTGATCCGCGAGTATGCAAATCACATCCATGTGGTCATGTGACGATGGCTGGAAGAGGCAATCCTGGTGGTATGTCTACCAAACGTAGGAGGAAACAATTGGATTGGATTAGTCGATAAATACTTCACCACAAGACTAGAAATTCATCGAAATATTATATTTAGCTGGCATGTCTGCTGCACTATGCTGAATGAGACATGAGCTTCTAATTTGCGTTGGCACTGTAGTTGGCATCCCCGCTTAATGCTACAGTGTGGTGGCCAACCCTGTAATTCAGCAGTTCTGTTAAACAGACCTAAATACCATGAAAAAAGTAATTGCATTCCAAATTCTAAATCCCTTTCTAGCTCTTCCTTGGTTTATTTCCCTGTCTGTAAAGAGGGCTAAGCTAATGTGTTTGTACCATAGCCAGAATAGAGAAGCCAAAGGCAGTTCACTGTGAGCGAAAAAATTACAGAAACATCTTCTAATGTGTCTCACAGACTGGATTTTTTTTCGGATTAGTATAGATTTTGTTAGTAAAAGTGCTAAGAGTTACAAATATGAAGACTTAAATGAGGTTATATTTTGGATTGGACCAGTTATTTAAAAGAATCTACATATATTAGGGTGGAAAAATTTGTATGAAAGCTGGTCAATAGATTAGGCTATGTTTACCGAGTGTCATACTTGAGCATCCTTGGCTCACCATCAAAGATTATTCGATTGGCCCCTCCACCATCTATACAGATCATGCGCATGTCTAATTGTATTTTCATTTTTTCTTCTCTATTGTTATCAATGGACACATTGGAAATATTGTCAATATGATCTGACAGGTTATTTATGAATCATCCCATAAGAAAAGAATGAATGGGTTTGTCTTCCGTTACACTTTAGAGTCTTGTCTGTTGATCATCCTCAGTGTCACGGTTCCGATGTGCAGAGCATCTTGTGCTCTGTTATGTTCTGCCATGCTCTCCTGCAGAGTCGGTACTTGCCTGTTCCATCACACAGAGTGTTTTGCAGGTTTAGATGCTCTGCTTTTTGTCTTGAGCTCTGGTAAACAGGTTGTTTCTCAGCACTGGGTCCTATGCTGGTGCTGGGAGGGGCTTTCTCAGATGCTCCTCGATCCGGGTGATTACTCTGCTTCATTAGGGAGTTTGCGTGCTTGAACATTGCCAGTCGTATTTCCTGGTTCCGCAATAAGTGCTCTTGGATCCCATTTGCCTACAGTTATCTGATCTTGGCTTCTGAACCCTGGACTGTAGTTGACTCTGCTCTATCCGCCCCCCTGACTTTGTCGTTACCTCCTGGCTTCTAACCTCGGACCTTCTCCTGACCACATCTCCTCCTGATTCCTGTATCCTATATGTACTCTTCTCTAATCCTGACCCTTGGCCTGTATCTTGATATTGTCTCTGCCTGCTCCTTGTGTGCTATTGTGTCCTCCTGGTTCCTGATCCCAGCTTATTTGACTACCTCTCCGTGCACACTGCTCGCAAGTAGTATCTAGCGCCACCTAGTGACTAGCGTCGCGCGACATCATGTAGTGTCGAGCATCACACGTGATTACTTTTGTGGGCAAAACTGATCTGACCCTATATTAACAAAATGGTGAATTTTCTCCTATTAAGCATAGGTGATTAAATATAGTTGACTAGCACTTGCCTCTATATAAATTGTAAGCCTGTACACTCTACGTCACTGTCAGACACAGACAGAAAAGGGTGTCTGTATAAGAAGAATATATGGGCCCCTTCCAGTCCCAGGAGGTCACAAAAATGCAAAATTGCACCTGCTTTGGAGATAGAAATGGCCCCCCTTAACTATTGGGTCCCAGTGCGGCTACACCGGTTGCACCAATGGTATGTCCGCCCCTGCTCTAAGCAATACCATAAACTGATGTTTTGTATCACAATCAGTTGGTTAGGGTTCTCAAAGTGGTGAAATCCTCCTTGATCATCTTATAAAACCAAACCTTCGAATCAGTTTCACTGATAAACCAACCAAGCAATCCACCGCAATAATAATACACATATTAAAAAATATGTAGCCCCATAAACGTCTATTCAGAAGATAATGCCAGGAGGAGAAACTATTATACATTTCCATATCATTCAATCTTAAGTAATGTTCGCTACAAGGGGCCTTTATACCCCAGATTATCCTGGTTCTCCCAATGTTGTCACTAGGCTTTGCCAGAAGATCTATTAAGGCAAGAAAACTTCTATAGATTTCCCTGCCAACAATAATGGCCAAGCTGCAAGTGACAGGAGCCGGGGAGAGTTGTTTAGATTGTCCTAAACTGTCCTCCACCCCCCACCCTGATCTACTGAAGGTAAAAGCCAGAAAACGAGATGTTTACTGAATTTTCAAAGAGCTATTGATAGCACAAAACTGCGGGGCCTTTGCTCTCCAAGTCTCCGACAGCTAGTGAGTGATGGCGGCCTTCAGAAGGTAGGAAAGTGATGAAAAAGAGTCACATATGCTCTGGAGAAAGATGAGAACTGTGGTATATTTATACTCAGGACTCACTGTTTAGTTATACAGTTTATTCCGTAGCTACAGATACATTACTTTGTCTTATATGAACTATAAGGAAGTTTATCAGTGATGATGATGATAACGCAACGTTTCATCTATCAGTAAGAGAAGGTTATCGGTTACCTCTCCTTTTCTTGATGACATATATAGAGTTCCTAGGAAGGATTGTAGGTCATCTCAAGTTTTCAAAATCCTGATTCTCAAAAACATCTTTAAGAAATTTTGAGAAAACCTTAAAATATCAATGCTGGTGTAAGGAGTCTTACGCTGGCCCATAGTTCTCTCTTCTGACTCCTTCATGCAGAGAAAGTTGGAAAGCCCAATACATATGAGATGGTCAATCAATCTCACAAAAATCGGCGTTACTTAGTAATGCCTTAGTAATCTTTCTGGCTTTGCTTCCGGGGAAAAATCTGAAAATTAGCGCACCTCGGGAAGAAAGAAATCTGACTCTCTAGTCAGTGCCACCATGTCTGAGCATTAAAGGGATATTCCCATCTCCAAGATCCTATCCCAATATGCAGTAAGTGTAATAAAAATTATAATAATATCAAATACCTCCAATTAGAAATGTAGTATAATTCTCCTACCTCATGTGCAGGGCATTGATAAAACTATTATTCTTATTACACCTACTACACATTGGGATATGATCTTGGAGATGGGAATAACCCTTTAAACATGACCAAAAATATCAGCCAAGCCAAAGACACCAGAAAAATGGGTTGCCAACTTGAATTTTCATTTTTTCTAGACAGCTTATCAAAAAATTATGGACAGACAATATTTTTTATGGACACCTTGCAAAACCATAATAAATCATTATGATTATAAGTGATCCATCTCTACAGCCCATAATTCTGATATGAAGAGTGAAGACAGCTGCATACACTGTAAGCTTTAAAATGATGATATAATTTGTTATGAGTGTGTCACGGCCTGATGTGATCTAGGGGGATCTGGGACCAGAAGGTCACAGTGCATTTTGGATTGCAGATTCGATTTAGTGCCTGCTCGCCATTTACCCTGAGTTCGAGCATATTTAATTCCATCTGGCACTGAAAGGGTTAAGGTTAATTTCATTCCTGCAGTGATCTAACAAGTAGTTGTAATCTCACTCTCCTCTGCTATAAATATCTGCTCTTCACTCCACTCCATGTCAGCTATTGCTCATTCCTATTGCTGTCCACATAGAAGGAGCCAGTATCTGAAGAAAGCTGAGGTGTTGCATCAATTGAAGCTGAG